>NC_135233.1:328255261-328621927 GCF_051348905.1 Ranitomeya variabilis | reverse complement strand
GCCCATCATACTGTGTATAAGGAAGCTGTGGGCCCATCATACTGTGTACAGGGGAACTGTGGGGGACATCATACTGTTTGATGGGAGCTGCAGACCCATCATACTGTGTATAGGGAACTGTGAAGGCATATTGTGCATATGGGAGCTGTTGGCCCATTACACTGTATATAGGGGAGCTCTGGGGGGCATTATACTTTCTATAGTGGAGTTCTGTCAGCAGTATACTGTGTATAGGGAGCATTGGGCTCATACTTTCTATAGGGGAGCAGTGGTATCATACTGTGTAGAGGGGACTTGTATTATCAAAGAGGCCAAGAGCAATCAGATATATTAAAAATAGAAATTTTATTAATGCAGATAGTATATCTATAACACACACAGTCACAAAAACAAACAATGCAGGAAAAACATCAAAGTGCCACAGTAACTCCACATCCAGTCATTAATTGCTGAGTGCAAACAGTATGCCATAGAAAAAAAGTGCAATGTGCAACATCAGCGTATATAGGCGACATCACCATCAGCCCCAGGCTACAATATTATCACAAGTATCAAGTTACATGTTCCTGGGAATGGAGTGCTCACCAAAGACCGAAGTACAGGAGTCCTGGACCGGGTACCGGTGCCCCGACGCGCGTTTCGCGGGTAAACAGACCCGCTTTTTCAAGGGGATGTAGTTTTCTTTAGAACAGGACCTTTTATGATCCTTTGAACCGGCATGTGATGTCCGGCCGGCCAATCACAGGGAGCGTGTCGGCGCATGCGCGCTGCAGATCAGAGGCTCCCAGCAGATGGAGCAGAGCGTCCTCATCATCACGCACGAGCGGGGAGGAGGAGCAATCCCCGCTCGTACGGACGAGGAAAAAAGACACGCCGCTGCATCGCTGGAGGCCAAGATCACAGCGCGCAGGCGCACCCCCACTGTGACGCCAATGAAAGGAATAGACGTATACAATTTATAAATAACCCCATATACACCTAGAAAAGGGGAAGGGGAGAATGCATAGAGATGGGGAGCGACTGGAGATATACAATAATAATAGCAGACATATAGACAAAGTGTCATGTTCAGGTTTAAATCCAGTTTCGAATACAATGTGGCACCAGTCTCTTGTGTGTATTTGTGCATTCCAGATGTACAGGTAATTCCAGCATCGGCAGGTATCAAGTAGATGGCAGAAAATCAGAGGAGTTCCTGCTTAAGATAACAAACATAAGCAAAAGAGAACAGAAAACACAAATTATTAAAAAGTATTAAAAACCAATTAAAACCAAAATCCAAGTACCCGGACCCCGGGGGGGATAAAGAAGAATAACCATCAATAAAGGTATGTATTTTTAGAGGTAAACCATAGGTGGAGCCTGGAAGAACAAACACATTCAGAGAAAAGAGGAAAAGGAGAGAGACTCATTTAGTCCTCTAGGGGTCATAGTACCCAAGACCACAATCCATTTGCCTCTGTGTAGAGGGGAGCAGTGGGAACATCATACTGTGTAAAGGGGAGTTATAGAATCACCATACTGTGTATAGGGGAGCTGTGGGGGCCTTAGACTGTGTATAGGGAAGCTTTAAGCTCACCATACTGTGTATAATGGAGCAGTACATGAGGGAACTTAGGGGACATTATTAAATGTAAAGTGGGCACTTAAGCATCATTGTTATAGGGGCACTCAGAGTATTGTGACCATCAAAGTTGCATATTGTCACAATATGGTGGTAAAGTCAATGTTCGTTTTTGTATATAGATTTATTTTCAATAACAGTGCGGTCATATTCTGAGGTTCCCCTATATTCACAATTAGAGTGCGCAACCGTAGCTGTAATCAGGGTTAACTGGTTAGGGGCCCACTCAGATGTTTCGCCCCCCTAAGTTGAAACCCTAGCTACGCCTCTGACCATACCTATTGGGATGTCTCTGATTGATTTGACACAGCCATCACCTATGGAGTCCCTTGTTAAAAAAATGTTTACATTGACCTATACTTTTATACTGGATGGAGAAAAATTGTATTTATTTGATCTCATGATAATATGTCCCGTATAATTTACTTTTAATTCTAAGTGGATTTTAGACATCCAAAGAATAAGCCATAAATGTCTGGTAGATGAGGGTCTGACCAAGTATTACATGATAGCAGCCAATGAGATGATGGACCATCCATGTAATACACGGACAGCTCATATCTGCCACAGTACATCTAGTCCTTATAGGTCCATACTATCTGGACAGCCTCCTATAATCTGCATATGACTAAAAGCTGGCAATATACATTGGGTGGTAGTTGAGCAATAACAGAAGGGTGTCCCAGCTGTTTATCTCGGCTGTATTAAATGAAGATGGACGTTGATGGTAATGGGGGCATTGGGGCTAGCTGTTTAGTTGATTAACTGCAAATTTCCTTCCCACAATATAGAAATAAGCCGGCACTCTAGTGCCACCCTTTCAAGGTCGTTATCCTACAAGTTAGCATCTGACATTTTATCCAGCCTTCGGTGTGAAGTACAACTTTGTGCGCTCATCCACATTGTGGACAGGCACATAAGCTCACTTCCATTCCCCACTGCCTCGTGGACATGACTTGTGCATGCTGCAATTTTTTCTACCCTTGTGGAAAATCGCTCACATGGACTAGCACATTAATTAAACTGACTAGCACATTAATTTAAACTGACTAAACTGATTGTCTCCATAGACAACCCAGAGACCAACATTTTTGGCTAAATATCCTAACTCAAGTAGCAAGGCTCGTTATAGGGTTGAATATTAACTTCTACGAGAGCGTATTTCACAGATTGCACACAGACCATAATTCCAGGACTTATCGCAACAAAAACTTAAAGGCTCATTGTATATATGAAGCTGAAAGTTTGATTCAAGAGAGCAATGGTTAGTCCAGGCATTGTGGTCCATCTACGCACCATGAAATACATCTGTCTAAATGCAGCCTAAGGTAGATACCTCCAATGGGTGGCATTAGGAAACCAATTTTCTTCCTTGTGGAGGAGAGGTAATTTGCATCCCTTCTTCTCATTCTCTGTCCTGTGATGGCAAATTCAGACTTCAGTGATTAGTCTCATATGCAAAAATATCAACCAATTAATTGACTTGGATTTGAGTTTCATCAGTGTTTGGTTGTTACGGCAGTTTTTACCATCACAGTTAAATCCATTCTTTTTTTTCTTGGATACAAGATGTTTTTTCAAGCTTCTATCAATCAGACAGTTGTAGTTTTCACAGAACCATAGACTTTTATTGGTTAGCTTCATCCGTGACTCGTATGTCTCCATGTTTTGGTGCAGATACTTGGTCCATAAAAAACCCAGACCCATATCAAAAGCCTAATAGACTATGAAAACAAGTTACCGTATATCCGTGGAAAATATGGATAGAAATCTTAGAGGGCAGACAGACTGCTGTATTTCTCGTGTGAGGATTGTATTGCAATCCTCGGACTCACCATTGACTCTCCTGACCTGAGTGTGGCAGCTGCATAGAAATACACGCTCAGGTCAGGAAAGGTGTCGGGTCAGTCTGTGTATGGTGATGCGATTCTCACATGAGAAATACGGCCGTCTGTCTGCCCCTTATGTGAAAAATTGAGACTTGAAAGAAGCCTAAATCTCACTATGCTGGCTAGATGTTTTCAACAAGGAGAAGCAATAATAAGTTAATAACTAGGCAGAGCTATTTCGAAGACTGATGTTGGGCGGTAAGTCCTACATGTTGTCCATATTGGATGTCACCCAGGATGTTGAACAATTTGTCAGAAAAGGACATGACTTGTCTTATGTATGACATCTTATGTATGACAGGATAATATTTAGTAATGCAATATTTCAGGTGTGATGGTGAATGTGACATAATGGTTATACAAATCATCAAAAGATAAATAATAATGGGTAATTGTTTCATAAAAGAACTTTCAAGGCTTTTTGATAAATCAAATGTTCTGTTTAATGAAGAATTCAGTACAAATAGTTCTTTGTCCTCTGGATTAACCCTTTAGTTCTCGTATAAAGTGCATACAAAAAGCAGCCTGAATCCTATACAACAGAGATATGCAATGCATGGGCTCCTCTCAGATATGTCATTCCTTTGAAAATTTGATGACAATTTTCTTAGAAACAACAAACAAACAACTGATTGATAAGTTACATATCTTGGCAATATATATTAATTCAACCAGGTAGGATAAAAATGATTAAGGAACTATTTTGAACTGTCAGTAAATTTACTGAGGATTGGCAAATCCGGACACTCTTAGAGGACTGACATTACAAATGTAAAAGGTTGTGTCCTTTTTTCTTATAAAAACCACAGGTATTGTCTTCTATAGATCTAAGCAATAGACTGTAATTACCAGGGGAAGCTGCAATATATTTCCACGTATTGTCCCGGTGTGAAGCAAATGGCCACCAACGTGATTTACGAATGGCCCAATCCACCAAAGCAGGCACTGCTCTTACAACAAAATGCCCCTACATTCTGTGCCTGTTGCTGAAATTCCGTGTCATAATGGAGGAGGCATATTGGGGGTAACTTCAGTAAGGATCCAAATTTTCAGGCTTTTAGAAAAATTAGGCTTTCATTAACATGTACATTCGGCTGGAGAACTACTGTAGGCCGCATCTAGACCGCGTTTTATTTCTTGTACATGAAAAAATTGATCAATTTTCCTCAATGATTGGTCGGTGTCCTTTTTACCATCAGTTTTCTTATATGCCAAAAAATACTGATGGATTGTGCTCAAGGTTTTTATAGAAAATAAGGGTATGTGCACATTGAAGGTTTTTTTTTTTTGCAGAGTTTTTGGAGGAAAAACTCAAATTTTTGAGTTCTGAGTTTTGCTCTAAAAACTCCTTCAGAAGCTCAGTGAGCACATAGCCTTTACATGGAAATCAGGCAGTTCTAGGATGCCATCAGTGCCACTTTTTCACAGAATCATCTGTTTGTTTTTTTGCAAACATCCAGTCCACAAAAAACAAACTGGCGTGAATATCCCCATAGATTATAATCAGTACTAGTTCTATCCATGAAAAACACAAATAGGTCAATGTAAGTGATATATGGACGCCTGAATGAGGCATTTAACCTTAATAGTTAGCCTAAATAATAAGGCAGACAACTAAATTAACCTTCCATTTATGGATCCCCCCATGAAACTAACCAGGTCCAGTTTTGCTTTCTGGTAAATACAGCCTTGCTAACAGCCAGAGAGATACAGGTTGTCTAAAGATTCAGTAACCTATTCTTCAATAACATAAAGGAAATTTTTCACGAAAATACATTATAATGTGAAGTCCGACTTTGGAGACAATACATATATATTAGTTTTTTTTTTTTTACTTAAATGCGTACATTTGGGGTTAAAAATCATTTTTGCAATTGGGTTTCATTAAAATGTTTTAGCTTTTAACGGACTCTTTCATTTATTGTCTTTGATATGGTTTCTTGTCATAAACCAGCGGAGAGGACTTCAGAAAAAGACAGAGAGGAGATACAAATTCTGCCAGGCCATCAGAACAAGCTTACTGATGGATTCTTAGTTAACTCATTTTACAGCCAGCATTAAACAGCACAATGCTGAGGCTGTAGAAGGCAAATGGTGCAATATTTTTAATAAAACCGAATTGTATACATGATTTTTAACCCTAAATACGTGCATTTAATTAAAAAAAAACATTGTCCCAAAGGTGGACAGCCCCCTTTAAACTTTTAGCATGTGATAGTTTATCATGACTGTGCCATGATACATGACATTGTTTTAACCATCATTACTGCAAAGAACTTGTTGGTTTATACACTGCTTTACAATCATAAGGCAGTTGAAAAATACTAAGAAATAAATAAAATATGTAATAAATAAAATATCTATAGATATATTACATGTGATCGCCTGCACAGCCCATGGGGTGTTGACTTATGACCATATTTTGCAATAGATTTCCGTTAAAAACTATATATATAAAATGTTATTTTTTTGGATATAGAGGCAAAATAGACAAGATGCACATCTTCATTTTCCGTAGCGCTCCCTGTAAGTAACAATTACAAACTAGAGATGAATAGTTGTCTCACATGTCCTCAGTTCTGAACAGATCTTGTTGCCCACAGCAACCAATCACAGCATAGCTTGAACTTTCCACAACAGTTTAAGAAATGTAAACGGAGCTCTGATTGGTCGCTATGGGTAACAAGGCCTCTTTTTTATTAGAGAGTTGTAATGAAAGAGGCCTAGTAAACAGTATATGACCAACTAAGTCTTTTTCACACGTGCTATTGCTTAGTTCTATTCCTCCCATTCTGTAGAAGTAATTTTCATTTGTCTTGCCCAAATGTACAATCTTGCATTTCTCCGTGTTAAATACCATTCTTTTAGTCTTTGCCCATTGTTCAAGCTTATCTAGATCCTTCTGCATCCTTTCTCTGTCTTCTCTAGTGTTAGCTGTCCCTCCTAGCTTTGCATCGTCAGCAAATCTGACCAGTTATCTAGATCATTTATAAAAATGTTGAAAACACTGGGGCCAGGACAGACCCTTGTGGTACCCAACTTGAATTGGATGTGCAACCATTTATTACTACCTTTTGAGTACAATCACTGAGCCAGTTATGAACCCAACTAACCGTAGCCTTGTCAATCCCATACTTGGTCATTTTTTCAATAAGGATAGTATGAGATACTTTATCAAATGCTTTGCTGAAGTCAAGATATACAATATCTACTGCATTTCCCTGATCCACCCAGTCAGTGATTCCATCATAGAAGGAAAATAAACTAGTCTAGCTTGACTTGTTTGCTACAAACCCATGCTGCCTTTGGTTAATAAGTGTGTTCTTAGCCAAGTACTTACATATATGCTGGTTAATAATTAAATTCATTCAACAATTCAGACATGTCTCAGCGATTTTGCACGGACCGCTTGATGCATGAAAAATCGCAGACATGAGAACGACTCTATTCACTCTTATAGATACAAGTGCTATACTTGCAGAACATGCAATCATACAGCTGATCGATTGGGTTGCAGGGTGTCTCACCCCCACTGATCAGACATTCATGACCTATCTTATGGATAGGCCATCAATGCTAATGTCCCGACAACCCCGTAAAACATCCATAAAAGAAGGCAGTTGTCTTTTGGTCTCTCAAATATCCCGTTTCACATCTTCACTGCCATTTCTTTCAATGAGTCATATTACCAATATCCATTTTTCCAAGGAAAATAAATAGATCTGAGACATCTACTTCTGATCTAAACATTTGCTTGATATTTTTTGACAGGCCAATTTTCCACTTGCTGATCACACCCAAAAATTGTCCTGACAACCCTAAAAGTAACGGAAAATGAGTATGGCACCTTGGTCTTATGGTATTAAGCTGTTGGACTAACATAAACATGTAAAATCAAACTGAAAAATAGTGAAAGCAGTAAAGCTACATTTCTTCGGCTTTGTGCCCATGATCAGGAAGTAGTAGCATTTTGGAGGCAGCATATTTTCGCTACATCCAAAATTCTGCGTTCTATTCACGCAGGTAAATCTGCATGCGTTCAATGAACTGTGTGGATTTACCGCATCTAATACATTATATTGTGGAAATTTCTGTTGCGTCTTGCGTCTACGCAAAATAAATTGACATGCTACCGATCTGAAAGACGCGCCGCATGTCAGCGTCCGCGGGTGATCCGCAGCTGCACATACATGCATGGTGGACATGGGATTTCTAGAAATCACATCCTCTATGCTGTAACATCTGGCCGCTGCATTTTTGACGCTGCATAAATACGCAGCGTCAAAACCGCAGCAAATCCTGAACGTGGGAACGTCCCCATACACAATCATACAGAATTTACTCACACGGTTCCCAGTGTCTACCTGCATGGGCTGTTCATTTCAACACAGGCGTATAATGCAAGCAATATGGCAGAAAATTGCAATTACTAATCACAGTGCCTGCATGCCTCTATTGTACACAGCTGCAAATGCATGTAGGCCCTGGGGTTAACCATCATTAACAAATTATTCCAGGATGACTCTCCCAATGGCTTTTTATAGTAAGTACTCATGTTTGAAGACAATCTATAGGTCCATATTTGTCTGCATTTTTTTCCCTTAATGCATGTTCTGTTATCAGTGGCTTAGCAACAAGAACAGACCGAGGGAACTCTGTAGGCCCTAAGGTGACCCTAACCTATTACTCATTCTGCTGCTAGGTACAGTAGGCACAGATGACCGCTTTAGTCATATTGGAAGCTGATAATTGTGTGATCCCTTGGGTGCCAGCTCCCAGTGAGGAAAAAAGGGCGAGTGCTAGCAGCTATGCCACTGGTATTCTGGTATATATTTCATTAACGTAAATGTGTAACGCAAACGGAAAAGGTAATACATAGAATAAGCACAACAATCGCATAAATCGTATAGTCAATGAAATACATAAATCAACATCCACAGAAACAAATAAATATCAATTTGGCACTTATATTATGGAAGAACATATTTCTACCATATTTTACAGGCACCTTTGAAAAAAAAAAACCCCACTAAAATGATAGATTCCCTTTATTCTTCCAAACGTCTTATAGATATATTTTCTATATTTTCTTTTAAGTACAAAAATTGTTTTATCGGTTCAGTACATCTACGATAACAGACGGAGCTTAGCCCACAATTTAGAAGGGTTGACCCTTTCATTGCCAAGGAACCTGCACTCCAGTCCTCCACCAGCAATGAAGAGGTTAACCTGCACACAATACCACTACGTTTTTTTTTATAACCCACTTTGAACACTTAATTTTTTTTTTTTAAAACCAACTTGAAATACAGAAAACCTTAACATATTTACTCAAAAGTTCAATTGTTTAGCAGCTAATGAGTTGTGGTAAATCAGGATCTGTCTTCTGCTGAATGGACGGTTTCTCGGGAGATATATTGGCAGAACTGATTTCTTTTCTATTGTCTTTTATTTTAAGATTATTTAAACTCTTCCCGGTGATGACAGATATAGTAGTTTCTTCTTCTAGGAATTTTACCGTAGGTCCAGTAGAGAAGTGAGACTGAAAGATTCTGCCGTCCGTCAGTATGATATAACTATCCACTATGGCATTTTGAGGGTGCACCTGCTTACAAAAAAATCCATGCAACAGCAAAAGGAATTCTTTTTTCAAGCTTTTATGCATATATCCATAGATATAAGGATGTATACAACACTGTAAGAAAAAGAGGACGAGAACTATAGATGTTACCCATTTAGGGATGATTGTGCCGGCACAGGTGGAGACAATGCTCAGGACACTATAAGGGCCCATACTGATTATATAGGATGATAAAATAGCAAAGATAACCTTGGCTGCTTTGCAGTGGTAGAGCGGTCTGTGATGACTTGTTTTGTCAAGTGCGTTTAATGCAGATGATCTTGTCCCATCTGACCTGTCACATCCATTTGCCTGAACCGGGTGAACTAAGGCATTTTGCCTCCTGGCTGCTCTGAACACCATCCCATAGCACGCCAACATAATGCTCACTGGCAGGATGAAAGAAAATAAGGCGCTGAGCGTGGTGTACGAATAACTTGAAGCCCATAGTACTTTGCAATAGTGGTTTTGGAGATCAAATTCAACTTTGCCCCATCCGTAAAGAGGAGGAGTGCTCTGGAGGACGCTGAGGATCCACGTGAAGAAGATAAGAAGACTTCCTCTCTTTGGGGTCATCTTGGTAGGGTAAGATAATGGATGAATAATAGCCAAGTATTTATCTACAGAAACCACAGTAATGGTGTTAACGCCGGCGAATGCAAAGAGATGCATTAGCACCACTACTGCACCACAGAGTCCATGTTCCAAAGGCCAAATATCTGGGAGGGAGGTAACAATGACACAAGGCATCACCAGGACTGTCTGCAGTATATCGGCAACCAAGAGGTTGAAGATGAACCGATTGGCCACTTGCAGTAACTGGGGCTTTCGATGGAAAACCACTAAAAGCATTATGTTTCCAAACAAAGATAGGCAAAGCAGTGATATGATGAGTGCTATCCTGAGGACTGTGTCTGGCAGTGACAGTGGTCCTTGATCTGCAGGGAATTGACTCTGGTTCCCGGTGGCCCTGCGGTCACCTAGCTTCTGCATGTTGGATTAGTAACCCTGATTACACCTCCATTCAGTATGAGGTGAGTGGTGGATGCATGCCGGAGCTCAGAATGGTAATGGTGGGGGCTTATTCTATACCTACATGATCCATGGCACTCATCGAGAGAGTTCTTCTCTGTAGGTTGTGTCCATACATTATCCTTCTACTGCATAAGGGAGACTCATTGGGTTAACCAAGACTTCACATGCTGACAATTATCTAGGTTTTCACTTCTTATCCAGAGAGGCCTATGTAGTAAATACAGAAAAAAATGATAACACCATTTTTTTAAGTGAAAAGCACAGATTTGTAAATAATCTAAGCACAGACTGCGAATCATAAATAGATACAAATACATAAATGTATCTTCCCACTGCTGGAGATTGTATGTGCATTGTGCCTAAAAATAATACCCCCCTTCCCCCAATACAATGCCAATGATACTGCAAATGGAAAAAAAAAACTGCAAGGGTCTTTTACCTGTTGATGAGCATTGTCTTATCCCCTGTGGTCCTGAGGAAGGTGATACAATGATAGATCTGTCTCCATGCCCCCCTCCCCGTTGTGTCTATTTCTGTGGTTTGGACAGCTCGGTGCTGCTGGAGAGAAATCAGCCCTCTCCTCCTCCTCCACCTCCTCTCCCCCTGTCTTTGCAGCCCTCCCCCCAATGATTCTTGCTTCAGCTATGGAGATGCTTATGTTGAGCAAGCAGAGGGAGCTGTACCAGCGCCGGCAGACTCATTCTTTTAGAACCAGCAGATTGCTGCATTAAAACATTTTACATATTTCCTTCTCTAATGACTTTCAATTTGAAATAATGAAGTTGGCAGGGATTCCTCGAGCCCCTTGCGGTAGCCATTGTACAGTGCAGATTTGTTTAAACAATACGTTTCAATCTCTAGGAGACGGGTGCAAATGTCTGCCTGGACCTGGTAAAATACGAGACGTATTTACGAAATGTGCCCTATATGACACGATCACTAACCACATGTGACGTTCTGCCACTTGAAAGCAAATACCTTATCACACATATCGTCATTAGGTTTACTCGGCATATAATAGCGAGTCGTTTGCATTGACAGCACAATCTCTGCTTTCATTTCATCTTTTCGCAGATGCCAACTAGCCTACACATTATTACCCGCATGTCAATCATCTCACCTGCCTGGAGAAGACTTTTTATATCACTATGGGCTTTAGGGCTGTTTTTACATTTGTGTAGATTGGCTGGACACAGATATTATAATAGTTCATGCCAATATACTGTATAAGATAATTATCCCATCTATGGAGCCAAATTCAAAGACTAAACACAGGTATGCTGTTGCATATTACTAATGGAGAGGCAGTCTGTTACAGGGACTATCCCACAATTAACTATTATAGCAGATCTCTCTCCACAATGCAAACATTATTATAAGGGTCCCTTAAACCAGAAGGATTTACTTATTTAAAAAATCCACATCAGAATGGCTGTATAATGCTTTTTGAAAGTGTAAACCCAATCTCTGCCCTCCTCAGTGTCCCTCCATCCTGCTGAGATCTCACACTGCTCAGTGCAAGCTGCTACTGTCAGTCAGGCTGGGTGCATGGAGATTGAATACACTTGGATCCATGAGTTGTCTTGCTGCTTATTTCAGTATTATTATCCAGCCATTCTGATATGGAATTTTCTTCCAGCCTCATCAGGTGTAATAGATCTACTTATTAGTGTATGCAGGTTGTATTGTGAAATCTACAGACATATCCACTTTGAACTGCTCTGGTAGATAGCAAAACTGGCAACAAAGGGCCGTTGTGACTAGATATTGGTATTGCATACTTGTTATGGTGCCTCATGCTAAAAGTCCACCTGATCTGTCTGCTGTTGGTGGTCACTCATGCTCAGTCACAACATTCAGATCTGTGAGGTGACTCCTGCTATTGTGCAAGGCAGCCAATTCGAATCTTCACAGTAGAAACAGCTTTTCATCACCAGCACTGGACACATTAGGTGGATATTCTGAGATAGGTGCTGGTTCTATCTATGAAGAACATGGATTGGACGCGTGTGTGAAAAACTGATGAAAAACTGATGTCAGAATGAGTCTTTATTCATAGTCAGATAAGTACAATTATTGTCAGGATTGTTGCTGCTCTATTCTCCGGAAAAGAAGATGTCTCACTGTCAGCAAGAGTTTGCAAGTTTTACGATTGATAACCTATACTTAGGTCATCAATATAGTAATGGTGGGATTCCGCTCATCGATCCCCGACAATCGGTAGAATGATGAGGCAGTAGAACACACTGCAGACCCAATATGGACAGGACATGGCCACATCTCCTGTCAAATGAATCATAAATTGTGTCACTAAGGTGGTGTAACTTACTCCATAGATTTACACCAGTCCCGGACTGACATGCAGTTGTGCTCAGAAGTTTACATACCCTGGCAGAATTTTTGCTTTCTTGGCCTTTTTTCAGAGAATATGAATGATAACAACAAAACTTTTTCTCCACTCATGGTTAGTGGTTGGGTGAAGCCATTTATTGTTAAACTTCTGTGTTTTCTCTTTTTAAATCATAATGACAACCCAACACATCCAAATTACTCTGATCAAAAGTTCACATACCCTGGTGATTTTGGCCTGATAACATGCACAGAAGTTGACACTAATGGGTTTGAATGGCTACTAAAGGTAACATCCTCACCTGTAACCTGTTTGCTTGTAATCCGTGTGTGTGCATAAAAGCTGAGTGAGTTTCTGGGATCCAGACAGACTCTTGCATCTTTCATCCAGCCACTAATGTTTCTGGATTGTGAGTCATGGGGAAAGCAAAAGAATTGTCCATAGATCTACGGGAAAAGGTAGTTGAACTGTATGAAACAGGAAAGAAATACAAAAAGATATCCAAGCAATTGATAATGCCAATCAGCAGCATTCAAACTGTTATTAGCAAAGGGAAAATCAGGGGCTCTGTAAAAACAGAACCACGGTCAGGTAGACTAACAAAAATGTTGTCCACAACTGCCAGGAAAATTGTTCAGGGTTCAAAGAAAAACCCACAGCTGAAATACAGGACTCTCAGAAAACTAGTGGTGTGGCTGTTTCAAGATGCACAATAAGGAGGCACTTGAAGAAAAATGGGCTGCATGGTCGAGTCGCCAGTAGAAAGCCATTACTGCGCAAATGCCACAAAATATCTCGCCTACAATATGTAAAACAGCACAGAGACAAGCCTCAAAACTTCTGGAACAAGGTAATTTGGAGTGATGAGACCAAAATTGAACTTTTTGTCCAGAACCATAAATGTTACATTTGTAGAGAGGTCAACAACGCCTACGATGAAAGGAACACCATTCCTACTGTAAAGCACAGAGGTGGATCGCTGATGTTTTGGGGCTGTGTGAGCTACAAAGGCACAGGAAACTTGGTTAAAGTTGAAGGAAAGAACGCAGCACGTTATCAGCAAATACTGGAGGCAAATTTGCAGTCATCAGCCCAGAAGCTGTGCATGGGACGTACTTGGACAACGATCCAAAACACAAGGCCAAGTTGACCTGTCATTAGCTACAGCAGAACAAAGCGAAGGTTCTGGAGTGGCTATCTCAGTCTCCTGAATTCAATATCATTGAGCCACTCTGAGGAGATCTCAAGTGCGCAGTTCATGCTAGACAGAATTTACAGGAACTGGAGGCTTTTTGCCAAGAAGAGTGGGAAGCCTTAACATCTGAGAAAATAAAGAACCTCATCCACAACTACCACAAAAGACTTCAAGCTGTCATTGATGTTAGAGGGGGCAATACACGGTATTAAGAATTGGGGTATGTGAACTTTTGATCAGGGTCATTTGGATGTTTTGGGTTGTCATTATGATTTAAAAATAGAAAACAAAGTAGTTCGACAATAAATGGCTTCACCCAACCACTGACCATGAGTGGAGAAAAAGTTTTGGTGTTATCATTCATATTCTAAGAAAAAAGGCCAAGAAAGCAAAAATTCTGCCGAGGTATGTAGACTTTTGAGCAAAACTGTATATTTATGATGGCATCACATGCTGGGTAATACAAGCGGCACACGCCGTTGATTGTGAGCACTGTTATGGTTCCCAATGGCAGGGGAACATCAGAAACATAGAAAAACGGCCAAGCTCTCGGGTGATGGAAACTAGAGCTGACCGCGATGCTAAACCTATACACACAACTAATAGTAGCCAGGGAACGTGCCTACGTTTTCGCTAGACGTCTCGCACCAGCCGGAGGACTAACTACCCCTAATAGATGAAACACAGTCCTGGCTTGCCTCCAGAGGAAAATTCCCCACAGGAGATAGTAGCCCCCCACATATAATATCGGTGAGTTAAGGTGAAAAGACAAATGTAGTATGAAAACAGATTTAGCACAGCGAGGCCCACTAACTAGATAGCAGAAGGATACAATAGTGGACTTCGCAGTCAGCTACAAAACCCTATCAAAAACCATCCTGAAATTACCTTAAACTCATGTGCCAACTCATGGCACCGGAGTGGCAATTTCAGCCCACAAGAGCTTCCAGCTGCAGAGAATCACATAACTGCAAACTGGACAAAACATACAAAAATAGACTAAGGACAGAAATGTCCAACTTAGCTGGTCAGCAGACTGGGAGCAGGTACATGCAACAGAAAGACTCTGGTTACATTGATGGCCGGCATTGGAATGACTGAGGAACAAGGCTAAATAGGAAACTCCCACATCCTGATAGAAACAGATGAAAAGCTCACAAGACACCAGTACCACAAGCGACCACTGGGGGAGCCAAATAACCGAATCACAACAGTACCCCCCCCTTAAGGAGGGGGCACCGAACCCTCACAAGAACCACCAGGGCGATCTGGATGAGCCCTATGAAAGGCACGGACCAAATCAGAAGCATGAACATCTGAAGCTGAAACCCAAGAATTATCCTCCTGACCGTAGCCCTTCCACTTAACCAGATATTGAAGTCTCCGTCTGGAAACACGGGAGTCCAAGATTTTCTCCACCACGTACTCCAATTCACCCTCAACCAGCACAGGAGCAGGAGGCTCAACAGAAGGCACAACTGGCACCTCATACCTCCGCAATAACGACCGATGGAAAACATTATGGATAGCAAAGGATGCCGGGAGGTCCAAACGAAAAGACACAGGGTTAAGAATTTCCAAAATCCTATAAGGACCGATGAACCGAGGCTTAAACTTAGGAGAAGAGACCCTCATAGGGACAAAACGGGAAGACAACCACACCAAGTCCCCAACACGAAGACGAGGACCAACACGACGATGGCGATTAGCAAAATGCTGAGTCCTCTCCTGGGACAACTTTAAATTGTCCACCACCTGACCCCAAATACGATGCAACCTGTCCACCATAGTATCCACTCCAGGACAATCCGAAGATTCCACCTGACCAGATGAAAAACGAGGATGGAACCCCGAATTGCAAAAGAAAGGGGAAACCAAAGTGGCAGAACTGGCCCGATTATTAAGGGCAAACTCTGCCAACGGCAAAAAGGTGACCCAGTCATCCTGATCAGCAGACACAAAACACCTCAAATAAGTCTCCAAGGTCTGATTAGTACGCTCCGTCTGGCCATTCGTCTGAGGATGAAATGCAGACGAAAAAGACAAATCAATGCCCATCCTGGCACAAAACGCCCGCCAAAATCTGGACACAAACTGAGATCCCCTGTCAGAAACTATATTCTCCGGGATACCATGCAACTGAACCACATTCTGAAAAAACAGAGGCACCAACTCAGATGAGGAAGGCAACTTGGGCAAAGGTACCAAATGAACCATCTTAGAAAAACGGTCACACACCACCCAGATGACAGACATTTTCTGAGAAACAGGGAGATCAGAAATAAAATCCATAGAGATGTGTGTCCAAGGCCTCTTAGGAATAGGCAAGGACAACAACAATCCACTAGCCCGAGAACAACAAGGCTTGGCCCGAGCACAAACATCACAAGACTGCACAAAAGTATGCACGTCCCGAGACAGGGAAGGCCACCAGAAGGACCTAGCCACCAAATCCCTGGTACCAAAAATTCCCGGATGACCTGCCAACGCAGAAGAATGAACCTCCGAGATGACTCTACTGGTCCACTCATCCGGCACAAACAATCTACCAGGCGGACAACGATCAGGCCGATCCGCCTGAAACTCTTGTAAAGCACGTCGCAGGTCAGGGGAGACAGCAGACAATATCACCCCATCCTTAAGGATACCCGTAGGTTTGGAATCACCAGGGAAATCAGGTTCAAAACTCCTAGAAAGGGCATCAGCCTTCACATTTTTAGAACCTGGCAGATACGAGACCACAAAATTAAACCGAGAGAAATATAACGACCAGCGCGCCTGTCTAGGATTCAGACGTCTGGCCGACTCAAGATAAATCAAATTCTTGTGATCAGTCAAGACCACCACCTGATGTCTAGCACCCTCAAGCCAATGACGCCACTCCTCGAATGCCCATTTCATCGCCAAAAGCTCCTGATTACCAACATCATAGTTTCGCTCGGCGGGCGAAAATTTTCGAGAAAAGAACGCACAAGGTCTCATCACTGAACCATCTGAACTTTTCTGTGACAAAACCGCCCCCGCTCCAATCTCGGAAGCATCAACTTCCACCTGAAAAGGAAGTGAAACATCAGGCTGGCGCAACACAGGGGCAGAAGAAAAGCGGCGCTTAAGCTCTCGAAAGGCCTCCAGAGCAACAGGAGACCAATCGGCAACATCAGCACCTTTTTTAGTCAAATCAGTCAAAGGCTTGACCACGCTAGAAAAACCAGTTATGAATCGACGATAAAAATTAGCAAAGCCCAAAAATTTCTGAAGGCTCTTAAGAGAAGTCGGCTGCGTCCAGTCACAAATTGCCCGAACCTAAACAGGATCCATCTCAATAGAAGAAGGGGAAAAAATGTACCCCAGAAAAGAAATCTTCTGAACCCCAAAAACACACTTTGCACCCTTTACAAACAGAGAATTGGTCCGCAAAACCTGATAAACCTTCCTAACCTGTTGAACATGAGACTCCCAGTCATCCGAAAAAATCAAAACATCATCCAGATACACAACCATGAATTTATCCAGATATTCACGGAAAATATTGTGCATAAAAGACTGAAAGACCGAAGGGGCATTTGACAAACCAAAAGGCATTACCAAATACTCAAAATGGCCCTCGGGCGTATTAAATGCGGTTTTCCACTCATCCCCCCGCTTAATTAGCACCAAATTATACGCACCGCGAAGATCAATCTTAGAGAACCACTTAGCTCCCTTAATGCGAGCAAATAAATCTGTCAGCAATGGCAAAGGATACTGATATTTGACTGTGATCTTATTTAAGAGTCTATAATCAATACAAGGTCTCAAAGAACCATCTCTTTTGGCTACAAAAAAGAACCCTGCTCCTAAAGGAGACGAAGAAGGACGAATATGTCCAACTTAGCTGGTCAGCAGACTGGGAGCAGGTACATGCAACAGAAAGACTCTGGTTACATTGATGGCCGGCATTGGAATGACTGAGGAACAAGGCTAAATAGGAAACTCCCACATCCTGATAGAAACAGATGAAAAGCTCACAAGACACCAGTACCACAAGCGACCACTGGGGGAGCCAAATAACCGAATCACAACAGAGCGCTTCATTAAGACTGACCGGTCTTAAAGGTAATCTGTCAGCAGGTTTTTGCAGTGTAATCTGAAAACATGCTGTAGGGTTTAAAACACAGATTTCAGTGATGCCTCTCCTATCAAGCTCAGTTGTTTTGTTTGCTTGCAATGATTGTTTTGGCATCACACATTATCATTGCTGGGACACAGCAGCATGTGCATGCTAGTCCGACACGTCCGACATTATACATACAGAGCCTGGTGGAGGCGGGATTAGCTTCCTCAGCTCTGCTTCATGCTAAATCTAGAAACTCTGATTGTGTCAGAACAGCTGCACTCAGTAAACTACCGTATTTTCCAGCGTATAAGACAACTTTTTAACCCCTGAAAATCTTCTTAAAAGTCGGGGGTCGTCTTATACGCCGGGTATCGCCTTGCCGGGTGTATATGGTGGGTGGGGGGGGAGTGGGCCTGATGACGACGAGGGGGCGTCTCACAGGAAAGTGAGTATCCCCCATTACCTCATTGTATCACTGCAGCGTGGGGTCTCTGCTGGGAGCGGCGGCGGCTGTGCTGTGGGGCGGCGGCTCCTCTTCTTCAGTGTGGGGCCTCTGTGCTGCTGGGTGGCGGCGGCGGCTTATCTTCAGGCAGTCGGGGCTCCTCCGGTATCTCCTTAAAGCCCGGAGGCCCTGCCGGCAACTCCATCGGTGCAATGCAGTGGCCTCCGGGAACATGGCCGCTGCTCAGATTCAGATCTGAATCTGAGCATGCACCGCCCCCAGCGGCCATTTTCCCAGAGGTCACCGCATAGCAGCAATGGAGCTGTCTCCGGGAAAATGGCCGCTGCTCAGATTTAGATCTCGTCTCCCGGCCTCCGGGCTTTAAGGAGATACCGGAGGAGCCCCGACTGCCTGAAGATAAGCCGCCGCCCAGCAGCACAGAGGCCCCACACTGAAGAAGAGGAGCCGCCGCCCCACAGCACCCACGCGGCACAATGAGGAGCAGCAGCCGCCGCTCCCAGCAGAGACCCCACGCTGCAGCGATACAATGAGGTAATGGGGGATACTCACTTTCCTGTGAGACGCCCCCTCGTCGTCATCAGGCCCACTCCCCCCCCCCAAAAGGCACAAAAGTCACCGGCCCTATAAGACGACACGGTTTATAAGAAGACCCCTGACTTTTAAGAAGATTTTACATTTTAACTGGAAAAGTTGGGGGGTCGTCTTATACGCCCAGTCGTCTTATACGCCAGAAAATACGGTAGGTGATACTTCATTGGATTCAGCTTCTTTTTGCCTACATCAGGTTACTCTCTTATGAGGTAGCAAAAACCTGCTGACAAATTCACTTCAATGAATCACCTCCTATGACTCTTAGTTATGGTAGTCTTGGTTTGCTGACAGTTGTAGTTGCACCACAGCTGGACACTTGCAGGTTACAAACCTCTACTGTGATATATAATCATTTTATTAAATAGTTATAATTCACAAGACGTGATCATTGAAATCATCTGTTTCCATTAATGTTGGCTTTACAGAGGGACTCCTGAATCCTTTGTAATCCATGCCCACAGTACATTTTAGAAACATAAAAACTGCATATGATCCCAAATATTTACACCACAAGTAAATATTATAAGATTACATATTCTAGTCAGTAATGCCATTTTCAAAGAAAAAAAATAATGGTTCGTTTATTTGGCATTTATAGTGTATATATATATCGTGCTGCACAATAATATGGGGCAATTCTATTCTAGTTAATGCAAATCAGTGGCGAGCGATCATGTTAATAGGCTACAGAGCATGATGAATCATTCCCATAGCAATGTTTGCACACCTACATATTGTGCAAGTTCTGATGTAGGGATTGTGTTTTTAATTGAGCAGCATAGTAAACAAAATAATTCTATAACCTCGGTGCCATTAGAGCATTTGTGGTCTGAAAACCACTGACTTGAAATACCAGGATCAGGTAGCAATGTAATTAGATCATAGTCGCCAACATAAGAACACAGTTTCCAGGGATACATTGAGGTTGGTCAGGCAAACCTGTGCACATCACATATAAGCTATTTACATGAATAGAAAGCTTCCGACGCTGAAGCTTGACCATCAATATACGCTGCTGTTAGAACTTGTAGGATATGCAATTTCTACTTATAGAAAAGTCAGCAGAGTTAAACAGGTTGTCCACTTTTAAGTCCAGTTGTCCTCTATAGGTCATCAATGTCTGATCGGTGGGGGTGTGACACCTGGCACAGTACAGCTCCGGTTACTGTATGGTGGCCACGGCCGGGTACTGCACATCCACTCTTTATTGATTTGAATAGGGGGCAGATGCGCAGTACCCAGCCATGGCAACTGTAAAGTAGACGGAGCTGAACAGCTCCGCGATCAATCAGTTCTGGCCGCCGCCAACACCGAGAACAGCTGACCAGTAGGGTTGCCGGGTTTCACACCTCCATCCATCAGACATTGATGACCTATCCTAAGGATACCCCTTAGACCCTAGTAAGAGGTCTCTCATGCAGCCAAATCAGCTCTCATGCTTTGCACTAAGCAGTGACAACACCGTGAAACACATCTGTAAACAGATTCTGGTTTGGCTTTTATACTGTCATGTGGCATGACTCGTTAAAGAGTCAATATTGACTTTCAGGATTGCTACTTCCAATAGGTGGCACTACAGTTCTTGTTCTCCTCTTTGAAGAGGCAATTTACATATTTAAAATCTCTGAAAAACTTACTTTTAACTCATTTGTTATTGGGTCTTTTGAAAACATGGAAGATCATGGCAGATTCTGACCAAAGACCGGTTTCTATAGACTAGTAGCTCTTCCATGGGCTATTGTTGGGTGCTTGCACCAAGGGGCCTACTCCAGTTGACTGCACAGTGACTTAATCAATTGAAGTTCTGTCCGGGCCACTGAGAAAAGCAGAGATTGATTTTCCAATTGGCAGCAGTTTATTTCTTCACCCAGTGGCATTGTCATCCAGAATGCCAGCCATCACTGACTACCCGAGAAAATCAAGCCTTTTCGAAGATGGCCATGAGGTTATGAAGGCATGAATTTTACCATTTCAAGTATTCTGTTGTCTCAGCCTATTAAGGAAAATTCACGCTTATATTTGTGCCTTTGTGAGGAGGTGATACAAACATCATAAAAGTTCTGAACAGCTCCATTTCAGCAACACTTACATTCATTGTGTGACTTCCTGCTAAAGTATACTTCAAAATACACTTCAGCCGAAACTGAAAACTATTATATTAAGCTTAACGAAAAGCTACGACTTCCAGACTGCAGGAGGTACAGGCTGGTGATATAGAGCGTCTCTGGAGACGTGCCTTACTTATGGCCAATTATGAATCCTTAATTATCGGTGATTCACTTCTCAGAATCTTGGTGCTGCCTTTCATTCAGTTTCTGGCACTACATGTACAATACTTGACTTCTTTCTCCAATAATGGAAGCCACTTTCTTGCTTTTTGTTCGCAGTTGCCTCTATCCATGGTGCTGAACGGCGGGGTCTGCAAAACTAGGTCACCAGCTAATTATTTGCTATACAAATTGCAGTCATTTTGCTTGATTTTGTTGGCCGGGGTTACGCTGTTAGTTGGTGTCTTGAAGTGTTTTCATGTTGCTGATGTTTTCAATATTACTATTGTTAAATGGTAAAAAGAGCGAGTGCACAAAACTACTTTTACGTTAAAGAAAATTTTAGGCAATTTTAAAGGGTTTTCTATGGGCGAAATGTACAGTATGTTGGCATGTAACAATTTTTATTCGGGAGTATATTATAGATGAAAATGTTGTATTATAAGCTGTATTGTGGAACAGTTTAATAAAATATGAAAAACTGGATCTGAAGATAAAAAAAGCTTACTCATCTTATATTTGGTGCAATAATGCTGTTCCCAGAGTTTTCAAGTTTCAAGGGGTTGTCCGGTCTGAAGCTACAAATCTGCAGTATTGAGCGAGGCAAGAAACTGTCTAGTCAGAATGTGGCTGGGAGTATGCATATCACATACAGTACTTGTGGTTATTTCTCTGCCTGCTTCCCGTGCCAGCACCAGAGAATCCTCACAACATGAGTACGCACAATGTAAAGATTCACAAGTCTGTAGTCACATACAGTGACATATCACGTAGTACAGTCAATCCATAATAGTGCCCTATATTGCTATATAGTGCCTAAATGATGTCCCAACTGGTTCCATGATGTACGTTAGACTCAATCGCTCAAGTAGGTGGATTATGTCCTCCAGAAAATTGCTTTATACATAGAATGCTACCTTACTATCAATAGTCTGCCTGTGTAAATTGCTTTATCCCAGCTCTGTCCCAGACTTACATTCTTAATCTTTTCATTATAGACAACTTTGTCTTGTGATCCACAGCCTGAAAATGTTTTTCTATAAGATTCAACCTGTTTCCCCTGCCTCCTGCTTGAGAAAGCTGACAGGGAGCAACCTAGCACCAGTTTGAGGAAGAGTAGATAAGCTGAATCTAAAAAACCTAGAATACACTAAGATCCTACACTGTAGGTCAGAGGTCAGCAGATCTCTAGGTCACTGCTGCCATTAGTTTGGCCCTCGAGCAGAGCAACGACTATATGATGAATCTACACCCCTCTGTAAAATGAGAGCCATCATGGAAAATGTAGTTTGCATTAAGAGAGCCATATCAAAAGAGAAATCTGCCATTTTGGCATTAATAATGAAATAACAAATCAACTAAAACATGTATACACAAGGTGTACAAAAGGGCTTTCTCATTATAATGTAATAATATAACCTATGTTGTACTATAAAGCCAAAAAAGATACTGAAGTGCAGCTTTAAAGTAAACTACATGTATTGATTACTGTGGCATAGCTATGGGTTTGGTTCGAGGGGGGAGGGGTGGCACAAACTTCTGAATGTGCCTCTATCCAGCTAACCAAGATTGCAACTATGATGGCACACTCCAAGAGTGGATGTAGGAGAACCTCAGCAGATGACCGCCCTGTTACTGGAAAAAAATCTCTATACAAAAAACAACCTTGATATTACCGCCATATTGTGACCATTTAGTGGTAGATATCTGTGCTGCAGAACATGTAAGACATTACAGTACAGTTACGAATATTGACTTACAGCTGACGTTCTTTTGGTGAAGTCATTCACTTTTCTCTTCTTTTCCATCTGACCCAGACCAACATGGCAACTTTTTCCAACCAGAACTCATCTACAGAGATTGCAATAAATACACATCTGACTTCTAACATTTTGAGCACCTTCCCCATCTATCCTCAATCTGCACTAATGCCTTATCCTGTTGATACCCCAATACTGAGCTGGCATATGTGTCCCTATTACTGCACCTACTGTGTGGTACTGTGTGCCGTTTAATTTTCCTCCTACTGAAGCCATAGATTTCTCTTTTATTGCACTCATAAAGTATGATGTCAACAAAAGTGCCCCACAAACACTGTAAGATACCCCCACAGTAAATTCCTCCATAGTACCCTATGCACAGTGTGATGACCCTACTGTACCCCACCCCTCAACTCCCCCAGAAAAGTATGGTAACCCCAACACAGTATGATCACCTGACTGTGTCCCCCACACAGCCCTCCATGCAGTATAATGGGCCAACACACAGTATAATGGCACCTCTCCACATTGTATAATTACCCCCACACAGTCCTCCACACAGTATGATGGACCTCACACAAACCTTTGCACTTTATAATTGCTTGTATACAGTATAAAGGCTCCCACATAGCCCTACAAATATTCTAATAGCCTCCACACAGCCTTCCATATAGTATAATGCACTCCCCATAGTCCTCCATATAGTATACTGCACTCCCAATAGTCCTCCATATAGTATACTGCACTCCTCATAGTCCTCTATATATTATTTATCTGCATTTCACTTGAGGTAATAATTACAACTTTTTGTGGCAAATACCCTGACTTCTGTGATATAAGGCTGCATTCTTTTTGCTGAAATTATTGTTATACAATTTGACACCTAGCTAGGGATTGTACATGCCACATACATGCAGATCTGTCCACCTATCATAATAGTCTGTTTACTTAGATTAGGAGGATGCCCATATGAGGAAAATAATTTGGTGACAGCTGTGATTGTAACATAGGTGGTTTGCTCCCAGTGCAGTTGTGCCTTTTTTGCAGTTGTCTGTACTTAGTGTTGCACCATGCCCGCACCTGTCCTTTGCACTGTGTTTAATATAGATTACTATTTTTATTGACATGGGTGGACTTTATAGTAGTTTCTGTTTTTTTTCCACTCTCCCTTTTGCCTTTGGTAATTAACAACTTGTCCTTACGCTTTATCCCTTATTGATATCAGCGGATTTATATTTACCTCCATTTGATTTTTATAGCTGGTAGCTATGCTGGTTATTTTTTGTGCGCTTATATATTTACAGTCCTCTATATAGTATAATGCACTCCCCATAGTCCTCCATATAGTATACTGCACTCCCCATAGTCCTCTATATAGTATTCTGCACTCCATAGTCCTCCATATAGTATAATGCCCTCCCAATAGTCCTCCACATAGTATAATGCACCCTATAGTCCTCCATATAATATAATGAACTCTCCAAAGTCCTCCATATAGTATAATGCACTCCCCATAGTCCTTCATATAGTACAATGCAGCCCATAGTCCTCCATACAGTATAATGCAGTCCCCATAGTCCTCCATACAGTATCATGCAGTCGCCATAATCCTCCATACAGTATTATGCAGTCCCCATAATCCTCCATAAGGTATAATGTACTACCCATAATCCTCCATAGAGTATAATGCACTCCCCATAGTCCTCCATAAAGTATAATGCACTCACCATAGTCCTCCATACAGTATACTGCACTCCCCATAGTTTACCATACAGTATCCTGCACTCCCCATAGTCCCCCATACAGTATACTGCACTGACCTTAGTCCTTCATACAGTATACTGCACTCACCATAGTCCTCCATACAGTATGCTGCACTCCCCATAGTCCTCCATACAGTATACTGCAGTGACCATAGTCCTTCATACAGTATACTGCACTCACCATAGTCCTCCATACAGTATACTGCACTCACCATAGTTCTCCGTACAGTATTATGGCCAACACAATGTTCTCATTGATTTAAAAAAAATACAATACTGCCCTCTCCTCCTCATTCCCCTGCTGCTTCGGTCTCTGCAGCGAGTGGTCTGAAGCGCTTATATATCTCAGCATAGCGGGCGCCATGTAGTTACTGTATGTTATCGTGGCGTTGAGATGCAGAGGAAGAATGATGGCGATGGAAGTGTTAGCTGACGCTGCCTCGCTCATCATTGCTTTCAACTGTATCGCACCCTCTGCCCCTCTGAGTGATTATGATGCATCATGGAGATGAAAGAGCCAGTTGACATTTTATTCATGCTATAATATATGGCAGAATGTATAAAGAAATTCTTAATGCTGTGAATGTCTGGAAAAAAAAATCAAAGATGGAGACATGTGAGGTAAAGTAGTGATAATGTGGGTACACATTTTTCTTGGCTTCCAATAATCTACTCAATAATGCTAACATCTGACTGCCAGAAGACACTGATTAAACACATTCAAATGCACAGTACATGGAAATCTAGAGCATTTATTGCATAGACACTTTTGATTTAGTAATCCTTTAAAGGTGTTGTCTGATTATCTATCTTTAGCAGCACAGGATTCCCATGCCTCCTGGCTTCTGGCTTGATAGCTTGGATCATTGGCATATTCGTCCAACTGGCCAAATCTGAGTGCTCTACCTTGGTGCAAGTAGAGGAAGCTTTGTCTCTACAATATGGGAGAAGTGCAAGGGACCTGATGCTGGCGGGGTCCAGCAATACGGCCAGCTTCAGCGGAGCTCCGACAAGCTCTATAGAAAAGACTGGCCATCGCTGACTGCAGAATTTACTGGTATCCTCGATAATAACTTTAAAAATTATCAACTTTGCAATAAAGGAATTTTGTAATGGTAACTATTTAATAATGGTTCTAATGAGAATAAGCCTTTAGGTATTGTTTTACAATGTCATACTATGTCTATAAGCTACTGAACATCACTGATGCATTTCTTGGAAACGATAACTGACGTGACATTAGGATAGCCAAAGTCCTATACGGTGTTCACCAGCATAGTATATTGGCAGGAAAGTATGCCATCCACGGCCCCCAAGCGTCACGAAGATTATTCTGTCCTCCTATGTCCACTTAAGCTAAGAAAGCTCCTACAAAATGTTTACTACCATGAAGTCAGTAGCAGGCCATGTGGAAAAACACCGACACTTTGCTCCAGGCACAAACACCAACAGAAGGAGAAGTGCAGAGATTAACAGCCAGGAGCTGGAGGCAGATGTCACTAGATGTATCTAACGTATAAAATGCTCTAATGTAAAGCTTCACACACAAATAATACCATAATTGCTGCCTTCCAGCTTTTCCAGTAATGCACAGCTGTGTTTAAAAATGTATGTAATAAACTATTCCAGTGTGAACTGTAGCCACTGTCTATGGTGGCTGACCAGCAGTGAAGCGTAGCATCCTACTGAGGATCTCCTGCATCGCCGCACATGACAGTATATACACATATAATCTTTAATCTGCTACATTACTTCACCATTTAATCATCTCTTCTGGTCAACAACAGTGTAGGGTCGTTGTGATCTTTTGCTTCTGGATAGAGCTGGCTCGCTTTTTTTTTTTGCACTCATGTCGTTTGTTTGTACACAGCATGTGTTTCTCCATAGCCCGTTATGTCACTTTAGTTACATCATTACGCCTGTTGGACAATACCAGACCCGCCTTTGATCGATCTTCACCACTGATTGACGTTAGTGACATCTCATCTTGAAATTACTTTGCCAAGTGAAGAATAATACCAGAGTAGATGGTCGATGGATTGTTATCACCTTTATCTGAACATCTCTTAGGTTGGAGAAAATGTTATTTGGATCTATTTTTCCTTTGTATAATATTTTATTACAAAGTTATTTATTTTGAGTGATAAAAAATTGGATATTTAGCAAGACCAACATAATAGAGATAAGAGAATTGATTCACAGGACCCCAATCCAGTGGCCACATCACTACTCTGTGGCTGCCGGAAGGGAGTCCTGCAAACAATTTCTACCTGTCTATATTCTTGACATCTTTTCTGATTAGTAGGCCAGTAACACCTTGCATGCATAAGCCTGAAATGATGATGTTGCATATGTCTACAAATAGGAAGAGAAGCCGTGGATACCAATAGGTTTACAGGGCTCCTGCCGGCAGCCACAGAATAATGACATGTCCGCTGGACCGGGATCGCGAGAATCATTTCTCTCATCCCCACAATTTAAATATCTAAACATAAGAACACCCCAAAAACTGCCAACCAATAATGGGAATGTGCTGCAATGTTATGTGCGAAAGATATGCCCGCCATACAACATACATAAATTTGAAGAATTCCAACTGATTTTAATGAACGTAAAATAATACTAAAAGTAGTTGTACTGGAAAAATATGGCTGCTTTCCTCCACAAGCTGCTGCACATCAGTGTGTAATGTGGCACAGGACAGTAGCCGTGGGCGAGATACTTGTCTTTTACACCCAGGTACCTTACATGAAGATGGGAATCCTGGCTGGGCATGTAGACTTGTGGTGTGGGGGTGTTAAACCCTTGCAGGCCACATGTAACCGATGACTTGGGTTGGCCAGGACCAGGTGTTTGACAGTTCAGTAAGGGAGATGCCAGCGTCTCTTCAGGATCCTGCTTGCTCCTCCAGGCAGTGATGCCAAAGTGCTCACCACCACAACGGCGCTTTTTACGGTCCCCGACACAGCTTCTTCCTTCCAGGACCTGTGCACAGTGCTGGAAGAACACGCTCGCTCCCCACGTTTTAAAAACACTTCAGAAAATGACTGCAGCCATTAGCTGTGAGATATCAAGTACTTAAAACACCCTCCCCTGTAGGGAAGTGCCTGAGAAACTTTAGTGTTTAGTGTGTACACTTCATACTTAATTGTACGATCCCTGTATCGTCCTACCTAAACGTGATCCTGTTTGAACCTGATCTTGAACCTGTACTGCCTGTACATTTTTCCTGGCCCTGAACCGCCTTGTACCCAACTGTATCTCATTCCGCTCCTGTCAAGTCTGAACGAGCACCTGAGATCCTGTACCGGAAGTCTGCCCAGTGTTCCTGAACCTGCCCAGCCTATACCAGTTACGATATCCGTCCTGTCAAGCAGCCGTACCGCATTCATCATTCTGTAAACCAGCTCCTAGTTGGACTGACTCTCTGAGTTCATCCCTGCCTCCCTGCCCCTTTGGTGTCAGCTGCTGCTGCTGCTCTAGGGTCTATCCTGCGGTTGTACCTGGTGTCCACCTGCGGCTCAAGTCTAACCACACCATCAGGGGCTCTAGCGAAGAACCAGCTGGTAACCTAGTTATACCCTTCCAGGCTCTCCCCAGGCCATGAGTGTTGTGAATTCTGCTCTTGGGCTCCCTCCGGTGGTTGTTAGTGGTAGTGCAGTGGTCTCTGGATTATAGGCCAGGGCAGGTGTTTCTGCTTATTGCAGCTCTATTAGGTATTTAGGTTTGTAGGATCCATCAATCCCTGCCAGTTGTCCATTGTATCTTGGAGGGATTGCATCTCTGTCTGGCTCCACTGCCCTGCTGTCATTTCAGCTAAGATAAGTGCCTTGTTTTGGTTCTCTGTAGCACGCATGCAGTGTGCTTTTATGTGCAGTGCAATCTATTGTGTTTTTGTCCAGCTTGACTTGTTTGGATTTTTCTGTCATGCTGGTTTCTCTGGAGATGCAGATATACATCCTATGTCTTTAGTTAGATGTAGTATATAGTATTTTCTGCTGTGGAATTTTCTAGTGTTTTAATACTGACCGCTTAGAACTCTGTTCTATCCTTTCTATCTAGCTAGAAGGGCCTCTTTTGCTAAACTCTGTTTTTTCTGCCTGTGTACGTATTTCCTCTTAAACTCACAGTCAATATTTGTGGGGGGCTGCCTATCCTTTGGGGCTCTGCTCTGAGGCAAGATAGGATTTCCCATTTCCATCTTTAGGGGTATTTAGTCCTTCGGCTGTGTCGAGGTGTCTAGGCCTGGTTAGGTACATTCCACGGCTACTTCTAGTTGCGGTGTCAGTATTAGGATTGCGGTCAGTACAGGTACCACCTACTCCAGAGATAGTCTCATGCGGCTCCAGGATCACTGGATCATAACAGTACAACTGGCCAACAATGAGTTAAATGCATCTCAGAAGAAGGGAAGAAAAGTCCTGAGCCATTTTTTTTTCTGCAGTCTGTTTTGTCTTTCCTTCCCTCTTTTCCTCTGGGTGACTGAGGAGCTGTGTGCTAGCATGGATGTTCAGGGATTAGCTTCTCGTGTAGACCAACTAGCTGCTAGGGTACAGGGTATTTCCGATTATATTGTTCAGACTCCGGTTTTAGAGCCTAAGATTCTTACTCCTGAGTTATTTTTTGGGGACAGGTCTAAATTTTTGAGTTTTAAAAATAACTGTAAACTGTTTTTTGCTCTGAAACCTCGTTCTTCTGGTGATCCCATTCAGCAGGTTAAAATAGTCAACTCCCTGCTGCGTGGTGATCCTCAGGATTGGGCATTTTCCCTGGAATCTGGGAATCCTGCCTTGCTTAATGTAGAAGCCTTCTTTCAGGCTCTAGGGTTAGTATATGATGAACCAAATTCTGTGGATCATGCTGAGAAGACCTTGTTGACCCTGTTTCAGGGTCAAGAAGCGGCAGAATTGTATTGTCAGAAATTTAGAAAATGGTCTGTGCTGACTAAATGGAATGAGGATGCTTTGGCGGCAATTTTCAGAAAGGGTCTTTCTGAATCTGTTAAAGATGTTATGGTGGGGTTTCCCACGCCTATTGGTCTGAGCGATTCTATGTCTCTGGCCATTCAGATTGATCGGCGCCTGCGTGAGCGCAGAGTTGTGCGCGCTGTGGCGTTGTCCTCGGAGCAGATACCTGAGCCTATGCAGTGCGATAGGATTCTGTCTGGAGCTGAACGACGGGGATTCAGATGTCAGAATTGGTTGTGTTTTTACTGTGGCGATGCTTCTCATGTCATTTCGGTCTGCGCTAAGCGTATTAAGAGAATCGCTAGTTCAGTTACCATTGGTACCGTACAACCTAAATTTCTGTTATCTGTGACATTGATCTGCTCATTGTCGTCATTTTCTGTCATGGCGTTTGTAGATTCTGGTGCCGCTTTGAATTTAATGGACTTTGAATTCGCTAGACGTTGTGGTTTCCCCTTGCAGTCTTTGGAGAACCCTATTCCTTTAAGGGGCATTGATGCTACACCTTTGGCTAAAAATAAACCCCAGTTTTGGACACAGGTGACCATATGCATGGCGCCAGCCCATCGGGAGGATTGTCGCTTTTTGGTGTTGCATAATTTGCATGATGCTATTGTGCTGGGTTTTCCATGGTTGCAGGTACATAATCCGGTGTTGGATTGGAAATCTATGTCTGTGACTAGTTGGGGTTGTCAGGGAGCTCATGGTGACGTTCCTTTGATGTCACTCTCCTCTTCCCCCCGTTCTGAAGTTCCAGAGTTCTTGTCTGCTTTTCAGGATGTGTTCAATGAGCCCAAGTCCAGTTCCCTTCCACCGCATAGGGACTGTAATTGTGCTATTGACTTGATTCCAGGTTGTAAGCTTCCTAAGGGCCGACTTTTCAACCTGTCGGTGCCTGAACATACCGCTATGCGGAGTTATATTAAGGAGTCTTTGGAGAAAGGGCATATTCGGCCATCGTCTACTCTTCACCATTGGGAGCGGGATTTTTTTTTGTTGCCAAGAAGGATGGCTCCTTGAGACCTTGTATTGATTATCGCCTTTTGAATAAGATCACGGTCAAATTTCAATACCCTTTGCCTTTGCTTTCTGATTTGTTTGCTAGGATTAAGGGGGCTAGTTGGTTTACTAAGATTGACCTTCGAGGGGCATATAATCTTATTCGTATTAAGGAGGGTGACGAATGGAAAACTGCGTTTAATACACCCGAGGGCCATTTTGAATACCTTGTGATGCCCTTCGGGCTCTCTAATGCTCCATCTGTTTTTCAGTCCTTCATGCATGATATCTTCCAGAATTATCTTGATAAGTTTATGGTTGTATATTTGGATGACATTTTGATTTTTTTCGATGATTGGGAGTCTCATGTGAAACAGGTCAGGATGGTTTTTCAGATCCTTCGTGACAATGCTTTGTTTGTGAAGGGGTCTAAGTGTCTTTTTGGAGTGCAGAAGGTTTCTTTTTTGGGCTTTATTTTTTCTCCCTCATCTATAGAGATGGATCCGGTTAAGGTTCAGGCCATTCATGATTGGATTCAGCCCACGTCCGTGAAGAGTCTTCAGAAATTTTTGGGCTTTGCTAATTTTTATCGCCGTTTCATTGCTAACTTCTCCAGTGTGGTTAAAACCCTGACCGATTTGACGAAAAAGGGCGCTGATGTGACGAATTGGTCCTCTGCGGCTGTCTCTGCCTTTCAGGAGCTTAAACGCCGATTTACTTCTGCTCCGGTGTTGCGTCAGCCAGATGTTTCTCTTCCATTTCAGGTTGAGGTTGACGCTTCTGAGATTGGGGCAGGGGCCGTTTTGTCTCAGAGGAATTCTGATGGTTCCTTGATGAAACCACGTGCCTTCTTTTCCCGAAAGTTTTCGCCTGCTGAACGGAATTATGATGTCGGCAATCGGGAATTGTTGGCTATGAAGTGGGCGTTCGAGGAATGGCGACATTGGCTTGAGGGAGCCAAGCATCGCATTGTGGTTTTGACCGATCATAAAAATCTGATTTACCTCGAGTCTGCCAAGCGGCTGAATCCTAGACAGGCTCGATGGTCTTTGTTTTTCTCCCGTTTTGATTTCGTGGTCTCGTATCTTCCGGGTTCTAAGAATATTAAAGCTGATGCCCTCTCTAGGAGCTTTTTGCCTGATTCTCCGGAGGTCCTTGAACCGGTCGGCATTCTAAAGGAAGGGGTGGTTCTTTCTGCCATCTCCCCTGATCTGCGACGGGTCCTTCAGAAATTTCAGGCTGACAAACCTGACCGCTGTCCAGTGGGGAAACTGTTCGTTCCTGATAAATGGACTAGTAGGGTGATTTCGGAGGTTCATTGTTCCGTGTTGGCTGGTCATCCTGGTATTTTGGTACCAGAGATTTGGTTGGTAGGTCTTTTTGGTGGCCTTCTTTGTCGCACAACGTTTTGCTAATCGTCGTCGGTGTGTTGGTTCCCGGCTTCAGGTTGGGGATTTGGTCTGGTTGTCTTCTCGTCATGTTCCTTTGAAGGTTTCTTCCCCTAAGTTTAAGCCTCGGTTTATTGGTCCTTATAGGATTTCTGAGATTATCAATCCGGTGTCTTTTCGTTTGGCCCTTCCGGCATCTTTTGCTATCCATAATGTTTTCCATAGATCTTTATTGCGGAAATATGTGGTGCCCGTTCTTCCCTCTGTTGATCCTCCGGCTCCTGTGTTGGTTGATGGGGAGTTGGAGTATGTGGTTGAGAAGATTTTGGATTCTCGTTTTTCAAGACGGAAGCTTCAGTACCTTGTCAAATGGAAAGGTTACGGCCAGGAGGATAATTCTTGGGTTTTTTGCCTCTGATGTCCATGCTGCTGATTTGGTTCGGGCCATTCATCTGGCTCGTCCTGATCGGCCTGGGGGCTCTGGTGAGGGTTCGGTGACCCCTCTTCAAGGGGGGGTACTGTTGTGAATTCTGCTCTTGGGCTCCCTCCGGTGGTTTGTTAGTGGTAGTGCAGTGGTCTCTGGATTATAGGGCAGGGCAGGTGTTTCTGCTTATTGCAGCTCTATTAGGTATTTAGGTTTGTAGGATCCATCAATCCCTGCCAGTTGTCCAATGTATCTTGGAGGGATTGCATCTCTGTCTGGCTCCACTGCCCTGCTGTCATTTCAGCTAAGATAAGTGCCTTGTTTTGGTTCTCTGTAGCACGCATGCAGTGTGCTTTCATGTGCAGTGCAATCTATTGTGTTTTTGTCCAGCTTGACTTGTTTGGATTTTTCTGTCATGCTGGTTTTTCTGGAGATGCAGATATACATCGTATGTCTTTAGTTAGATGTAGTATATAGTATTTTCTGCTGTGGAATTTTCTAGTGTTTTAATACTGACCGCTTAGAACTCTGTTCTATCCTTTCTATCTAGCTAGAAGGGCCTCTTTTGCTAAACTCTGTTTTATCTGCCTGTGTACGTATTTCCTCTTAAACTCACAGTCAATATTTGTGGGGGGCTGCCTATCCTTTGGGGCTCTGCTCTGAGGCAAGATAGGATTTCCCATTTCCATCTTTAGGGGTATTTAGTCCTCTGGCTGTGTCGGGGTGTCTAGGCCTGGTTAGGTACATTCCACGGCTACTTCTAGTTGCGGTGTCAGTATTAGGATTGCGGTCAGTACAGGTACCACCTACTCCAGAGATAGTCTCATGCGGCTCCAGGGTCACCGGATCATAACACATGAGACAGTGGTTCCACAACCATCAGCATGCCTGGAGACCAGTCAAAAATAAACTTTTTACACAACGATAACTTGGGAGGGATTACATACAGTAGATAGCTGGTACACATCTTGATGAATGTTTCCTTTACAATACGGAGCATTTTTCCCACTCAGTTTCAATTGTTTCCTCTTTACTCGTTTGACCTCTATCTTCATTGTCCCTCTCTACTTCACCACAACCCAGCTCAGTACTACAGTCCAGTTTGCAAGAGTCCTATTCTCTACCCATGGTTCCTCGTCTTCTTTCCCCTCTAGGGAACTATATTGTCAGTATAGCCGGTACTTATCTTCTCTGTCCCTAACGTTATGGAACTCCAGCCATAGGCTCTCTTTTCGTCTTACATACTCTGCCCTGACTTGGCCCGTTACCTCTGTGAATTATAAACTTTTGGCTGTACTGCTAGGTGTCCTGACCCAGGACCGTGTCTGATCACGCACTCTGTTCTTTTGGTCACTTCTCTCTCTTGCTCTCCACTAGGATCTCACTATCCTCTGTCTCTGTGATTAAGGACACCCGCGTTATGCGGCACTGCTCACATTAAACCTTAGGTCTTTTCTCTATGCACACTATGCCCTTTTTGATGTTCTAATATGAAACTACTTCTGTCCCTTCACCTTAGGCGCTCTCACTGTGCTAATCCAAACCATTAACTCTTAACTGTCCTACTTTCAACAACACACATTATCAATAGCATTTAGCGTCGCGCAATTCACATTTACAATGTAACCATATACTTGCTCTTCAAGGGGGAAGATTGGGAAATATGTCCATCTCCTTACATGTGTGTGCCCCGCTTCCCCTTAAAACAGCTGACTGATCAGGGTGTCAAGATTTGCACTCTCACAAACCCAATATCGATGGCCTTATCCTAAGGATGCAACAATTTATATAGAACTCGAAAACCCCTTTGAATGGAGCTTAGCTGCAAAAACAAAGTCAAATGTCCACGTGTGCCACAGCTTTTGGAAGAAATCCGCCATGTTTTTCTAATCTTCTAAAACCCCTTTTATACAATGAATGTTGTTTACAGACGGCAATCCGCCAAGGAGCTTGAGCAATCTGCCTTACATTCACAGGTTGGGTTTAGCCCAGATTCAGAAACTTTGCCCATGTTACCCACAGCGATGTGCCAGTTGGATAAAACAGCAGATGTTTTTCTGTAATTGACAGGATCAGAAATAACGCTCACCAAGATGTCTATAAACCTTGAGTTATTATAAAAACACACAACCCCCTTTTCCCAAAATATTAATGTAACCTATCTTTCATGGGTGGTTATAGGGGGTTGGTTGCATTGTATCCTAAATGCACATGGCTGAGGCTTGTATTAGGTACCAATCACATGGATATGTGAATTGTATCATGTTAATTTTCAGCATGTTGGTCGGCCATATACTGTTAGATCAGGTGGGCTGCCCAGTACTTTAGAAGTGCGTCTCCCAAGCACCGACTCCCAATTTTCCTCCAGCCTTGTGGACCCTACAATAAGTCAAGATCCCTGTACATGGGTTTAAAGTGAAGGTTAAAGCTCATTTAGCATCTGCTAGTATAGTGGCTTGAGCCAAGTCTGTCCAAGGTAGCCTTTTTGAGTTGACTTCTTTATAAGTGCCAGATATGCTATTTGCCTTAAGAATGGAAAGCAATGGCAACGAACAGAGCTTTAACCCCTTAGCGACCTTTGACGCATACGCTGCGTCATGAAAGTCGGTGCCAAAACGACCTATGACGCAGCGTATGCGTCATGGAATGATCGCGCTCCTGCAGATCGGGTGAAAGGGTTAACTCCGATTTCACCCGATCTGCAGAGACAGGGGGAGTGGTGCTTCAGCCCAGGGGGGGTGGCTTCACCCCCCCGTGGCTACGATCGCTCTGATTGGCTGTTGAAAGTGAAACTGCCAATCAGAGCGATTTGTAATATTTCACCCAAAAAAACGGTGAAATATTACAATCCAGCCATGGCCGATGCTGCAATATCATCGGCCATGGCTGGAAAACCTAATCTGCCCCCACCCCACCCCACCGATCGCCCCCCCAGTGCTCCGGTGCGCGGTCCGCCCCCCTAATTCGTTCTGTCCGCTCCCCCCGTGCTCCGGTGCCCCCTCCCTGTGCTCCGGTCCCCCCCCCCTGTGCACCGGTCCCCCCCCCGTGATCCGATCACCCCCCCTTCATACTTACCGGGCCTCCCGATGTCCGTCCGGCTTCTCCATGGGCGCCGCCATCTTCCAATATGGCGGCGCATGCGCACTGCACCCGCAGAGTCTGCCGGCTGGCAGATTCATTTCAGAAGTATTTTGATCACTGCGATATAGCCTATCGCAGTGATCAAAATGAAAAAAAAAGTAAATGACCCCCCTTTATCACCCCCCTAGGGACAATAATAAAAATAAATAAAATATTTTTTTTTTTTCTGCTAGGGTTAGGGTTAGAACTAGGGTTAGAATTAGGGTTAGAATTAGGGGTAGGGTTAGGGTTAGGGGTAGGGTTAGGGCATGTGCACACAGTGCGGATTTGGCTGCGAATCCGCAGCGGATTGCCGCGGATCCGCAGCGGATCGGCCGCGGATCGGCCGCGGATCCGCAGCGGATCGGCCGCGGATCCGCAGCGGATCGGCCGCGGATCCGCAGCGGATCGGCCGCGGATCCGCAGCGGATCCGCAGCGGATTGGCCGCGGATCCGCAGCGGATTGGCCGCTGCGAATTCGTAGCAGTTTTCCATCAGGTTTACAGTACCATGTACACCTATGGAAAACCAAATCCGCTGTGCCCATGGTGCGGAAAATACCGTGCAGAAACGCTGCGTTGTATTTTCCGCAGCATGTCAATTTTGTGCGGATTCCGCAGCGTTTTACACCTGTTCCTCAATAGGAATCCGCAGGTGAAATCCGCACAAAAAAACACTGGAAATCCGCTGTAAATCTGTAGGTAAAACGCAGTGCCTTTTACCTGCGGATTTTTCAAAAATGGTGCGGAAAAATCTCACACGAATCCGCAAAGTGGGCACATAGCCTTAGGGTTAGGGTTGGAATTAGAGTTAGGGTACCGTCTCACAGTGGCACTTTGATCGCTACGACGGTACGATCTGTGACGTTCCAGGGATATCCATACGATATCGCTGTGTCTGACACGCAGCAGCGATCAGGGACCCTGCTGAGAATCGTACGTCGTAGCAGATCGTTTGGAACTTTCTTTCGTCGCTGGATCTCCCGCTGTCATCGCTGGATCGTTGTGTGTGACAGCTATCCAGCGATGCGTTCACTTGTAACCAGGGTAATCATCGGGTTACTAAGCGCAGGGCCGCGCTTAGTAACTCGATGTTTACCGTGGTTACCAGCGTAAAAGTAAAAAAAAAACCAAAAACGTACATACTCACATTTCGGTGTCCTTCAGGTCCCTTGCCGTCTGCTTCCCGCTCTGACTGTCTGCCGGCCGGAAAGTGAGAGCACAGCACAGCAGTGACGTCACCGCTGCGCTCTGCTCTCACTGTACGGCGGCACTCAGTCAGAGCGGGAAGCAGACGGTAAGGGACCTGAAGGACACCAAAATGTGAGTATGTACGTTTTTTTTTTTTACTTTTACGCTGGTAACCACGGTAAACATCGGGTTACTAAGCGCGGCCCTGCGCTTAGTAACCCGATGTTTACCCTGGTTACCCGGGACCTTGGCATCGTTGGTCGCTGGAGAGCGGTCTGTGTGACAGCTCCCCAGCGACCACACAATGACTTTCCAACGATCACGGCCAGGTCGTATCGCTGGTCGTGATCGTTGGTAAATCGTTATGTGAGACGGTACCCTTAGGGTTGGAATTAGGGCTAGGGTTGGAAATAGGGTTAAGATTAGGCTTGTGGTTAGGGTTAAGGATAGGGTTAGGGTTGTGTTGGGGTTACAGTTGTGGGTAGGGTTGGGATTAGGGTTAGGATTAGGGTTGGATTTAGGGTTACGGGTGTGTTGGGGTTAGGGTTGTGGTTAGGGGTGTGTTGGGCTTAGGGTTGTGATTAGGGTTATGGCTACAGTTGGGATTAGGATTAGGGGTGTGTTGGGGTTAGTGTTGAAGTTAGAATTGAGGGGTTTCCACTGTTTAGGCACATCAGGGGTCTCCAAACGCAAAATGGCGCCACCAATGATTCCAGCCAATCTTGCGTTCAAAAAGTCAAATGGTGCGCCCTCCCTTCCAAGCCCCGACGTGTGCCCAAACAGTGGTTTACCAGTTGTCGAGACCGAAAACGTTTATATGTTGAGCTGGATGCACTAGAATAAAAATCTACTTTTTGAATCATTCTACAAATTTCTCCTGAGTGCCAAGAATTATTATATTTGCTACTACGGGTTGGATCCCCTACTTGAGCACCTCCCAAGAATCCCTGAGTGCCGTGGCCAATACTTTCTATAAGTGGTTTACCCCCACATATGGGATACCAGCGTACTCAGGACAAACTGGGCAACAACTATTGGGGTCCAATTTCTCCTGTTACCCTTGCAAAAATAAAAAAATACTTGCTAAAACATAATTTTGAGGAAAGAACAATTATTTTTTATTTTCACGTCTCTACGTTATAAACTTATGTGAAACACTTGGGGGTTGAAAGTGCTCACCACACATCTAGATAAGATCCTTTTGGGGTCTAGTTTCCAAAATGGGGTCACTTGTGGGGTGTTTCTACTGTTTAGGCACATCAGGGGCTCTGCAAATGCAACGTGACGCCCGCAGACCATTCCATCAAAGTCTGCATTTCAAATGTCACTACTTCCCTTCCGAGCCCTGACGTGCGCCCAAACAGTGGTTTACCCCCACATATGGGGTACCAGCGTACTCACAACAAACTGGGCAACAAATATTGGGGTCCAATTTCTCCTGTTACCCTTGTGAAAATAAACAATTGCTTGCTAAAACATCTTTTTTGAGGAAAGAAAAATGATTTTTTATTTTCACGGCTCTGCGTTGTAAACTTCTGTGAAGCACTTGGGGGTTGAACGTGCTCACCACACATCTAGATAAGTTCCTTGGGGGGTCTAGTTTCCAAAATGGGGTCACTTGTGGGGGGTTTCTACTGTTTAGGCACATCAGGGGCTCTGCAAACATAACATGATTCCCGCAGACCATTCCATCAAAGTCTGCATTCCAAATCGTCACTACTTCCCTTCCGAGCCCCGCCATGTGCCCAAACAGTGGTTTACCCCCACATATGGGGTATCAGCGTACTCAGGAGAAACTGGACAACAACTTTTGGGGTCAAATTTTTCCTGTTACCCTTGGGAAAATTAAAAAATTCTGGGCTAAAAAAAATATTTTTGAGGAAAGAAAACACATTTTTTATTTTCACGTCTCTGCGTTATAAACTTCTGTGAAGCACTTGGGGGTTCAAAGTGCTCACCACACATCTAGATAAGTTCCATTGGGGGTCTAGTTTCCAAAGTGGGGTCAATTGTGGGGAGTTCCTACTGTTTAGGCACATCAGGGGCTCTGCAAACGCAACGTGACGCCCGCAGAGCATTCCATTAAAGTCTGCATTTCAAAACGTCACTACTTCCCTTCCGCTCCCCGACGTGTGCCAAAACAGTGGTTTACCCCCACATATGGGGTATCAGCGTACTCAGGAGAAACTGCACAACAACTTTTGGGGTCCAATTTCTCCTGTTACCCTTGGGAAAATAAAAAATTGTGGGTTAAAAAATCATTTTTGAGGAAAGAAAAATAATTTTATATTTTCATGGCTCTGCGTTATAAACTTCTGTGAAGCACTTGAGGGTTCAAAGTGCTCACCACACATCTAGATTAGTTCCTTGGGAGGTCTAGTTTCCAAAATGGGGTCACTTGTGTGGGAGCTCCAATGTTTAGGCACACAGGGGCTCTCCAAACGCGACATGGTGTCCGCTAATGATTGGAGCTAATTTTCCATTCAAAAAGCCAAATGGCGTGCCTTCCCTTCCGAGCCCTGCCGTGCGCCCAAACAGTGGTTTACCCCCACATATGGGGTATCATCGTACTCAGGACAAACTGGACAACAACATTTGGGGTCCAATTTCTCCTGTTACCCTTGTGAAAATAAACAATTGCTTGCTAAAACATCTTTTTTGAGGAAAGAAAAATGATTTTTTATTTTCACGGCTCTGCGTTGTAAACTTCTGTGAAGCACTTGGGGGTTGAACGTGCTCACCACACATCTAGATAAGTTCCTTGGGGGGTCTAGTTTCCAAAATGGGGTCACTTGTGGGGGGTTTCTACTGTTTAGGCACATCAGGGGCTCTGCAAACATAACATGATTCCCGCAGACCATTCCATCAAAGTCTGCATTCCAAATCGTCACTACTTCCCTTCCGAGCCCCGCCATGTGCCCAAACAGTGGTTTACCCCCACATATGGGGTATCAGCGTACTCAGGAGAAACTGGACAACAACTTTTGGGGTCAAATTTTTCCTGTTACCCTTGGGAAAATTAAAAAATTCTGGGCTAAAAAAAATATTTTTGAGGAAAGAAAACACATTTTTTATTTTCACGTCTCTGCGTTATAAACTTCTGTGAAGCACTTGGGGGTTCAAAGTGCTCACCACACATCTAGATAAGTTCCATTGGGGGTCTAGTTTCCAAAGTGGGGTCAATTGTGGGGAGTTCCTACTGTTTAGGCACATCAGGGGCTCTGCAAACGCAACGTGACGCCCGCAGAGCATTCCATTAAAGTCTGCATTTCAAAACGTCACTACTTCCCTTCCGCTCCCCGACGTGTGCCAAAACAGTGGTTTACCCCCACATATGGGGTATCAGCGTACTCAGGAGAAACTGCACAACAACTTTTGGGGTCCAATTTCTCCTGTTACCCTTGGGAAAATAAAAAATTGTGGGTTAAAAAATCATTTTTGAGGAAAGAAAAATAATTTTATATTTTCATGGCTCTGCGTTATAAACTTCTGTGAAGCACTTGAGGGTTCAAAGTGCTCACCACACATCTAGATTAGTTCCTTGGGAGGTCTAGTTTCCAAAATGGGGTCACTTGTGTGGGAGCTCCAATGTTTAGGCACACAGGGGCTCTCCAAACGCGACATGGTGTCCGCTAATGATTGGAGCTAATTTTCCATTCAAAAAGCCAAATGGCGTGCCTTCCCTTCCGAGCCCTGCCGTGCGCCCAAACAGTGGTTTACCCCCACATATGGGGTATCATCGTACTCAGGACAAACTGGACAACAACATTTGGGGTCCAATTTCTCCTATTATCCTTGGGAAAATAAAAAACTCCGGGCTAAAAATCATTTTTGAGGAAAGAAAAATATTTTTTTATTTTCATGGCTCTGCGTTATAAACTTCTGTGAAGCACCTGGGGGTTTTAAGTGCTCACTATACATCTAGATTAGTTCCTTGGGGGGTCTAGTTTCCAAAATGGGGTCATTTGTAGGGGAGCTCTAATGTTTAGGCACACAGGGGCTCTCCGAACGCAACATGGTGTCCACTAATGATTGGAGCTAATTTTCCATTGAAAAAGTCAAATGGCGCGCCTTCCCTTCCAAGCCTTGCCGTGCACCCAAACAGTGGTTTACCCCCACATATGAGGTATCGGCGTACTCAAGAGAAATTGCCCAACAAATTTTAGGATCCATTTTATCCTGTTGCCCATGTGAAAATGAAAAAATTGAGGCTAAAAAAATTTTTTTGTGAAAAAAAAGTACTTTTTCATTTTTTACGGATCAATTTGTGAAGCACCTGAGAGTTTAAAGTGCTCACTATGCATCTAGATAAGTTCCTTGGGGGGTCTAGTTTCCAAAATGGGGTCACATGTGGGGGAGCTTCAATGTTTAGGCACACAGGGTCTCTCCAAACGCGACATGGTGTCCGCTAACGATGGAGATAATTTTTCATTCAAAAAGTCAAATGGCGCGCCTTCCCTTCCGAGCCTTGCCGTGCACCCAAACAGTGGTTTACCCCCACATATGAGGTATCGGCGTACTCAGGAGAAATTGCCCAACAAATTTTAGGATCCATTTTATCCTGTTGCCCATGTGAAAATGAAAAAATTGAGGCTAAAAAATTTTTTTGTGAAAAAAAAAGTACTTTTTCATTTTTACGGATCAATTTGTGAAGCACCTGGGGGATTAAAGTGCTCACTATGCATCTAGATAAGTTCCTTGGGGCGTCTAGTTTCCAAAATGGGGTCACTTGTGGGGGAGCTCCAATGTTTAGGCACACGGGGGCTCTCCAAACGCGACATGGTGTCCGCTAAAGATTGGAGCCAATTTTTCATTGAAAAAGTCAAATGGCGCTCCTTCGCTTCCGAGCCCTGCCGTGCCCACAAACAGTGGTTTACCCCCACATATGAGGTATCAACGTACTCAGGACAAATTGGACAACAACTTTTGTGGTCCAGTTTCTCCTTTTACCCTTGGGAAAATAAAAAAATTGTTGCTAAAAGATCATTTTTGTGACTAAAAAGTTAAATGTTCACTTTTTCCTTCCATGTTGCTTCTGCTGTTGTGAAACACCTGAAGGGTTAATAAACTTCTTGAATGTGGTTTTGAGCACCTTGAGGGGTGCAGTTTTTAGAATGGTGTCACTTTTGGGTATTTTCAGCCATATAGAACCCTCAAACTGACTTCAAATGTGAGGTGGTCCCTAAAAAAAATGGTTTTGTAAATTTTGTTGTAAAAATGAGAAATCACTGGTCAAATTTTAACCCTTATAACTTCCTAGCAAAAAAAAAATTTCTTTCCAAAATTGTGCTGATGTAAAGTAGACATGTGGGAAATGTTATTTATTAACTATTTTGTGTCACATAACTCTCTGGTTTAACAGAATAAAAATTCAAAATGTGAAAATTGCGAAATTTTCAAAATTTTCGCCAAATTTCCGTTTTTTTCACAAATAAACTCAGAAATTATCGACCTAAATTTACCACTAACATGAAGCCCAATATGTCACGAAAAAACAATCTCAGAACCGCTAGGATCCGTTGAAGCGTTCCTGAGTTATTACCTCATAAAGGGACACTGGTCAGAATTGCAAAAAACGGCAAGGTCATTAAGGCCAAAATAGGCTGGGTCATGAAGGGGTTAAAGGGGTTTTGCCATGAACAAAGTTAAATTTAATCACATTTTCATCAATAGATCTTTGAATAATAATAACTTCCACAATTGGATGCATTTAAAAAAAATGTTCCTGTGCGGAGATAATCTTATAAATGTGCCCTTGCTGTGTACTGTGTAATGGCTGTGTCTGGCCGTACAGGGACATGGTCTGATCATACCACAGCTCCTGGGCAGGGGAGGAAGCAAAAGAGAGTATACAGACATTACAGCAGGGATCACAGTTGATTCTTTCTTTGAGGTAAAACATTGATTAACAACACGCTGTGAAATGTTTTGACTCACAAAATAAATCAGCTGTGATCCCCATGCTGTCCTGTCTTTATCCTCTCTTTTGCTTTACTCAGTACACAGCGGGGGCACATTGATAACATTATCTCAGCACAGGAACATTTTTTTTAACACATCCAATTGTTGAACATATTTTTATTCCAAGATCTATTGATTAAAATGTACTTTACGGGGAAAACCCCTTTAAAAACGTTGTACCAAGTTGGATATGTGATAACTTGCTGACAGCGAAGAGGGTTCTCACCGTGGTACCCTCAGCAATCTCAAGTATTTCGTGTGCTAACCGCATGGATGCATTATCAAGCACCATTGTCCATGGGACTGCCGGTGGTAGCTGTTCAGAGTGACGATGTGCAAGCTCAACCTTTCCTCCATCCAGATGGAACTCTACAGAACCCCATTCTTGAGATCATAGGAGGACCAGCGTGACTATATGGATAGGGCTAAACTTGGTACAAACCCGTAAAGCACCTCTATGATGCAAGCGTTCTCCTAAACAACTCATCATATCTCATCTGAAGGCCCGTCATTGTGAAATGGGCAGATGTGAGGGTGCGTGTAACAATTACAGTATGAAAAATCATCTTTACAACATACAGACTTTACATTGGTAATCCTAAGATTCTTTTGAATACTTGAGTCGAGAATTTCCAGACTTTTGTGATGTGGACTGAACGGCAAAGCATCAGACTTCCCCTGCAGGAGGTGAGATGATGAAAAGATGTCTCGATGGTCATACGTGTCAGTCAGATATCTTGTCATGTACAGCTTGCTGTCTTGACAGTTATAGCGGCATAAATCAGGTTTAGGTTCTGGAATACTAATGTTCCTTGTCTCTGCACTCTATGTGTACAATTCCATGGATGATGACCATATTTCCAAGCCTTGTTCTTCTACAAAAGCATTTATGAGCACGATATTTGCCGGCTACATTTCTTTGTCTTTCAAGTAGAATATATCTGCAAATTTATAGCTTTTGTAATATAAAACTTTATTTGTTATGAATATTGCTCCACATCTCTCCTAGGAATTATGATTGTATAAGTGAGGATCATTAGCATCTGATCTAGTTACCAGCTGTTAATGACCACCGGGAGTTAAATCAGTTTAGTAAATGATTTCATTTGGGATCGGCTGGGGAATTACGTGCTCTGTGTGACCTAAAAGTGTCTGTGCTGCCATGTCTGTTAGTAATATGCATTGCTCACTTTTCTTACTCTTGTTCCCATATGAGAGTTGTAGATTTCCAGAAAATAATTACTCGGAGCTAACCTTGGGGACTTCGCTCTTTACTTGGAAGCACAGCAGGGTAGTAATTAGATGGGGAATTCTGCTCATAGACGGAATTGTTCTTGTGTAAGTTGGATCATGGTGTTGATCAGGATATCTTAATAAGTCATTGGGGATCCTTAGGTTGGGTGGGCAAAACTTGAATGTGCTTGTATCCTTATGAGGTTCTGAACATGAAAGAACCTTGTGTGTGTACATTGGACATAACTGTGCCTAATCCGGAAATTAGATAAAAATAATATTGTGTCCCCTTGAAAATACGGAATACTGTATATGAACAAATAGCGCAATTTGCATGTAAAATCACATAATTATAATTTGGTGGTACCAAGCCATTCACTTCTCCTTATGAGTTCTAGAGTGGAATATACCCATAGTGATCTATGTATTGGAAAAGAACAAGGGCTGGCATGGAGGTTTTGCCTCTACCTTTGTATATTAAGGGGTGTAGGGGTATATGTCTACTATCATCTCTTTTAATAAAAACTAAAGCCATTTAAATGGAAATGATCCCTTCAGGATTAATCAATTATCATTTAGGGCTGAAATGGTTTTTGCTACCTAATCTGGGAGCAGCAGAGACCCTGATTCCAGCCATGTTTCACTTACTGGGTTGCTTGGTGTAGTTTTGATAAAATCCCTTTTTTTCCAGCTGGAAGTTATCATTAGCGGACTAGTAAACCTGCTGTCAGGTAGTCCTCCATATTCATGAGCTCTGTATCTGTATAACCCCGCGCCCTACAGTGATTGGCAGCTTTCTGCCTATGCACAGTGTACACAGAAAGATGCCCATCAGTGGTGTGGGCGGGGGTTATACAGAGCTCAGCAGAGAACTGCTAGATGTGCATCAGATAAAACAGTGACTGTATCAAAAATGCAGCAAGCAGCCCAGTAAGTGATACATTGCTGGAATCAGGGATGCTGCTCTCAGGTGGGAGCAAATGGGAGGTGAGTATAACGGTTTATCTTTTTTCTATATGCAACGCCCCAGAGTCCTGGTCGTTGCAGTACTGATGCTCCGCCGCTAAGGGGGGCTATGGTACGTCTGATGGCACTGAAGGAGTTCACCTGACCAGGTATCACAGACACCAATGCACTTCACAGTCTGGCCTCCAGGGGGAGCTAAGGGCGCTATGTATTAGGCCACTCCTCACAGTCTGGTAAAACTGGGGGTTAGAGAGGAAGTTAGGAAGAAGCTGACTGGGAATCGAACAGGCAACATCCTGTGGCAGAGGGTGTTGCGGGGAGAGGCTCAGGGGGGTCCTTGTCAGGAGTGGGATCCTGGCAGAGACCTAGCGAACCGGAGAGAACGTAAAGGGACCGCGCCTGCACTTCCTTGCGGCGGTACCCCAAGAAAGGACAAGAAGCGAGGTTTATTGTGCTGAGTGAGAAATGAGATCAATGCAACAAGGAGAAACACCAGTAGGAGTCATGCTGTAAGACGAGGCAACATCCTACTGAGGAGCGTAGCCGGTGGCCGGAAAGCCGAGGAAGTATTGAGCTCCAGGCCTTACTTCAAACCTACGGCAGGACAGTCAGTTATAGGCGGGCTGTCTCACTCAAATCACCTAAGAAGACAAAGGGGGCAACAACTGGAGAGGGGCGACACTAGGGTCCCGGAAGAGCTCCGAGCCTACCCGTCATACGGGTGCGTCCTAGCCATATGATCTGGGGGACGAAGCAGAACATCATAATCGAGTTGTGAGGGAACTTCAGAAACAGACACAACAGTTGTGGGGACTATCCCGTAAGCACAGCAGGGGAGGACCACAACACACAAGCGCTAGAGGGAAGGCACAGATTTCCACCTGCAAAGGGAACTCTGGAAGTGCCATTGGACCGGCCGGACTCCCACAGCCCGGTTAACCATATTCCAGACTGAGAATCCTGAGCCTTCAGTAAAGAGGTAAAGAGACTGCAACCTGGTGTCCTCGTTAATTACTGCGACCGGCACTGCACCACATCATCACCTTACAGACATTATCATCACTGTCCCCATTGGGGCTCACAATCTTCCTTCCCTATCAGCATGTCTTTGGATCTGTGTTTTACTAAATTCCTCAATATATGTAGAACTTAGGGGACCTTAATTCTGTAGCTACAGTATATACGGAGGCTGAGTACCCAATGTATCCCTGTAGAAATGTTATTTGTTGATGGTGCAAAAATTGACATCACAATATAATGTAAATTCCGCAAATACAACCCAAAAACCTATAACAGATAGGTCCTATAATACCTGTCATGGGGGCTTCAACACTTTATATCTTCTATCCACAAAAGATTACCACGGCCTTTTAGAAATCCACTCTTTCTTTTGTGCTTACAGAAAGTAAATATTGTTACGGAAGGTAAATGTTGATCTTTTTGTTGCTTTCCTCTGAGGACAACACATAAAGGCCCCGTCTCACATAGCGAGATCGCTAGCGAGATCGCTGCTGAGTCACAAGTTTTGTGACGCAACAGCGACCTCCATAGCGATCTCGCTATGTGTGACACGTACCAGCGATCAGGCCCCTGCTGCGAGATCGCTGGTCGTGTCGGAATGGCCTGGACCTTTTTTTGGTCGTTGAGGCCCCGCTGACATCGCTGAATCGGTGTGTGTGACACCGATCCAGCGATGTCTTCACTGGTAACCAGGGTAAACATCGGGTTACTAAGCGCAGGGCCGCGCTTAGTAACCCGATGTTTACCCTGGTTACCAAAAAAAACAAACAGTACATACTCGCCTTTCGGTGTCCAGGTCCCTTGCCGTCTGCTTCCTGCTCTGACTGAGTGCCGCCGTACAGTGAGAAGTGAGAGCACAGCAGTGACGTCACCGCTGCGCTCTGCTCTCACTGTACGGCCGGATCTCAGTCAGAGCAGGAAGCAGACGGCAAGGGACCTGGACACCGAAAGGCGAGTATGTACTGTTTGTTTTTTTTGGTAACCAGGGTAAACATCGGGTTACTAAGCGCGGCCCTGCGCTTAGTAACCCGATGTTTACCCTGGTTACCCGAGTGCTGCAGGGGGACTTCGGCATCGTTGAAGACAGTTTCAATGATGCCGAAGTCGTTCCCCTGATCGTTGGTCGCTGGAGAGAGCGGTCTGTGTGACAGCTCCCCAGCGACCACACAGCGACTTACCAACGATCACGGCCAGGTCGTATCGCTGGTCGTGATCGTTGGTAAATCGCTTAGTGAGACGGGGCCTTTAGACTCATGTCAGACATTGGCTGGGGGAGGCAGTATAGGTCTGAAGCTGTTCGTAAAGTGTTTTGCTTCGGTATATCGATTAGACATGAGCGAATCATTTGAAATTCTGTTTTGCCGAAATCAGCAACAGTAAAGCTCCCCAACTTCTCATTGTTGGAGTTTAGTTTAATAGGAACTGACCATGGAGAAGAATCTTTCAGTTCTTTGTCTCCTGTACTTTTTACACTTTATCACACAAAAGCCCTGACAATCAATTACTTGGTTCCATTTTCAATTACTTCTCCACCCCATAATCTTCATACATCCTGTTATGCATGCACTTGTAGGAATGGATGTGTTAATGCTTTATCATTTTTATATGTAATATGTAGATAAATGTGTCCAGAGGCGTATCTAGGGTTTCTGGCACCCGGGGCAAGAATTCATTTTGGCGCCCCCCCAAGGACATATGCCCCCCGTCAGCCCCATCATTGCCCTCTCCTACTCCACCATCCCCATCATTGCTCTCTCCTCGTCAGCCCCATCATTGCCCTCTCCTCCCCCCCCCACACACACACCATTCACTTCTCTGCACATTCCCCTGCAGCGCGATACACACACACACACGCCCAATACTGAGCCACACACACACACATACACACATTCATATACACACATTCACATACACACACACACACACATGATGCATTCCTGTTACCGTTTTTTGATCTGAATATAATGTGGTTGTTATATACTTGCTAGTGGATCGTGTGGGGCTCTTTTTAGAGCTGGGACAGCATTGACTTGTGTGTGACCTAGCCCTGTATATATCTATGTAGATATCTAATAATAATAATAATAATAATTTTTATTTATATAGCGCCAACATATTCCACAGCGCTTTACAAATTATATATATATACAAATTTTTGCATGTTCCTGGATACATCTTTGGCCCTTTAGTTATGTATATATACTGTTTATATTACTAACATGGCATGTATGGTTCCCAGTGCCCTTTTCTTGGTTTTTTGTTTTGTGTATCTTGTCTGGTGGCTAATCACTGTTCCCACCGTCTCCGTGCCTTCCACAATAAAGCTATTTTTACTGAAAGACCATAGGTTATTGTTTGGATTTTCCTCCCCCTTATACACACACACACACACACACACACATTCACACGCACACACACACACACACACACACACATATACACATTCACACACACACATTCACATACACACACTCACACACACATACACACACACACACACACATTCACATACACACACACACATACACACATTCACACACACCTCTAACCTCTCCTCGCGCTCTGTTCAGCATCTCATCGCCTTCCTCTGACACAGCCGGCCGCTGAATGATGACGTCATCCAGCGGCGCGTCTGTGTGAGAGGAAGCAAGAGGAAGCAGGAAGACAGATCGCTGGGCAGCGGAGCTGCAGGGATTTCTCCCTGCCCACCGCAGCCACCTGCAGGGGCTCCCCTCCACCTCTGCACACGTTGGGAGCCTGCGCTCTGCAGCTTCTCTGTGCTGGCTGTCAGCTTTACAGTCGGCACAGAGAACAGCTGACTCCCAGACCGGGGGCGGCAGAATGCAGCCGCCGGGGGAGACACTGAGGACCGCCGAATTAGGCGGCCCGACTGCACCCCACTGCCGGCTGCGCCCAGGGCGCATGCCCCGGCTGCCCCCCCTAGATACGCCACTGAATGTCTATGCAAATGCACAGATCATGGGAAAGAAACAAGGAAAATTGGAGATGCTATCACAGGAATAGAGATATGATGTCATAGGCATCACTGAAACTTGATGGGATGATACATATGATTGGAATACAAACCTTGAAGGCTACAACTTATTTATAAGAAAGAGGTTTAGCAAAAGGGGAGGAGGTGTTGCATTGTATGTTAGGAAAGCATATATCTCCACAAGGATCCAAGTTTCAGAGAAAGGTAGCTCTGCAGAAACTGTTTGGTTAACAATACAAGGAGAGAAGAAAAGGAACAACACTATTGTTGGTGTTTACTATATGCCACATGGACAGACTGAACATATGGATGAACTCCTTTTACATCAGATGTCTTTGTTCTCCAAAAAGTACAACATAGAGATCATGGAAGATTTTAGTTATCCAGATATTCATTGGGAATCTCTATCAGACAAAAGTAATGGGTCCAAAAAATTCTTATCTTCTCTTGCTGACAACTTTACCTTTCAAAGGGTAGAAGAGAGAACAAGAGGATCTACCATCTTGGACCTAATTCTTACCAACAGGGAGAAAATGGTTGAGGAAGTAAAGGTGGCTGGGAATTAAGGAGGCAGCGATCACGTTATCCTTTAATTTTGGTTTACAAGAGGAGGGAGACCTGCGAGGACTCAGACTTTAAGGTTGGACTTCAGAAAGGCAGATTTTAATGGATTTAAAAAGAGCATAGGAAAGGTCCAATGACTGGGTATTCTAAAGGACAGAAATGTCCAAGAAAGATGGGAGATATTGCTAAATGAAATTCTCACTGCACAATCAGTAACAAACCTGAAAAGAAGGAAGAATTTGAAACTTTTAAAGAGATCAGGATGGAACACATAACTTACAAACTTGCTAAAAACGAAAAAAAGAAATGTATATCAAATGGAGAGGGGCATATCTAAGGAAGAATATATTGCTGTCTACACAGAATGTAGGGCAAACATTAGAAGAGCTAAAGCCAGTAATGAAGAGAGGCTTGCAAGGGAGGCGTAAAGCAATAAAAAGGGTATGTCAAAAGCAAAATAAAGTCAAAGATTCCATGGGATATTTACAGGATGAAAAGGGGGAAGTGGTCAAATATGATGTTGAGAAGGCCGAACTTTTAAAATTATTTTATGTTCTCTAAGAAAGCAATTGCAATATCAACTGATCTTAATGGTGCTATCGAAGGAATAAAACAATCCACTCTATCTATAATTAGAGAGATGGGGAGGGAACCTTAGCTGTTTTAAATGAATTCATATCTTCTGGTCTAGATGAATTACATCCTAGCGTACCAAAAGAGATGGCAGAGAGAATTCCAGAACCACTAGCCAGAATCTTTGAAAATTCCTGGAGAACAGAAGATTGGAGAAGATCAAATGTTGTGGTAATAAATATTTGCACATCCAATTGGAGGAGTGTTTCAAGATGAAAATCACAAGACTCCGCTTTGACCCCAGTGTTGTTCAACATTTTTATAAATGATCTAGATAAGGGAACTGAAGGTAAGCTAATCAAAGCTAGGAGGGATAGCTAACACTAGAGAAGACAGAGAAAGGATTCAGGATGATCTATATAAGCTTGAACAATGGGCAGCAACAGATTGAATGGTATTTAACAAGGAGAAATGCAAGATTCTACATCTGGGCATGTAAAACAAAAATTACAGCTACAAAATGGGAGGGATAGAACTAAGCAATAGCATGTGTGAAAAAGACTTGGGTATACTAATAGATCACAGACTGTACATGAGTCAACAGTGTGATGCAGCAGCAAAAAAGGCAAACACAGTTCTATGCTATATTAAGAGAAGCATAGAGTCTAGATCATGTGAAGTCATTATCCCCCTCTACTTCTCCTTGGTCAGACCTCATCTGGAATGCTCTGTACAGTTCTGGGCACCATATTTTAAAAAATGAAAGGAGAAAAAACTACTACAGAATGATGTGCACACTCAAGATAATCCACATAAAATATACACAATATTTATTGACTAGCCGAAGACATACCTTTAAAAGACAAGTAAAACCCTACACAAGTCCAGGTCCAAATGCTCATGAGTCTGTAATGTGCAATAATAGACAATTGATACCGCAGACACGGAGGGCTGTAGAGGCCTTCCAACAAATTGGGACACTGCAATATAGTGTATTTCCCCCAGTGATTGTGGGTACAATGAAGCTCCAAAACATGTGTCAATAATATATAGGGTAAACAACCAAAACCATACTTTAAAAAAAGACATACTGGAAACAAGTTCAGAGAAGAGCCACCATGAGTGGACTGCAAACTATGTCCTATGAATAACGGTTAAAGGATCTGGGAATTTTTAGCTTGCAAAAAAAAAGACATAATAGCTGTCTATAAGGGAAGGGATGTCACAGTGTAGACGGACCATTATTCTCATTTGCACATGGAAACACAAGAAGCAATGAAATTAAACTGAAAGGGAGAAAATACAGATTAGATATTAGAAAAACTTTTTGACAGTGAGGGTGATCAGTGAGTGGATCAGGCTGCCATGAGAGGTGGTGAGTTCTCCTTCAATGGAAGTCTTCAAACAGAGACTGAACAGACATCTGTCTGAGATGGTTTAGTGAGTCCTGCAATGAGCAGGGGGTTGGACATGATGACCCTGGAGGTCCCTTCCAACGCTAACATTCTATCAAATCTGTTCCAATTTAACGTACAGAAACATGGACAAAATGCAAACACTGAAAAAAATCATAACAGGAACCAACAACTCAAACCTCACAGTTGTGAGAAAGAAATAAATGTTATCAGTCACGTTTGGCACCGTCTGCTGTTGGCACGATGTACACTGTGAAATTGTCTGTTGCGGCACCATTCCCAAAGCTTCACCCAGGCGGTTTATTAAACCTCTTGCCTTTCTTGATAATTACTTGTTTTACACCTATTCTATACCTGCTGATTTCTGACAAGTCATCTAGCAGGCTTTTCATATTGTACGTAGCAAGAAATATTCATTGTTAGAATGTTAAGGCCCTCATACACATTAGATGAATGAGTTGAACTTTGGGGCTACCAGCTGACCATCTGTTTGGTACAGGTAACAACCTTTCCCTGACATTTGATACTCCACAATTCTCCCATTTTTTTTGGGAGTTTGTTTTTACAGCTTTCATTATACGGTAAAAAATGACTTGGCAATATGATTCTCCAGGTCAGTATGATTATGGCAATTCCAAACTAGCATGATTTTTTTATACAAGTGGTAGAAAAAAATTCAGATGTTTCTAAAGAAAAAAAAAAGGTTTGTGATGCCATTTTCTGAACTACAACACCCATAAATTTTTAATTTTACCATCTTTGTAGAGACATGCCTGTCGCGGGCAGCACATGATGTCACCATCATGTGCCGCTCACCCCCTACTCCAGCTATGGAAGAGGATGCTGTTCACTTTGGGATCAGGTGGACAAGATAGAAGAATAGTTTATTTGTGTTTCAAATGTGTTGGAGAACAGAGCCAGGATGGAAATCATTATTAAAGAAAGGGGCCAGGATGGGGGACATTATTACAAGATGGGGGCCAGGATGAAGAAAGGGGCCCAGAACAAGGGACTTTATTCCAGTAAGGGTGCCAGGATAGTGGACATTATTACAGGAAAAAGTCCAGGAAAGGGGACATTATTAGAGGAAGAGGCTAGGACGGAGGACATTATTTCTAGAAGGGGCCAGGATGGGGGACATTATTACAAGATTGGGGGCAAGGATGAAGAATGGGGCCCAGAACAGGGGACTTTATTCCAGTAAGGGTGCCAGGACTGGAGACATTATTACAGGAAAAAGTCCAGGAAAGGGGACTGTCAGGAACACCGCACAGCACTTGCTAACTGAGCCAGTGTGCGTGTTCTGAGTAAACAAACTGTGCCCAAAGATACCTGTGAAGCAGGGCAGCAACGATGAAGATGTGTGCTTCAGACAAACAGGACCTGAAGCACGTGACTTGTGGGAGCATGGCCTAACTCAGGAGAGCTAGGAGGAGAAGGAAAACTCCTAGAAGGATAACCACGGGACAAAGTTATAAAGGGGCAAAGGCAGAACGGATAGTCATAAAGGAAGCCAAGGGATCACACACAGAGAGGGCAGCGCAGTACAAGAGAAGCAGGCAGAGGGTAGTCAGGACGTAGCCAAAAGGTCATACACAGAGAGGTCAGCGCAGTACAAAAGGGACAGGCAAAACTCATAACAGGGACACAGCCAAATCAGAACCAGACAGACGAAACGGAGCACAGGCACAAAGCACTGGCACAGGCGCAACAGGGTCAGACACACTCAGCAAAGGGTCAGAGTATAAGCAACAATGAGGCTATAAGAAGCTATAAGAAGCCTCCCAGAATCCCAAAGTGTGCCATCCAGATTAACCCTAAACCTACCTTTACCCACAAGCTAGGCAAACCATGACAGGGACATTATTAGAGGAAGAGGCTAGGACGGAGGACATTATTACTGTCATGATCCAGGTCGGGGTTTGCTTTCTACTTTCCGACTTGGTCAGGCGGGGGTTAATCTTCTCTGCTTGACTTCTGACCTGTGCATCCATCTCCCCTTTTTGTTTTGATTCTGTCTGGCTCTGACCTTTGGTTTGTTTCTGGCTGTGCTTTAGTCACTATGCTCCCGACCGGCTTTCTGACCTCTGGCTTGCTTCAGACCTTGCTCCTGCCTTCCCCTCTGATACTGCTTTCCTGGCTGTTGCTGACTTAGGCTTGTACGACCTCTCTACTGCCCCCTAGCGGTGTTTGCTTAGCTCTACAGGACTTTGTTTGGGGTGAGCTCCTGTTACCTCCCTTCCTCGCCCTCTGGTGGTTGTTCCTGTATTGCATGACATTTACTAGAAGGAGCCAGGATGGGGGACACTATTACAGGAATGGGAAAATGTAAAAGATGACAATATATTTTTATTTTGCCTAAAGTACAAAGGAAATGTGTCATCTCTAACTTTAGAGATCATTTCATCTTCAACTTGCTTGACTGTTCACAATAGCAGTAATTTTGACAGTGTGTGGGGGGGAAACTTTTACATCCCACTGTTTGTTTCTCAATTCTACAGTTTATGCAACAAACAGAGGTTGTGACATTGCCCATTGACAATTGAAATATTGGAAGACACTTTTCAGGACATGTGAATTCCCTCTAGCCCCAACGCAGCTTCATTAATTGGATGCTGAATGTGATTTAAAAGAGCATGAAAGGCTTAAAAAACATTGGAGATCGATCCCAACACCATATATCTCAATGTACAGTATTTACTACCCTCTTGTGTGTCTGATAAGTATTTCTGAGTGATTGCTCTTATGGGTATGGGTAAATGTTATACTGGCCTTTATTGCATGCTCTACGTACCATACATGATCTTGGTTGGGTAAATGGATGCACTGACCACTATTCTTCTATTATTTTTTTCTGTTTTTATTTTAGTCCTGCAAATAATGACAAACAATGGATCTTACGCCCAGACCCCACTGCTGTACTCAGAGGCGTAACCTAAAGTTCTGGGCTCCAATGTTAAATCAATAACAGGGCCCCCAAGAGACTCATATTGGGCTCAGAGATTGTTACTGGTGAATTATTCTAGATACTCTATAAATCTCACATGGATAATCATTTATTTTTATTACCATTACTTTTATTACTGTTACACATTTATTGGTGTCGATTCCATATAAAATCTGTTAATACATGAGACTCAGCCAACATAACACATGTGTTCATCTTTCCCCTTATTCGAGTGATTTCTGGCATGATTGTGCTACGATCTGGAAAAACAGAAGGCGTACTAACACCTTAAATTAATACCAGGTGGAATAGAAGTAGAAAGGTGGGACACTGTGGAGGTGAAATGTCTTTGTTATTAATGTGATACTTATCACACCTTGGATTGCTACCTGTAGTTAACCCACTGCACTGCAATGTCATCTGCTGTCTCCATAAATATTATCATGTCGTTTGTAAAGTTTAAAGGGATATTCTTATCTAATACATTTATGGATTATTCATAGGACAAGCCATAAATGTATGGTAGTTGCAGGTTGGCATACCCAGGGGGGCTTCTCCAGCAGATGACCTCACTTGTTGAACACATGTGCATGTCCCACATTGGCTGTACAGGTCATCCAGCACCTACGCCCCTTGGACATCTTGGTCAGTGAGGGGTGGAATCTGATCCCAATGGATTTAGAAAGTTGGCTGCCATAGTCTCGATGAGAAGGGTCAATGCAGCAACCTTCCTTGAAATACTCTATATGCAGAATTATTAGACAAGTGAATATTTTGACCACATCATCATTTTTATGCAGATTTTCCAACGCCAAGCTGTATAGACTTGAATGCTTATTGGATGAAGCAGATCAGGTGACGTGTATTTGTGTAAAGATGAAGGGTGAGACCTAAGGATACGTCTTTTATAAAGGTGTGAATAATTATTAGGCAGCTTGTGTTCCTCAAGCAAAATGGTAACACCAATAAAGTCCAAGGTCACATTCGATATGTAGAAAATCATTCACTTTATTAACATTCCACAATAAAAATATGTTAACATTAGTGATGATAAATAGTGAAATATTCGGAAAAACCGGCCCAAATAATTTCTAATATGTGTGTATTCATACCGAATAACAAATCCAATGCAAGTCAATGGGAAAGTCGAATATTTTTCTGCTGGATCCAACAAACAGGTCTGGAGGCCTGAGAAAAAAGCTGAAAATGATGGAAAAGAGCTAAAACTAAATGGGAACAGTATGGAGAAGATGCCTGCATGCCTTTCTGGCTCACATGTGGTATCTGGGAATAATGTTGTCAGACTATTCCTGTTCTGTCCAGCAATATAATTACTGTCTAAAACGTTTAGTTATTTTTTGTGTCTCGGTTATCACAGACAATGTATTTTCTCTTTGTATTAATTCTTCCTACATTTTTATTTTGTAAGGTATCAGCACCATCTGCTGGCGGTTTTGATGTATACATTTTAGTTTAGTTTGCAATGTATTATGGGAAGTTCCTAGGGCATTGTGGGATTGCTCCTGTTGCATTGTGGTCTTATAATGACACTGTGAAGGGAACAGCAACCATTGTTCCTGTATGAGGAACCAGATCACTCGTTTTTCTGCATGCTCCTTGTAAGCAGCCTGCTCTAAGCATAGTTGGCGAGCCACTATCTTTGTTACAGTCCTGTGTTTGTAAGAATGTTTGCTGTATTAAATAGGTAATTATCAGCTTGTATATTACCTCATATTACTGTGTATTGCAGACTATTTGTGTTTTATGCTCTGTGCAGTTATATATTCTGAAATGCTCCTGCTAAGAAACATTTTTTTCCTTCATAATTATGCATATAGTGCAAAAAAAAATAATTAAATTATACTTCCGCTTTAGCATCTGTTCACACGGAGCTTTTTGGTTTTAGCTTTTCCTTTAACATTTGTGAGGGCTCTCACTCCTATATTTAGAAGGAATCTCCCTCATGCCAAATAGTTAACAAGAGACTGGAATACATATTCCCCATCCCTTTACAATGCCATTTCAATCATGCAAATTTGAATTTTGGGCTTTGCCCGCCACTACCACCATGTCCACTGCCATGTAATTATGCGGCCCTTGTTTCCTATTTGCAGAGTGCCAGCAGGTGCCGTGAAACCTGAATTTGGTAAGGGTCCTCAGGTGGCCCTGTATCCTACATTTGGGAGGTCCCTCCCTCATGCCCAACAGTTAGCAAGATAGTGGTATACATATTCCCCATCCCATTACAATGCCATTTCAAACATAACTATTTGAATTTTGGCCTTTGCCTGCCCCCACCACCATGTCCACCGCCATCTCATTATGCGGCCCTGGCTTCACATTTTCAGAGGGGATCCATGACAAAACACAGAGGCCGATTAGGCCGATTATAATGTCACGAGGAGACAAGGAGAGCTAATAACCCGGGCCCCTGCAGTTTCCCTCAGACTAGGGAAACCCTGTCTGACCCTCTACCTGAAGTTTACACTGAAAAGTGTGCATGTTCAGGCCTCCACCCTCACCCTGACTCCTGATACAGCCCTAGAATGAACACCACCGCCCACCACCCAGTGAATGCAATAGACCAATACCCACAGTTATAACAAACAAGGATAAAGGAAAATATACACCACGCCGCAGTCACTCAGGAATACACTATAAATGTGCAGGGCAAAATAAATACAAATATAGGAAGGAGTAAATAAGACAAAGGAAAATACACCACCAGCAACGATTCTCCAACAACCAGCTCTCCACTCCGGACCGAAATAACTACGGATAAGACAGAAGCTATAATCGGCGACGCCCAAAGATCAGGAGAACTATTTAAAGGAAATGGGCATGGCCCAGCTTCCAATCCGAGGATCAGATAAATTAACCCCGGAGCAGCCAGACGAAAACTAGCCGACGCCAATGAGCAAACAGTGGTCAAACGCAGAATTACCGCTGTCTGTCAGACGACCTGGTCTGAACAGTGTCCGACATGACAGTACCCCGCCTTCTACAAGGGACCCCAGGGCCCTCACGGCTTATAGGACCCGGCTTGTCCGGATGGCGACGATGAAAACACCTGACCAGCCGATCCGCATGAATATCCGAGGCTGGTACCCAGGACCTCTCCTCAGGCCCATAATCACGCCAGTGTACCAAATATTGTAAAGTGCGGCGCACCACGCGAGAGTCAACCACCCTGGAGACTTCAAATTCTAGGTTACCATCCACCAAGACTGGAGGTGGAATAGGCGCCGCGTCCACAGAACCCACCACCTTCTTAAGAAGAGACCTGTGGAACACGTTGTATATTTTATACACCGTAGGGAGCTCCAGTCGGTACGCTACTGGGTTAATGACGGCGGTGACCCTAAATGGACCAATAAACCGTGGACCCAATTTAAGGGATGGTATCTTGAGTCTTATGTTTTTTGTGGATAACCACACCCAGTCATCCACACTCAGGTCCGGACCTGGCACACGCCTACTGTCAGCCACATGTTTGTACCTAGCACCCACACTCAACAGGCGCTGTTTCACTCTCCTCCAGACTGATGACAATTGTGTTCCTAACTGGTCTTCCTCCGGAACGCCGGAAGAGCCTCTCTGACTCAACGTACAAAACTGAGGATGTAGCCCGTAAACACAAAAAAACGGAGACTCCCCAGAAGACTCCTGGCGGTGATTATTGATGGCAAACTCAGCCAAAGGAAGAAAGGTAGACCACTCCTCCTGGTTATCAGAGACAAAGCAGCGCAAGTACTGCTCCAAATTTTGGTTCATACGCTCGGTCTGACCATTTGACTGGGGATGAAACGCAGACGAATGAGACTTGATCCCCAGCCGTGAACAAAATGCTTTCCAAAATTTTGCTACAAACTGAGTACCCCTATCTGACACGATGTCAGACGGAACTCCATGAAGCCTGACCACCTCCTGCACAAACACCTGAGCAAGACACAAAGTGCGACATTTTTGAAAACCGATCCACAATCACCAAAATGACCGTGTTCCCAGCTGAGGGAGGCAAATCAGTGATGAAATCCATGGAGATTTCCGTCCATGGCTTACTAGGTACCTCCAAAGGAAGTAGTGTGCCAACAGGACTGGAGCGGGGCGTCTTCGCCCTAGCGTACGTGGTGCAAGCTGACACATATGAGACCACGTCCTGTCGGATTTTGGGCCACCAAAACCGACGTGACACCAACTCCAAAGTACCTCTAACCCCTGGGTGGCCAGCCAGGACAGTATCATGATGCTCCGCCAACACCTTTAGGTGGAGATGAAGCGGTACAAAAGATTTGTTGATGGGAAGCTCAGATGGTACCTCCTCCTGAGTGAGCCTCGGCAATCTCAGCCTCAACCTCGGTAGTGAGGGCTGAAACCACAACACCCTTTTGGAGAATGGGTACTGGGTCTTCCCGAGGTTCTCCCCCCGGAAAACACCTGGACAGAGCATCCGCCTTAGTGTTTTTAGACCCTGGTCTGTAAGTGACAACAAAGTTGAACCACGTGAAAAACTGCCCAGCGAGCCTGCCTGGGAGACAGACGCTTGGCAGACTCCAAATACAGCAGATTCTTATGGTCGGTAATAACAGTGACCTGATGTACCGACCCCTCCAAGAAGAGTCACCATTCCTCAAAGGCCAACTTAATAGCCAACAACTCCCTGTTGCCGATATCGTAGTTACGTTCAGCAGACGACAGTTTTTTGGAGAAATAGGCGCACGGATGCAAACCGCTCAAGGATGAGCCTTGAGATAGTACTGCCCCCACTCCAACCTCAGATGCATCGACTTCCACGACAAAGGGTTTAGATACGTCTGGCTGCACAACAATGGGGGCTGAAACAAAACTTCTTGAGAAATTCAAATGTGCGAACAGCAGCCTCAGGCCAAACGGAGAAATTGGTACCCTTTTTAGTGATGTCAGTTAGCGGTTTAGCAATGATAGAAAAATCCTTGATAAATTTCCTATAGTAGTTAGAAAACCCAAGGAACCGCTGAAGTGCTTTCAGGTTATCAGGACGTTCCCAATGCAGCATCGCTTGCACCTTAGCGGCGTCCATTTTAAAACCAGAAGCAGACACAATATAACCCAAGAGCGGCAACTCTTGAGCAAAAAATACACATTTCTCAAGTTTAGCATACAGCTTATTCTCTCTGAGAAGCTGTAACACCTGCCTGACATGATCTAAATGAGCATCACGGTCGCAAGAATATATGAGGATGTCATCTAGGTACACGATAACGAATTTCCCCAAAACATGCGAGAACACATCATTAATGAAATGTTGGAACACTGCAGGTGCGTTAGTTAACCCAAAAGGCATCACCATATTTTCATAATGACCCTCAAGGGTATTAAAAGCCGTCTTCCACTCATCACCTTGACGGACTCTTATGAGGTTGTACGCCCCCCTGAGGTCAAGCTTGGTAAACCACTTAGCACCTGCCACCTGGTTGAACAAGTCAGGTATCAGTGGCATAGGGTATGGATCACGAACTGTAATCTGGTTCAACTCCCTGAAATCCAAACACGGGCGTAATCCGCCATCTTTCTTCTTCACGAAGAAGAACCCTGCTGCCACCAGCGAGGATGACAGCCTGATGTGCCCTTTGCTCAAACTTTCAGAAATGTAATCCTTGAGCGCTTGTCTCTCCGGACCGGAGATGTTGAACATCCTTGCTTTAGGCAACTTGGTCCCTGGTTTAAACCTGATAGAACAGTCATAGGGGCGGTGTGGTGGCAACTCTGAACAACCCTTCTCAGAGAACACATCCGCATAATCCTGAAGTGACTCAGGAACGCTTGAAGTCACAGCGGACACACATGTGGCCAGGCAATTCTCCTGACAGAAATCACTCCATTGGATTATGTCCTGAGTTTTCCAGTCAATCACCGGGTTGTGTGTAGACAACCATGGAAAACCCAGAACCAATTGTGCCGGAAGACTCTTGAGCACCTTACATGTGACCTGCTCGAAATGAAGAACCCCAATGTGGAGTTTAACCTCAGCCACGAACTCAGTAATCTCCCCCTGAGGAAGAAGAGCAGAATTGATGGTGACCACACGGATAGGATGAGGCAGTTTTTCAATCTTAAAACCAGCAGTGCGCGCAAACTCCTCATCAATGAGATTTGTGGCGGAACCACTATCCACAAAAATAGTGATTGGTATCTCTCTGCCAGCGACAACAACTTTGGTAGGGAGCATGCACTGAGAAATCATCATGGAGGATATACATAAGCTCAGACTGGTCTCCTCCACACCCTCTGAGCTCAGAAGTTTTCCGCCGTTGCATTTTTCTTTAACAGCAGAGGACAGATATTAATAAAATGACCAGTTTTACCGCAGAAAAAACAGGCTCCCTGCTTCCTGAGTACAGGGGTACGACTCTTAACATGTGACACCCCTGCGATTTGCATAGATTCCGTGGGCTCACCTTCAGCAACCTCACGTGAACCTAAACCTTCACCCACAGGCGGAGTCTCATGATTCCCCTAACGCAAACGGCGATCAATGCGGACAACTAGACTCATAGCGGAATCTAGTGAAGCAGGAGTCTCGTACATCAGGAGGGCTTTTTTAACCCTATTAGAAACTCCATGAATAAAGTGACTCCGCAATGCTGGCTCATTCCACTGAGTGTCAACCGCCCAGCGGTGAAATTCAGAACAGAAATCCTCTGCAACAAGCTCCCCCTGGCAAATAGTGCATAACTTAGATTCTGCTAGAGCCATTCTGTCTGGATCGTCGTAAATGTGTCCTAGAGCAGAAAAGAAACACTCCACTGAGTTAAATGCAGCAGAATCAGACGGCAACGAAAATGCCCATGCTTGGGGATCCCCGCTTAATAATGACAACACCAGGCCCACACGTTGAGCCTCATTACCAGAGGAGATCGGGCGCATATGGAAATACAGTTTACAAGCTTCACGAAAAGAAACAAATTTACTGCGTTCCCCAGCAAATTTTTCAGACAAAGGAAACTTGGGCTCATTAACTCCTCCTGTCGCTCCAGCTTGTATATTAGATACTGCTAGTCCCTGTTGCTGCACTGCTCCCCTCAACTCAGTGACCTGTAGGGACAGCGCCTCCAACTGGCGGGTTATGGAAGTCATGGGATCCATGACAAAACACAGAGGCCGATTAGGCCGATTATAATGTCACGAGGAGACAAGGAGAGCTAATAACCCGGGCCCCTGCAGTTTCCCTCAGACTAGGGAAACCCTGTCTGACCCTCTACCTGAAGTTTACACTGAAAAGTGTGCATGTTCAGGCCTCCACCCTCACCCTGACTCCTGATACAGCCCTAGAATGAACACCACCGCCCACCACCCAGTGAATGCAGTAGACCAATACCCACAGTTATAACAAACAAGGATAAAGGAAAATATACACCACGCCGCAGTCACTCAGGAATACACTATAAATGTGCAGGGCAAAATAAATACAAATATAGGAAGGAGTAAATAAGACAAAGGAAAATACACCACCAGCAACGATTCTCCAACAACCAGCTCTCCACTCCGGACCGAAATAACTACGGATAAGACAGAAGCTATAATCGGCGATGCCCAAAGATCAGGAGAACTATTTAAAGGAAATGGGCATGGCCCAGCTTCCAATCCGAGGATCAGATAAATTAACCCCGGAGCAGCCAGACGAAAACTAGCCGACGCCAATGAGCAAACAGTGGTCAAACGCAGAATTACCGCTGTCTGTCAGACGACCTGGTCTGAACAGTGTCCGACATGACAGTATATAAAAAAGTCATAATTTTCTATTGGTTTAATAAATAGTGTATCTTTACCTAGCAGTTGTGCGACTGGCGCAAAGCCTACAGAGATAAGCAAACATGACTATTTACCTTTAGTTTTCGTGAGTCTGCTGTTGCCGCATGTAATAAAACTGATATCTTAAAAAAAAAATTGCCACACATTGCTAGATATACTGAATTTGTACATAATACCTCTGTGAGGGTACTTGTAAAAAATAAAGCCAGGAATTTTTTTTCATAAGCATAAAGCATTCAATATTATAAAGGGTGACGTTAAGGGATGTGGAGGTAGTGGTGCCCGCCAAGACCGTGTCACAGATCAGAAGGTGACTGGATCTTGTCTAGCTTCCCGTCAAAATGTGGTCCGCATGCTACACCACTGACAAACCCAGACAAGTGCAAGGATGTTGTGGGTTGGATAGCAAACAAAGGCTCCAGTGTGTTAGCAAACAAAGGCTCCAGTGTGTTAACAAACAGCACAAAGTCTTCCACACGGTCCAATCTCAGTAGCCAAGGGGCTGGGCCTCTGAATCCTCAACCTGGTCCTCCTTCCTCCCACCCTCAAGAGTCCCAGGAGACATATGACCCCAACACTGGCCACTTTGAGGAACTGTTTACGTTCCATTGTAATTTGTAAGGCTTCTCAACATGCACCATTAAAGAGGGTCATGAAGAGGTGGAGTGCAGAGATGCCCAAACATTTGAGCACCCACGGCTAGAAGAAAGCCACATTGGTGAAGGTCAATTCATATCTGAAGAGGTGGAGGATAATCATGCTGCATAGTTGCCATTAGGTCAGCCTCAAATCGCAACTCAGAAGGAGGATCAGATTGATGATTTGAAAGATGATGTGGTTGATGATGAGGCCACTGATCCAACCTGAAACGGTGGCACATCCAGGAAGCACAGCAGTGCAGAGAGGGATGGATCAGAAGCAAGAAAACAGGCAAGAAGAGGTGGTGGTTTGACCAGAGGGAGAACTCGGTCAACTGTTTCACAGAGACTCCCCACTCGGCTAGATAACAGGTCAAGGGTGCATTGCTCCCCTGTATGGCAGTTTTTTCTCAAAATCCTTCAGACAAAACAACTGTAATTTGCAGTGTCTGCCAAACCAAGCTAAGAAGAGGCAAGAACACTACCAACCTGAGCACCATAATAAACAGATAAACGCACACAATGGGAGGAATGCCACATGGTATCATAAGATAGCTACCAGTGTAGTAAATGAAAGGCGTTCACACCCAAATCATGGGACAGATCCGGACCCACCAAAAAACTCAAATAGAACCACAAACAAATAGGTGGAAAAAAGTCCATAAATACCACTAACTAATGAAAATATCTTTATTGATTAAAACTACATATACCAAGGTACAAAACAGGGGCATGACAGGAATAGGCGGTGAAACAACACATAGCAAATGATGAACCACATATGCTGCGAACACATCACAAGCGCAAGTGCGCCATATAGCTAAAGTATGGTAATCATATACGTTTCAACCATATCACAAGCGCAAATGCGCAATATAGCTAGAATGTAGTGACCGCATGTCAGCGTTACCTACCCAGAGGTATGTGGACCAAGCACGTGTGGACCTCAGCCCTCCCCGACGCGCGTTTCGGAAGCGCTAGGCTTCCTTCCTCAGGGGGCGTGCCCTACAGTGTGTCAGTGCTGTATAAGAAGAGGCAAGACCGGATGTCGTCATAGATTCTCGGACGTTAGAAACACACCTCTATCCGGCGCTGACATCACCGCTGACGTGGATACACATGGGGCCCCATGTGATCACAACAACAGACGGCAAATGACAGCGCATCAGAGGCGGAACAATACGGCGTCATCAAACCGGCCGCCATGATTAATTTGGGAAAAATTACCAAGAAGTTGCCGTAACCAGCAGCACTATGTAATATACAGAGGATGCCAAACAAATACATATATAAATAAAACAAAAAAGGGCAAAACAGACATAATTATCTAAATATACACAGAGGTGTACCCAATAAACCCATACACCATGCAAATATTAAAATACACATAACAATTAAACATAATTGGAGAAATGGAAGATGAAATACAATATACACATACATGGATAAATATCAGCTTTAGAAACAAATATTGCGTATATACATGTAAGTAATACACAGCACCATATACAATAAGACCAGATGTAACTGGGCAGATATAATAACAGGCAAAATACAAAGAAGTAGAAGTATCCATGATTCATTTTCATCTTCCTAGCTTGGCAGGACTCCAACGACACCCAAAGGCAACAAACTAAACAGAAATCACTGAAATGAAGAAAAAACAACGTAAATATAACGTTAAAATAACAAGTAAAAACACGAGATGTGAATGTACACCACCGCACAGATAGAACATCAGCAGGAGGAACCCAAGAAGGGAGCAAACGACAGACACTCGTTCAGACCATTGGGATGAACAGTGTTCAGAGCCCAAATCCATCTGGTCTCGAGTTGAGAAAGACGCTTGGATAGGCCCCCACCACGAATATTTATTTTCAGGGATTCGATACCACGCACTAGGGTTGAGCGACCTTTAGTTTTTTAGGGTCGAGTCGGGTTTTGTGAAACCCGACTGTCTTAAAAGTCGAGTCGAGTGAAATCGGCCGACCACCATGAAAAATCGGGTTTCGGCCGAAACACGAAACCCAATGAAGGAAACATTATTTTTTTTTCTCTCTCTCTCTCTCTCTCTCTCTCTCTCTCTCTCTCTCCCCCTCCGTCCCAGCACAGAAAATTTCGTACTGCACATTCCAAATCCCTACTGCGCACAAGCGATAACATGACGATAGGCATTCACTCCCCTAAGACCTATGTCATCACTCTGCCCACGCTCATTCATTGGCTGAAAAAATGGTGCTAAACGCGTCATACGAAACGCGACTTTGGCGCCAAGATCGCGTACCGCATGGCCGACCCCGCACAGGGATCGGGTCGGGTTTCATGAGACGCCGACTTTGCCAAAAGTCGGCGACTTATGAAAATGAACGACCCGTTTCGCTCAACCCTACCACGCACCTTTAGGAGAGTGTCATCACAATTGTGTAGCTCCTTGAAATGGCGTGGTATTGTTTTCAGGGTGGATGTGTCCGTGTGGGTAGATGCTGCAGCTATCCCCAATATATGCTCACGAACCCTAACCTTAAGCTGGCGGGTAGTTAGCCCGACATAAATAAGGTTACAAGGGCACGTAGCATAATAAATTACATACCTTGTGGTACATGTGATCCGCTGGCGAATACTAAAAGATTTAGTACCCTCAGCATTAGTAAACGTATCACATCGTACTATATTGGGACATGCGACACATCTACCACACGGAACACACCCACCCCTAATGGGAAATCTATCCAAAAAAGTGGGAATCACCACCTCAGGATAGTGGCTAGAGACCAAATGGTCTCGTAGATTTTTTGCTCTTCTAAAAGCTATCGATGGTACCGGGGGAATCAATTTCTTAAGGACAGGATCAACCTTAAGGATAGGCCATGCCTGTTGTAGGATAGACCGAACCCTCTCTGAACGGGAACTGAATGTGGTCACAAATCTTATAGTATCATCTGCCTTCCGCCTTGATGTATTATTGTAAAGAAGATTATGGCGAGAGGCATGTTTAGCCCGATGGTATGCCACCTTAACCATCCTATGGCTATAGCCACGTGTATAGAAGCGTTGCTTAAGTTCCTCAGCTCTGGATTCGAAGTCACCATCAGACGAGCATATTCTACGAAGTCGAAGAAACTGACCCACTGGCACAGAACGGATCATGTGCTTAGGATGACCCGATGAGGCGAGTAGAAGTGTATTGGTCGCCGTCTCTTTCCTAAAGATGTCAGTTTGCAATAGGCCAGATATATCTCGTCTAATGGTGACATCCAAAAAATTCAAGGACTGGCTGTCAAATGAAAACGTTAAATGCACATTAAGGTCATTGCTGTTCAGAGTATGGATCAATTGCTCAAGGTCGACGGAACTGCCCTGCCAAATGAAGAAGATATCGTCAATGTACCGTGTCCAAAACGGGACACGGTCCATTAACCCCTGTTCATTTGACAGGAGGAGGTCCCTCTCCCACAGCCCCAGGAAGAGACCGGCATAGGCGGGCGCAAAGGCCGCGCCCATAGCGGTTCCCTGGAGCTGAAGGTAGAAGGACCCCTTGAAGACAAAAAAATTGTGGGTGAGAGTGAACTCAAGAAGTTCCAGCAGAAGCTCTCTTAGGCCAAGTGGTAAAGATGATGTACCCAAATAGTATCATACAGCAAATATGCCGTCCCTGTGCCTAATGTTAGTGTATAGAGATTCAACATCTGCTGAAACCAAAAGAGAACCACTCTCAAGGTACAGTCCGTCGACCCTGCGCAAGAGATCACCAGTATCCCGCAGAAAGGAAGGGAGGCTCACCACCAGGGGTTGAAGATGGTAATCAATCCACTTGTTAATGTGGTCCAGAAAGTTCCCTCTACCAGACACGATAGGTCTGCCGGGCAGTGAGGAGGCCTTCTTGTGTATCTTAGGGAGGAGGTACAATGTGGCAATAATTGGTTCGGGGACTACCAGAGCCGATAATAGTTCTTTTGTAATGATGCCGTTAGAAAAGGCCCGTTTAAGAATGACATCTAATTGACCACAATATGCAGAAAGGGGGTTATATGTAAGCCGTCTGTAACAAGTTGTATTATTTAATTGGCGATATACCTCCCTTTCATACATATTGGAGGGCCAAAGAACCACATTACCACCTTTATCGGCAGGTTTAATCACTGTATTAGGTAGTCCCTGTAAATAATTTAGCCTTAACCTCTCCTCCCGTGTCAAATTATCATTAACGAGAAAATGTGGAATTTTATACAAGTCCTCCATCACCACCCGGACAAACAGATCGATACTGGAGCAAGATGACAGTGGAGGGAACTTAGTGGACCGTGGACGAATAGAAGGTGGAATCTAACCTGAGCACCAACAGCATGCAAAAGCACATGGCAACCAAGCACCCCAGTAGATGGATGGAACGCCTGGGTACAAAATCTTTGTTGGTGAAACCACTGTCCCTTCCCCTGTGTTATGTCCTTCCCAATCTGCTGTCCATGAAGCAGGCGCTGATGTCTCCTGCCCTTAACCTGCAGTTGCACAGACATGAAAGTCAGCAACCACGTCCAATTCATTGTCCCAGTGCAGCATTCACTTGTCTCTGCCCCAGACCTTTAACAGAAAGCAGAAATATCCAGCCACAAACAGGCCAATAAACTAAACACTCACATTGCCAGATTGGTTGCCTTGGAAATGTTGCCGTTTCGACTTGTTAGAACTGAGTCTTTACGCAACCTCTTGGCGGTGGCAGCCCCACGGTACTCGATTCCCATCCAACACTATTTTTCCCAGTGTGCCGTCAACGCATTACATAAGCACATGTTACACAATATCAGCTGTGGTCTGGCCAACGCAGACACAGGGAAGGTCTACTTTACCACAGACACATGGACAAGTTCTTGTGGACAGGGACGCTACATTTCCCTTATGGCACACTGACTGAACCTCGTGGAGTCTGGGATAGAGTCAGAGGCTGGAACATCACACATGTTACACACACCAAGAATAGCAGTCCCAACTTTCATGAGGCTTTCAGACTCCTCATATTACAGTTCCTGTCTCTCCTCCTCCTCACCGAAACTAGCCTCCCCATCACTCCCCAGTTGGGAGGTCTGCAGCACTGCCTTAGCAAAGCGGCAGCATGCTCTGCTGAAGCTCCTCTGTTTAGGTGATAAAGCTCACAATGCAGCCAAGCTGTTGAAGGGGATAAAAGAACAGACCAATCAGTGGCTCTCCCCGCTGAATCTCCAACCAGGTCTGGTTGTGTGCGATAATGGGTGTAACTTGGTGGCCGCTTTAAAGCTAGGCAAGCTGGTAAACACGTTCCGTGCATGGGCCATGTGCTGAATTTGATTGTACAGCTTTTTTTTTTAAGAAAACATACCCTGACGTGCCGGACCTACTTGGCAAGGTATGGCGTGTCAGCGCACATTTCTGAAATTCATCTCAGGCTTTCGCCGGACTAGCTTTGCTGCAGCAGCGCTTTAATTTGCCTCCTTATTGACTGATTTGTGACTTGTCGAGCGGGTGTGGATCGATAACATATGTGAGGTTCTTTAAAACTTTGAGTACTGCACCAAGATCGTGAGAACTGGTGGCACTATTGTCTGCGTAACCATCCCGCTGCTCTGTCTGTTAAAACGTTTGCTGCAGAATCTCAAAGAGGAAGCTTTAAAAGCCAAGCAGGTGGCTATGGAGCAAGATTTTACAGAGGTTGTTACCACACAGCCCAGCCTCACACAATATTCTCAAGCCACATTGGGTGATGACGAGGAACAGGAGGAAGAGGAGGAGGAGGAGGAGGAAGAGGAGTTTTTGGTCTGCGCTACAGAGGGGACTCACAATCCCAGCTTCATGACTGTCCAGCATGGATGGCCTGAAGAAGAGGAGGAGATGGAGGTTATACGTCGTGAGGAGGAGAGGATGGTTAGTGTTCTTCCTGGTGAGGACAATGAACATTTGTGTCATGCACAGTGTAGGACAGACTAAGGCTACGTGCACACATTGCGGATTAGCCTCAGGAATTTTTTGTGCGGATTCTGCATCTCTTGGTAGAAAATGCAGGTGCGGATTTGACGCGTTGTTTGTGCGGATTTTGTGCAGATTTGCTGTGGATTTACTGCGGATTTTGTGCGGATTTACTGCGTTTTTTACCCCTGCGGATTTCTATAATGGAATGGGTACAAAAACGCTGCAGATCCGCACAAAAGTAGTGACATGCTACTTCTCTTAATCCGCAGCGTTTCCGCGCGGACTTTTGCGCAGCATTAGCACAGCATTTTTTTTCCTATTGATTTACATTGTACTGTAAATCACTTGCGGATCTGCAGCGTTTCTGCAAGGCAAAAAATGCTGCGGATCCTGTTATGATCTGGTGGCCTAAGAGCAGCATGAGACGTACTCTGGAGAAGGTGGTACCTGTACTGACCGCAGACCTGAACTTAACACCGCAACTAGAAGTAGCCGTGGAATGTACCTAGCGCTCCCTAGACATCTCGACACAGCCGGAGGACTAATTACCCCTAGAGATAGAAAAGGGAAAACTATCTTGCCTCAGAGAAAATCCCCAAAGAATAGGCAGCCCCCCACAAATATTGACTGTGAGAGGAGAGGGAAAAAACATACACAGACTGAAATGAGAATTTAGCAAAGGAGGCCACTTCTAGCTAAATAGAAAGGATAGGACAGAGTACTATGCGGTCAGTATAAAAATACTAGAAAATATCCACCACAGAAAATACAAAATCTCCACAGCTAACTAAAGATATGGAGGGTATATCTGCATCTCCAGAGATACCAGCTTGGCTAAATAATTCCTTATACAGACCAAGCTGGACAAGACAAAACATAGAAAAGAACTGAACAACAAGGCCACAGAATGTGGACAGCAAAATCAAGGCCAGACTTATCTTTGTTGAACTGAACTGCAAAGCAGAAGAGACCAGGCAGGGATGTGAATCCTCAGGAACAATGGACAACTGGCACTGACTAAAGGGTGAAGCAAGACTAAATAGCCCAGTCAAAATTGCAAAAAGTGAACACACCTGATAATTGCTGCGATTCAAAGACAGCAGGGCTACCACTTACAACCACCGGAGGGAGCCCAAGAGCAGAATTCACAACAGGATCCGCAACGTGTGCACATACCTTAAGTGCAATAAAAAGGGAAAAGGGAAGGGAACCAAAACACTAGGGAAGGTGGGAGTGGAGACCCCTAGACCGATCTAACGTCACTCTTTCTGTCCTATTGTTTCTATCACAGAGCAGGATACCTAAATCCTGCCAGACCCTGGCAATAAGCCCTGCAGCGGGGAGGACAGGATGAGCCCTAGTCAATCCTCACTACCACTAAAGACAACTGGGATAGACAAATGAAACAAGGGAACACGTAGCTTGAGAAGACTCAGAGAGAAACACCAACATCCTCCAAATTTCAAAAAGGACAATAGCCGACAGCTACTGCTCCAAGCCTCAACAGGGAAATGCAAATATAAAATATCACCCGCGCTTGCAAGCAGGTAGTATATCAACAGGTGACCACTCATCTGCAATCTACAGAGACCTTCTGCAGAAAGATGCAGTGCAACGGTCTGCAGCGTCTGACACATCCATGACAGTTTGACTCTTTATTGTCTGCCATACATGGCAAAGTTCATGTCCAGATGTCTTTCCCAAGACCCTCGCGTGAAAGACATTTTGTCCAACATGAAATACTGGCTGTGCACCTTTCTTGACCCACAGTACAAGGAGAAATTTCCTTTTCTCATGTTGGAGGCAGACGTGCTATTCTGCCACTGATGTACGTGGGTGAGATGTGTCTGAGGAATGTGAACACGGTTCTCTATATAAGCAATAGCAGATAGCGTTAACTCAATAACTTGTGCTAATATTCCTGATGAGATGCACGTGATTAGTCTGGAAGGATGATGCAGTGATGATTTCAACAGTACCTTGATGAGATGAGGTGAGATATCAGGGATGATGAAGGAATGAAGATGAGGTAGAAGTTAGTACTGCAGGTTAGAAGCACGAAGTTTGAGGTAGCAAGAAAATCCTTTCTCCAGTCCTGAAGCATGTGTTGTACAAGATGGCACCAATAAGAATGAAGTGAGATAAAGATAGGAGGAGTTGCAGAAAGAAAGGTATTATGGGTAAAGCAGAGTACTATTACATGAACAACACAATATAACAACGGCCAGTAGATGTCAGCAAAGTACAAACACACACAATAGATGGAATTAAACCATACACATTACATAATGTTCTATAATGACTGAATGCCTTGCAAAAGATTAGCTAACAGCACACATGCCATTTCCAGTGCATGCATGCCATAGGGCCATTGTGGAAGACTTGCTAAAAAGATTACAATGAGACAACGCTGCTGGCAGAGGTACCGGCTTTTTTCACCCACAAGGATTACAGGGGAGGGCCATGCACACCAGATGCAACTCGGGAGGGGGGAATGTCCACCAACTGGGCCATTTTAATGACACCGTCACATCAGAAAGGGCTATCTGTGAGTGTAACTATGACGAGGAGGGAGAAGCTAACCAAGATGGTGATGGACTTCTTAAGTGACTGTACCAGCGCCCTTCCTTATTCTTCAGTGCCCTTTAATTATAATTATTAATTGTCCAAGCTTGGAGGTGCTGCCATGCCCTGCTGCAAGAGTATTGTCTGAGCGGGTTTTTTTTTCGGCTGGTGCAATCATATGCCTGTCAATGGAAAATGCAGACAGGCTGACTCTTCTAAAATTGTACAAGGGCTGGACTTCCTCAGACTTTATATTTATCAATTAGCTTTTTAAATGGATGCTACTATATGCTGGCACTGAGGAGTATTATTTTCCGCAAAAAAAAAAAAATGTTTAGTCTGCTACACAGGAATATTATGTAGCTCCCAAAAAACTGGTTTTGTAGGTGCTGTTACTACCTAATATAATTTTCCTCTACAAATAACTGATTTTTATATTTTGGTAGTGGATGAAATCCGCTGCCTCGGGGTAACTCTTGACTCTGCCCTGTCCTTCAAACCTCACGTCCAAACTCTTGCCACCTCCTGTCGCCTCCAACTCAAAAATATTGCCAGAATCCGCTCCTTCCTCAGCCCACAATCTACCAAAACTCTTGTGCATGCTCTCATCATCTCCTGTTGTGAATTCTGCTCTTGGGCTCCCTCCGGTGGTTGTAAGTGGTAGCGCTGCTGTCTCTGAATCGCAGCATTTATCAGGTGTGTTCACTTTTTGCAATTTTGACTGGGCTATTTAGTCTTGCTTCACCCTTTAGTCAGTGCCAGTTGTCCATTGTTCCTGGAGGATTCACATCCCTGCCTGGTCTCTTCTGCTTTGCAGTTCATTTCAACAAAGATAAGTTCTGGCCTTGATTTTTGCTGTCCACATGCTGTGGCCTTATTGTTCAGCTCTTTTCCATGTTTTTGTCTTGTCCAGCTTGGTCTGTATAAGGATTTGTTTAGCCAAGCTGGTATCTCTGGAGATGCAGATATACCCTCCATATCTTTAGTTAGCTGTGGAGATTTTGTATTTTCTGTGGTGGATATTTTCTAGTGTTTTAATACTGACCGCATAGTACTCTGTCCTATCCTTTCTATTTAGCTAGAAGTGGCCTCCTTTGCTAAATTCTCATTTCAGTCTGTGTATGTTTTTTCCCTCTCCTCTCACAGTCAATATTTGTGGGGGGCTGCCTATCTTTTGGGGATTTTCTCTGAGGCAAGATAGTTTTCCCTTTTCTATCTCTAGGGGTAATTAGTCCTCCGGCTGTGTCGACATGTCTAGGGAGCGCTAGGTACATTCCACGGCTACTTCTAGTTGCGGTGTTAAGTTCAGGGTCTGCGGTCAGTACAGGTACCACCTTCTCCAGAGTACGTCTCATGCTGCTCTTAGACCACCAGATCATAACAGTACAACAGGCCCACAATGAGTTAACCACATCTCAGAAGAAGGGAAGGAAAGTGCTGAGCCATTTTTTTTCTGTAGTCTGTTGTGTTGTTTTTTTTTTCTCTTCCCTTACCTCTGGGTGGCTCAGGAGTTCAGCGCTGATATGGATGTTCAGGGATTGGCATCTCATGTGGATCAACTTGCTGCTAGAGTACAGGGTATTTCCGATTATATCGTTCAGACTCCGGTTTTAGAGCCTAGAATTCCAACTCCTGATTTGTTTTTTGGGGATAGGTCCAAATTTCTGAGCTTTAAAAATAACTGTAAACTGTTTTTTGCTCTGAAACCCCGTTCCTCTGGTGATCCCATCCAGCAGGTTAAAATTGTTATACTGTATCTCTGCTGTGTGGTGACCCCCAGGATTGGGCATTTGCCCTGGAACCTGGGAATCCAGCGTTGCTTAATGTAGACACCTTTTTTCAGGCGCTTGGGTTATTGTATGACGAACCTAATTCAGTGGATCATGCTGAGAAGACCTTGTTGGCCCTGTATCAAGGTCAAGAAGCGGCAGAATCATATTGCCAGAAGTTTAGAAAATGGTCTGTACTGACTAAATGGAATGAGGATGCCTTGGCGGCAATCTTCAGAAAGGGTCTTTCTGAATCCGTTAAAGATGTTATGGTGGGGTTCCCCACGCCTGCTGGTCTGAGTGATTCTATGTCTCTGGCCATTCAGATTGATCGGCGCTTGCGCGAGCGCAGAGTTGTGCACACTATGGCATTGTCTTCCGAGTGGAGTCCTGAGCCTATGCAGTGTGATAGGATTGTGTCTAGAGCTGAACGACAAGGATTCAGACGTCAGAATAGGTTGTGTTTTTACTGCAGCGATTCTGCTCATGTTATTTCTGATTGCCCTAAGCGTACCAAGAGAATCGCTAGTTCTATTACCATCAGTACTGTACAACCTAGATTTCTGTTATCTGTGACCCTGATCTGCTCATTATCGTCATTTTCTGTCATGGCATTTGTGGATTCAGGTGCCGCTCTAAATTTAATAGACTTAGAATTTGCCAGACGTTGTGGTTTCCCCTTGCAGCCTTTGCAGAGTCCTATTCCTTTGAGGGGCATTGATACTACACCGTTGGCTAAAAATAAACCTCAGTATTGGACACAGCTGACCATGTGCATGGCACCAGCCCATCAGGAAGATTGTCGTTTTCTGGTGTTGCATAATTTGCATGATGCTGTTGTGCTGGGTTTCCCATGGTTACAGGTGCATAATCCGGTATTAGATTGGAAATCTATGTCTGTGACTAGTTGGGGTTGTCAGGGGGTTCATGGTGACGTTCCTTTGATGTCAATTGCCTCCTCCCCCTCTTCTGAAATTCCTGAGTTTTTGTCAGATTTCCAGGATGTATTCAATGAGCCCAAGTCCAGTTCCCTTCCACCGCATAGGGACTGTGATTGTGCTATTAATTTGATTCCAGGCTGTAAGTTCCCTAAGGGCCGACTTTTCAATCTGTCTGTGCCAGAACATACCGCCATGCGGAGCTATGTTAAGGAGTCCTTGGAGAAGGGGCATATTCGGCCATCTTCTTCACCATTGGGAGCAGGTTTTTTTTTTGTTGCCAAAAAAGATGGCTCCTTGAGACCCTGTATTGATTATCGCCTCTTGAATAAGATCACGGTCAAATTCCAATACCCTTTGCCTTTGCTTTCTGATCTGTTTGCTAGGATTAAGGGGGCTAGTTGGTTTACTAAGATTGACCTTCGAGGGGCATATAATGTTGTTCGTATTAAGCAGGGTGACGAATGGAAAACTGCGTTTAATACGCCCGAAGGCCATTTTGAATACCTTGTGATGCCATTCGGACTCTCTAATGCTCCATCTGTGTTTCAGTCCTTCATGCATGATATATTTCGGAATTATCTTGATAAATTCATGATTGTATATTTGGATGATATTTAGATTTTTTCAGATGATTGGGAGTCTCATGTGAAACAGGTCAGGGTGGTATTTCAGATCCTTCGTGATAATGCCTTGTTTGTGAAGGGGTCTAAGTGCCTCTTTGGAGTACAGAAGATTTCTTTTTTGGGCTTCATTTTTTCTCCCTCATCTATAGAAATGGATCCGGTTAAGGTTCAGGCCATTCATGATTGGATCCAGCCCACATCCGTGAAGAGTCTTCAGAAATTTTTGGGCTTTGCTAATTTTTATCGCCGTTTCATTGCCAACTTCTCCAGTGTGGTTAAACCCCTGACCGATTTGACGAAGAAAGGCGCTGATGTGACGAATTGGTCCTCTGCGGCTGTTTCTGCCTTTCAGGAGCTTAAACGTCGATTTACTTCTGCCCCTGTGTTGCATCAGCCGGATGTTTCTCTTCCTTTTCAGGTTAAGGTTGACGCTTCTGAGATTGGGGCAGGGGCCGTTTTGTCTCAGAGGAATTCTGATGGTTCCTTGATGAAACCGTGTGCCTTCTTTTCTCGAAAGTTTTCGCCTGCGGAACGCAATTATGATGTCGGCAATCGTGAGTTGTTGGCTATGAAGTGGGCATTTGAGGAGTGGCGACATTGGCTTGAGGGGGCCAAGCACCGTATTGTGGTCTTGACCGATCATAAGAATCTGATTTATCTCGAGTCTGCCAAACAGCTGAATCCTAGACAGGCCCGATGGTCCCTGTTTTTCTCTCGTTTTGATTTTGTGGTCTCGTATCTTCCGGGTTCTAAGAATGTTAAGGCTGATGCCCTCTCTAGGAGCTTTTTGCCTGATTCTCCTGGGGTCCTTGAGCCGGTCGGTATTCTGAAGGAAGGGGTGATTCTTTCTGCCATCTCCCCTGATTTACGACGGGTTCTTCAGGAATTTCAGGCTGATAAACCTGACCGCTGTCCAGTGGGGAAATTGTTTGTTCCTGACAGATGGACTAGTAAAGTGATTTCGGAGGTTCATTGTTCTGTGTTAGCTGGTCATCCTGGGATTTTTGGTACCAGAGATTTGGTTGGTAGGTCCTTTTGGTGGCCTTCTTTGTCACGGGATGTGCGTTCTTTTGTGCAGTCCTGTGGGACTTGGGCGCGGGCCAAGCCTTGCTGTTCCCGCGCTAGTGGGTTGCTTTTGCCTTTGCCGGTCCCTGAGAGGCCTTGGACGCATATTTCTATGGATTTTATTTCGGATCTTCCGGTTTCCCAGAGGATGTCAGTTATCTGGGTGGTTTGTGACCGGTTTTCTAAGATGGTTCATTTGGTACCTTTGCCTAAATTGCCTTCCTCTTCTGATTTGGTTCCGTTGTTTTTTCAGCATGTGGTTCGTTTGCATGGCATTCGGGAGAATATTGTGTCCGATAGAGGTTCCCAGTTTGTTTCTAGGTTTTGGCGGGCCTTTTGTGCTAGGCTGGGCATTGATTTGTCTTTTTCTTCCGCATTTCATCCTCAGACAAATGGCCAAACCGAGCGAACTAATCAGACTTTGGAAACTTATTTGAGATGCTTTGTGTCTGCTGATCAGGATGATTGGGTGGCTTTCTTGCCATTGGCCGAGTTTGCCCTTAATAATCGGGCTAGTTCTGCTACATTGGTTTCACCCTTCTTTTGTAACTCTGGTTTTCATCCTCGTTTTTCTTCAGGACAGGTTGAACCTTCTGATTGTCCTGGGGTGGACTCTGTGGTTGACAGGTTGCAGCAAATTTGGGCTCATGTTGTTGACAATTTGGTGTTGTCTCAGGAGGGGGCTCAGCGTTTTGCTAACCGTCGTCGGTGTGTTGGTTCCCGGCTTCGGGTTGGGGATTTGGTCTGGTTGTCTTCCCGTCATGTCCCTATGAAGGTTTCTTCCCCTAAGTTTAAGCCTCGGTTTATTGGCCCTTATAGGATTTCTGAGATTATCAATCCAGTGTCTTTTCGTTTGGCCCTTCCAGCCTCTTTTTCCATCCATAATGTTTTTCATAGATCTTTGTTGCGGAAATATGTGGTGCCCGTTGTTCCCTCTGTTGATCCTCCTGCCCTGGTGTTGATTGATGGGGAGTTGGAGTATGTGGTGGAGAAGATTTTGGATTCTCGTTTTTCGAGGCGGAAGCTTCAGTATCTTGTCAAATGGAAGGGTTATGGCCAGGAGGATAATTCTTGGGTTGTTGCCTCCGATGTTCATGCTGATGATTTGGTTCGTGCCTTTCATTTGGCTCGTCCGGATTGGCCTGGGGGCTCTGGTGAGGGTTCGGTGACCCCTCCTCAAGGGGGGGTACTGTTGTGAATTCTGCTCTTGGGCTCCCTCCGGTGGTTGTAAGTGGTAGCGCTGCTGTCTCTGAATCGCAGCATTTATCAGGTGTGTTCACTTTTTGCAATTTTGACTGGGCTATTTAGTCTTGCTTCACCCTTTAGTCAGTGCCAGTTGTCCATTGTTCCTGGAGGATTCACATCCCTGCCTGGTCTCTTCTGCTTTGCAGTTCATTTCAACAAAGATAAGTTCTGGCCTTGATTTTTGCTGTCCACATGCTGTGGCCTTATTGTTCAGCTCTTTTCCATGTTTTTGTCTTGTCCAGCTTGGTCTGTATAAGGATTTGTTTAGCCAAGCTGGTATCTCTGGAGATGCAGATATACCCTCCATATCTTTAGTTAGCTGTGGAGATTTTGTATTTTCTGTGGTGGATATTTTCTAGTGTTTTAATACTGACCGCATAGTACTCTGTCCTATCCTTTCTATTTAGCTAGAAGTGGCCTCCTTTGCTAAATTCTCATTTCAGTCTGTGTATGTTTTTTCCCTCTCCTCTCACAGTCAATATTTGTGGGGGGCTGCCTATCTTTTGGGGATTTTCTCTGAGGCAAGATAGTTTTCCCTTTTCTATCTCTAGGGGTAATTAGTCCTCCGGCTGTGTCGAGATGTCTAGGGAGCGCTAGGTACATTCCACGGCTACTTCTAGTTGCGGTGTTAAGTTCAGGGTCTGCGGTCAGTACAGGTACCACCTTCTCCAGAGTATGTCTCATGCTGCTCTTAGACCACCAGATCATAACAATCTCCCGCCTCAATTACTGCAACACCCTCCTCTGTGGCCTCCCCGCTAACTCTCTTGCACCACTCCAGTCTGTCCTCAACTCTGCTGCCCGGCTAATCCACCTCTCTCCTCGCTACTCCCATGCTTCTCCCCTCTGCAAATCCCTCCACTGGCTCCCAATCCCCAAACGAATCCAGTTCAAACTACTAACACTGATCTACAAAGCCATCCACAACCTGTCCCCTCTCAATATTCGTTCCTCACAGAACCGCCTCCAAGATTTCTCCCGAATATCCCCCATCCTCTGGAATTCCATGCCTCAACACGTCCGATTATCCACCACCCTCGGATCCTTCAGACGGAACCTGAAAACCTATCTCTTCAGGAAAGCCTACCATAACCAAGTCGCCGCCTCACCGCCGCCAGAGCCGCCGCCTCACCACCGCCAGAGCCGCCGCCTCACCCCTACCTTCTGTCTCTTCCCCACTATCCTATAGAATGTAAGTCCGCAAGGACAGGGTCCTCTCCCCTCTGTACCAGTGTGTCACTGTAAACCTGTTTACTGTAAATGATATCTATAACCCTGTATGTAACCCCTTTCTCATGTACAGCACCATGGAATTAATGGTGCTATATAAATAAATAATAATAATAATAAATGATAATAACCCTCCCTGTTTCACCCTAATCCCACAGTCTGTTCTTAATACCAACTACTATACAACACAGTGGAAAGTAACAGAGATCTGCAGCATGTACTTGCAATGAAGAGAACATCCAGGTGCCTGCCTTTCACCCTCCGTCCTATTAAATCTCTACCTACTTAATTCCCCACCTAACAAACAAGTAATCTCGTCACAATCTTCTGCTCTTAAAAGAGCTTTTTGGAATGAATAACAGTCACTATAACCTCCTATCACTCTCCTTATGCTCCTTTCACTCTCCCTATGCTGAAACTACGCTCTCCCTACTCTGTTTCCAGCTGCAATGTGCACAAGATAGCGCCAGCAGCCTTTAAATAGTCCCTATGATGCTGGAAGGCCAGCCATTCACAGTAATACCACACCAAAGATAGCGCCTGCATTACTGTGATTGGCAAGCCAGCCCAGCATGTTCCTTGGCTGCAAATAAAGTGTCAAACATGCTGGGCGGGTTACTAGAATATACCAAGGTGAAAACCTAATTACTCACCAAGTAACGAATAGCCCGAATACCGCACTATTCGTGCGAGTAATGAATAGTGCCGAATGTATTTGCTCACCACTAGTCAACATACAATATGGAGGATCCAAGTAATGTAAAGAAATAGAAAAAGAGAAGAACAAGGGGCAGGACAACCTGACGATCCCAAGGTAGGGTACAATACAAGTGAAAGAAAACAAAAAAATAAACCAGTGATGATCGTCAGTGAGTGGCACCAGCAAGTATGGTGATGGGTAAAATAAGGTGCAAAGTGCAAAGTGTCAGTTAAAAATCCAGCGCATTAAGTTGATATAGAAAAGTCAAGCACTGACAATGGGAATAAACATAAGTATTAGCTGAGGTCAATAACAGCATAGAGACACACCAAAAGTAAAGCTCTCACGCTGCTAGCGAGGATCTCACCGAGGTCACCGCAGTTCGGCCCAGCTGGGAAAGCAGCCTCAATAACTGGAGGTAACCTTGATGACGTCACCACTGGTCACTGACGCTGTACTCTCAGCAGTTTAGTCACCAGTGGTTTTCAGCCTGGATGGTCACATCTTGGCACCGTCCAGGTTGAAAACTGTTTACCTCCCAGACATGGATTACAGCATGGGTCAGAACGACAGACAGGTATGGTATATTGTTTTTTTATTTTAGTTTTATTACAGAAGAACAACGGCTTCAGTGGAATAGGTGTTAGGTGAGTATAACTGTTTGTTATTTTTAAATAAAAAAGTAACAGTGTGTTTTGTTTTATTTCTGGCTGTGTCTTTATTTACCATATAACTATAGGATTAGTAATGGATGGGTGTCTTATAGACTTCTCTCCATTACTAAGCTGTGGGGTTGATGTCACCGAACAATACAAAGGTGACATCAACCCGACAAATATTAACCCCACTTGCCATCGCAACAGGGCAAGCGGGAAGAGCTGGGCAAAGCACCAGAAATGGCGCGTCTAATAGATGCCTTTTCTGGGTGGCTGCGGGCTTCTATTTTTAGGCTGGAGGAGGGCCAATAACCATGACCCCTTACCAGCCGGAGAGTACCAGCCCACAGCTGTTTGCTTTAGCAAGACTGGTTGTCAAAAATGGAGTGACCCCACATCATTTTTTTAAATTACTTAATTAGATAATTAAAAAATATGGTGTAGGGACCCCTCTATTCTTGATAACCAGCCTTGCTGAAGCTGACAGCTGATGGTTGCAGCCCCCAGCTGTTAGTTTTGCCTGGCTGGTTAACAAAAATACAGGGGAACCTGTTATGATCCGGTGACCTTGGAGCCGCATGAAACTTTCTCTGGAGTCGGTGGAACCTGCACTGACCGAAAATCCTGAACTAACACCGCATCTAGAAGTAGCCGTGGGGTGTGCCTAACAAACCCTAGACACCTCGACACAGCCGGAGGACTAAATACCCCTATAGATGGAAATAGGAATACTACCTTGCCTCAGAGCAGAACCCCAAAGGATAGGCAGCCCCCCACGAATAATGACTGTGAGTAGGAGAAGAAAAGACACACGCAGGTAGAAAACAGGATTTAGCAAAAGAGGCCACTCTAGCTAAATAGGAAAGGATAGGACAGAATACTAGGTGGTCAGTAATAAAACCCTTCCAAAAATATCCACTGCAGATAATACAAAAAATTCCACAATCTAACTAAAGACGTGGAATGAATATCTGCAACCCCAGAGAATCCAACAAGACTGAGAAAATACTGACACAATCTAAGCTGGACAAGAAAACACAAAAGAATAGCACTGAATTATGAAGCACACAGCATGTGTGCCACAGAAAAAAAACCAGACACTTATCTTTGCTGATTTGGCAGAAAGGCAGGAGGAACCAGGCAGAGGTCCACACCTCCCAACAACAATTGACAACTGGCAAGGACTAATGAATCCTGCACGCCTAAATACCCCAGTCAGAACTGCAATCAGCAGACACACCTGACCAGGACTGCAACCCAGGGACAACTGCATTACCACCTACTACCACCGGAGGGAACCCAAAAGCAGAATTCACAACAGTACCACCCCCTTGAGGAGGGGTCACCGAAACCTCTCCAGCGCCCCCAGGCCGATCAGGACGAGCCAGATGAAAGGCATGGACCAAATCAGCAGCATGGACATCAGAAGCAAAAACCCAAGAATTATCCTCCTGGCCATAACCCTTCCATTTGACAAGGTACTGAAGCCTCCGCCTCGAAAAACGAGAATCCAAAATCTTCTCAACCACATACTCCAACTCCCCATCAACCAACACAGGGGCCGGAGGATCAACAGAGGGAACAACGGGCACCACATATTTCCGCAATAAAGATCTATGGAAGACATTATGGAAAGCAAAAGAGGCCGGAAGCGCCAATCGAAAAGACACCAGATTAATAATCCCAGAAATCCTATAAGGACCAATAAACCGAGGCTTAAACTTAGGGGAAGAAACCTTCATAGGAACATGACGTGAAGACAACCAAACCAGATCCCCAACCCGAAGCCGGGAACCAACACACCGACGACGGTTAGCAAAACGTTGAGCCTCCTCCTGAGACAACACCAAACTACATGAGCCCAAATCTGCTGCAACCTGTCAACCACAGAATCCACACCAGGACAGTCAGAAGGCTCAACCTGCCCAGAAGAAAAATGAGGATGAAAACCAAAATTACAAAAAAAAGGCGAAACCAAAGTAGCCGAACTAGCCCGATTATTAAGGGCAAACTCGGCCAATGGCAAAAAGGCCACCCAATCATCCTGATCAGCAGACACAAAGCATCTCAAATAAGTCTCCAAAGTCTGATTAGTTCGCTCGGTCTTGCCATTTGTCTGAGGATGAAATGCAGAAGAAAAAGACAAACCAATGCCCAGCCTAGCACAAAAGGCCCGCCAAAACCTAGAAACAAACTGGGAATCTCTGTCGGACACAATATTCTCCGGAATACCATGCAAACGAACCACATGCTGAAAAAACAACGGAACCAACTCTGAAGAGGAAGGCAATTTAGGCAAAGGCACCAAATGAACCATCTTAGAAAACCGGTCACAAACAACCCAGATAACCGACATCCTCTGGGAAACCAGAAGATCAGAAATAAAATCCATAGAAATATGCGTCCAGGGCCTCTCAGGGACCGGCAATGGCAAAAGTAACCCACTAGCACGGGAACAACAAGGCTTGGCCCGCGCACAAGTCCCACAGGACTGCACAAAAGAACGCACATCACGTGACAAAGAAGGCCACCAAAAGGACCTACCAACCAAATCTCTGGTACCAAAAATACCAGGATGACCAGCCAACACAGAACAGTGAACCTCAGAAATCACTCTACTAGTCCATCTGTCAGGAACAAACAATTTCCCCACAGGACAGCGGTCAGGTCTATCAGCCTGAAATTCCTGAAGAACCCGCCATAAATCAGGGGAAATGGCAGAAAGGACCACCCCTTCTTTCAGAATGCCGACCGGTTCAAGGACCTCAGGAGAATAAGGCAAAAAACTCCTAGAAAGGGCATCAGCCTTAATATTCTTAGAACCTGGAAGATACGAAACCACGAAATCAAAACGGGAAAAAAAACAAGGACCATCGAGCCTGTCTAGGACTCAGCCGTTTAGCAGACTCGAGGTAAATCAGATTCTTATGATCGGTCAGGACCACAATACGGTGCTTAGCTCCCTCAAGTCAATGTTGCCACTCCTCAAATGCCCACTTCATAGCCAACAACTCCCAATTGCCGACATCAGAATTGCGTTCAGCAGGCGAAAACTTGCGGGAGAAGAAGGCACACGGTTTCATCAAGGAACCAACAGAATCCCTCTGAGACAAAACGGCCCTTGCCCCTATCTCAGGAGCGTCAATCTCAACCTGAAACGGAAGAGAAACATCCGGTTGGCGCAACACCGGAGCAGAAGTAAATCGGCGTTTAAGCTCCTGAAAGGCAGAGACAGCCGCAGAGGACCAATTCGCCACATCAGCGCCTTTCTTCGTCAAATCGGTCAAGGGTTTAACCACGCTGGAGAAGTTAGCAATGAAACGGCGATAAAAATTTGCAAAACCCAAAAATTTCTGAAGGCTCTTCACGGATGTGGGTTGAATCCAATCATGAATGGCCTGAACCTTAACCGGATCCATCTCCATAGATGAGGGAGAAAAAATAAAGCCCAAAAAAGAAACCTTCTGCACCCCAAAGAGACACTTAGACCCCTTCACAAACAAAGCATTGTCACGAGGGATCTGAAATACCATCCTGACCTGTTCCACATGAGACTCCCAATCATCAGAAAAAATCAAAATATCGTCCAAATATACAATCAAGAATTTATCAATATAAGTCCGGAAGATATCATGCATGAAGGATTGAAAAACAGATGGAGCATTAGTGAGCCCGAATGGCATCACAAGGTATTTAAAATGGCCTTCGGGCGTATTAAACGCAGTTTTCCATTCATCACCCTGCTTAATACGAACAAGATTATATGCTCCCCGAAGGTCAATCTTCGTAAACCAACTAGCCCCCTTAATCCTAGCAAACAAATCGGAAAGCAAAGGTAAAGGGTATTGAAACTTGACCGTGATCTTATTCAAGAGGCGATAATCAATACAAGGTCTCAAGGAGCCATCCTTCTTAGCAACAAAAAAAACCCTGCTCCCAACGGTGAAGAAGATGGCCGAATATGCCCTTTCTCCAAAGACTCCTTAACATAACTCCGCATGGCGGTATGTTCAGGCACAGGTTGAAAAGTCAGCCCTTAGGAAACTTACTGCCTGGAATCAAGTCAATCGCACAATCACAGTCCCTGTGCGGTGGAAGGGAGCTGGACTTGGGCTCATCGAATACATCCTGAAAATCAGACAAAAACTCTGGAATTTCAGAAGAGGAAGAAGAGGAGATTGACATCAAAGGAACATCATTATGAACCCCCTGACAACCCCAACTAGTCACAGACATAGACTTCCAATCCAACACAGGATTATGTACCTGCAACCACGGAAAACCCAGCACGATAACATCATGCAAATTATGCAACACCAGAAATCGACAATCTTCCTGATGGGCTGGCGCCATGTGCATGGTCACCTGTGTCCAAAACTGGGGCTTATTTTTAGCCAAAGGTGTAGCATCAATCCCCCTTAAAGGAATAGGGTTCTGCAAAGGCTGCAAGGGAAAACCACAACGCCTGGCAAACTCAAAATCCATTACGTTCAAGGCGGCGCCTCAATCCACAAACACCATGACAGAAAATGATGACAATGAGCAGATCAAGGACACCGATAACAGAAATTTAGGTTGTACTGTACTGATGGTAAATTAACTAGCGATCCTTTTTGTCCGCTTAGGGCAGACTGAAATGACACGAGAAGCGTCGCCACAATAATAACACAACCTATTCTGACGTCTGAATCCTTGTCGTTCCGTTCTAGACAAAATCCTATCACACTGCATTGGCTCAGGACTTTGCTCTAAGGACGACGCCACAGCACGCACAGTTCGACGCTCCCGCAACAGCCGATCAATCTGAATGGCCAGAGACATAGAATCACTCAGACCGGAAGGCGTGGGAAACCCCACCATAACATCTTTAACGGATTCAGAAAGACCCTTTCTGAAAATTGCCGCCAAAGCATCATCATTCCATTTAGTCAACACAGACCATTTTCTAAATTTTTGACAATAGAATTCTGCCACCTCTTGACCCTGAGACAGGGCCAACAAGGTCTTCTCCGCTTGATCCACAGAATTCGGTTCATCATATAATAATCCTAAAGCCTGAAAAAAGGAGTCTACATTAAGCGAGGCCGGATTCCCAGATTCCAGGGAAAATGCCCAATCCTGTGGATCGCCACGCAGCAGGGAGATGACAATTTTAACCTGCTGAATGGAATCACCGGAGGATCGCGGTCTCAGAGCAAAAAAGAGTTTACAATTGTTTTTAAAACTCAAAAATTTGGACCTGTCACCAAAAAACAAATCAGGAGTAGGAATCTTCGGTTCTAAAACAGGAGTCTGAACAATATAATCAGAAATACCCTGTACCCTAGCAGCAAGCTGGTCTACACGAGAAGCTAATTCCTGAACATCCATGCTGGCACAAGACTCCTCAGCCACCCATAGATAAAGAGGGAAGAAAAGACAAAGCAGACTACAGAAAAAAAAAATGGCTCAACACCTTTCTTCCCTTCTTCTGAGATGCATTTAACTCATTATTGGCCAGTTGTACTGTTATGATCCGGTGACCTTGGAGCCGCATGAAACTTTCTCTGGAGTCGGTGGAACCTGCACTGACCGAAAATCCTGAACTAACACCGCATCTAGAAGTAGCCGTGGGGTGTGCCTAACAAACCCTAGACACCTCGACACAGCCGGAGGACTAAATACCCCTATAGATGGAAATAGGAATACTACCTTGCCTCAGAGCAGAACCCCAAAGGATAGGCAGCCCCCCACGAATAATGACTGTGAGTAGGAGAAGAAAAGACACACGCAGGTAGAAAACAGGATTTAGCAAAAGAGGCCACTCTAGCTAAATAGGAAAGGATAGGACAGAATACTAGGTGGTCAGTAATAAAACCCTTCCAAAAATATCCACTGCAGATAATACAAAAAATTCCACAATCTAACTAAAGACGTGGAATGAATATCTGCAACCCCAGAGAATCCAACAAGACTGAGAAAATACTGACACAATCTAAGCTGGACAAGAAAACACAAAAGAATAGCACTGAATTATGAAGCACACAGCATGTGTGCCACAGAAAAAAAACCAGACACTTATCTTTGCTGATTTGGCAGAAAGGCAGGAGGAACCAGGCAGAGGTCCACACCTCCCAACAACAATTGACAACTGGCAAGGACTAATGAATCCTGCACGCCTAAATACCCCAGTCAGAACTGCAATCAGCAGACACACCTGACCAGGACTGCAACCCAGGGACAACTGCATTACCACCTACTACCACCGGAGGGAACCCAAAAGCAGAATTCACAACAGGAACCCACGTGGTTTTTTTTTTAATTATTTATTTACAGCGCAGGAACCGGCCAATAAATTCACCCATCAGCTGCTCCTTCTCTCGCTGTTATTAGCGGCAGCAGATGTCGGATGATGGGAGCTGTAGTCCCATCAGCTGACGCCAATGACCGGAGGTAAACTTTATACCTCCGATCACAGCTGGGTGCTCATGCTGTCTTTTGACAGCATGGGAACCGTGGCTCTCTGACCGGCGGGGATGATTTCACCTCTGATCAGAAGCGGTGTTTGTAGCACTGCCATACACATGACAGCGTGACAGCACCCGGAATTCAGGCACCCGAACTTGAACAGAAACGCGGACTTCCTGGTGAAGTCCATTTTTGGTGTCCGTACCCGAACAGTATGTGTTCGGTACGGACGCCGAACTTCACTGTTTGGATTCGCCCATCTCTAGTATCCACCACTAGTTCATTGACACGCTCAGTGTGTACTCTGATGAAGGTCCCAGTTGAATGCCATTAACCCCTTAACGACCGCCGATACGCCTTTTAACGGCGGCCGCTAAGGGTACTTAAACCACAGCGCCGTTAATTAACGGCGCTGTGGAAAAAGTGAATAGCGCCCCCCAGAGTCGGATTTTCTCTGGGGTCTCGGTTGCCGAGGGTAGCCGAGACCCCAGAGAACATGATTCGGGGGGTTTTTACCGACCCCCGAGTTGCGATCGCCGGTAATTAACCGTTTACCGGCGGTCGCAACAAAAAAAAAAAACGCGATTTGCCATTTAATTTCTCTGTCCTCCGATGTGATCGCACATCGGAGGACAGAGAAATGTGGTCCCCGATGGCCCCCAATAGCCCCCCAATACTTACCTACCTCCCCCGGTGCTCCTCGTGTCTCCCCATGGGCGCCGCCATCTTTTTTCCGGGAAAAAATGGCGGGCGCACGCGCAGTGCGCCCGCCGCCCGGCACCCGGATGTTCTTTGGGGTCTCGGCTGCCGGGGGTAGCCGAGACCCCAAAGAACATGATCGGGGTCGATTTGCACCGACCCCTGCTTTGCGATCGCCGGTAATTAACAGTTTACCGGCGACCGCAAAAAAAAAAAAAGAAAAAAAAAAAAGCGATCAGTTATTTCTCTGTCCTCTGATGTGATCGCACATCAGAGGACAGAGAAATAGGGGGATTCGGGGACCCTATCATACTCACCCGGGGTCCCTGGGTCCTCTTCTGTCTTCTCCTGCCAGCCGGCTTTTTCATCATGGCGGGCGCATGCGCAGTGCGCCCGCCATCTGCTGCCATCTGCCGGCCGGCAGGAGAAGACAAGTTGGGGATAAAATTAGGGTTAGGGTTAGGGTTAGGGTTAGAGTTAGGGTTAGGGTTAGAGTTAGGGTTGGGGCTAAATTTAGGGTTAGGGTTAGGGCTAGGGTTAGGGTTAGGCTACTTTCACACTAGCGTTTTTTGGCTTCCGTCGCAATGCGTCATTGGAGAAAAAACGCATCCTGCAAAAGTGCTTGCAGGATGCGTTTTTTCTCCATTGGCTTGCATTAGCGACGCATTGCGACGGATTGCCACATGTCGCATCCGTCGTGCGACGGATGCGTCGTGCTTCGGCGGACCGTCGACACAAAAAAAACTACATGTAACTTTTTTGTGCGACGTGTCCCACATATTTCAGTGCCACGTGCCATGTATTTAAGTGACACGTGCCACGTATCAAAGTGCCACGTGCCACATATTTCAGTGCCACGTATCAAAGTGCCACGTGCCACGTATCAAAGTGCCACGTGCCACGTATCAAAGTGCCACATGCCACGTATCAAAGTGCCACGTGCCACATCTTTCAGTGCCACGTGCCACGTATTTAAGAGACACGTGCCACGTATCAAAGTGCCACGTGCCACATATTTCAGTGCCACGTGCCACGTATTTAAGTGACACGTGCCACGTATCAAAGTGCCACGTGCCACATATTTCAGTGCCACGTATCAAAGTGCCACGTGCCACGTATCAAAGTGCCACGTGCCACGTATCAAAGTGCCACGTGCCACGTATCAAAGTGCCACGTGCCACGTATCAAAGTGCCACGTGCCACATATTTCAGTGCCACGTGCCACGTATCAAAGTGCCACGTGCCACGTATCAAAGTGCCACGTGCCACATCTTTCAGTGCCACGTGCCACGTATTTAAGTGACACGTGCCACGTATCAAAGTGCCACGTATCACGTATTTCAGTGCCACGTATTTAAGTGACACGTATCACGTATAAGTGCCACGTGTCACGTATTTAATTGCCACATATTTAAGTGCCACGTATCAAGATTTTCCATGGAGAACAGACACATCCAGAGATGTCTGCTCTCCACGGCTGCAGCAACACACTGACAGGAGCCATAGTTCCTGTCGGTGTGTCACTGCGCATGCGCGAGCGAGTTTACCGGCGGTCATTGACCCCGGCACTCTCGCTTAACGGCAGTGCTGCGTGGGAAAGTTCAACGCAGCTGTACTGCTGTTAACCGAGACGCCGGAGTCATTGAACTCCGGAACAGTACGCGATACACTGCTAGGAGCTTCGCTCCTGGCAGTGTATCGCCGGAGAGCAGCCGATCGGCGTGGGACACTCGTTTTATGGATTCTGCGGACAGGGAGTATGAATTTGGTTTATTATTTTTGGATTTTTTCCTGGAGGATCGAGGGCTTCGCCTACAAGTGTGCTGTTGGTGAGTATATACTCTGTGTTATATGTTGTATGTACTGTGTGTCATGTATGTGTATTGTGTGTAGGTGTTTTGTGTAACTTTACAATTGTGCTAAGTCGCCGGACACAGGGACAACTCTCCCATCCTAATACCGGATGGGAGTAGTAGTCCCATACGGCGACTTAGCACAATGGTGGCACTAGCGTCGCATGGGGACACACACACGCACACACACGCACACACACACACACAGAAGGACTCCATGCTGCTTCACTGGGGGGCGGGGGCTTCCCTCTTCCTGTCCGACGTCACGTCCGGTCCTGGGTGTCAACCCCTCCGTACAAAGACGCCGACACCCAGGACAAAGGCGCTGTGTGTGGAAGGTAATATGGGGCCCTAGGGGGATACGCAGACACGCCGCTGCGTAAAGAATTGACATGTCAATTCTTTTTACGCCGGCGTGTTTGCAGACAAAAGCGCCGCGTTTTTTTGCGGTGTGTCTGAACGGCAAAGTGAATTTCTCATTCACTTTGCCGGCAGACGAAAATGACATTGCGCATTTTTGAAAAGCGCCCGCAAAATAGCGCTCAAAAATGCGCTATGTCTGAAAGTAGCCTAAGGCTTCTTTCACACTTGCGTCGGTACGGGGCGGTCGCAATGCGTCGGCCCGATGTACCGACGCACGTTGTGAAAATTGTGCACAACGTGGGCAGCGGATGCAGTTTTTCAACGCATCCGCTGCCCAGTCTATGTCCTGGGGAGGAGGGGGCAGAGTTACGGCCACGCATCCGCGGAAATGGCGGACGCGACGTACAAAAAAAAGGTTACATTGAACTTTTTTTGTGACGACGGGGGCTAAAGTTATGGTTAGGGTTGGGGCTAAAGTTAGGGTTGGGGCTAAAGTTAGGGTTAGAGTTGGGATTAGGGTTAGGGTTTGGATTAGGGTTGGGATTAGTGTTACGTTTGGGATTAGGGTTGGGATTAGGGTTAGGGTTGGGATTAGGGTTAGGGGTGTGTTGGATTTAGGGTTTTGATTAGGGTTATGGTTAGGGTTGAGATTAGGGCTGTTTTGGGGTTAGGGTTGTGATTATCGTTAGGGTTGTGATTAGGATTATGGATCGGGTTGAGATTAGGGTTAGGGCTGTGTTGGGGTTAGGGTTGGAGTTAGAATTGGGGGGTTTCCACTGTTTAGGTACATCAGGGGGTCTCCAAACACGACAGCCAATTTTGCACTAAAAAAGTCAAATGGTACTCCCTCCCTTCTGAGCTCTGCCGTGCGCCCAAACAGTGGTTTACCCCCACATATGGGGCATCAGCGTACTCGGGATAAATTGGACAACAACTTTTGGGGTCCAATTTCTCCTGTTACCCTTGTCAAAATAAAAACTTGGGGGCTAAAAATCTTTTTTGTTGGAAAAAAATATATTTTTTTATTTTCACTACTCTGCATTATAAATTTCTGTGAAGCACTTGAGCTTTCAAAGTTCTCACCACATATCTAGATAAGTTCCTTAGGGGGTCTAGTTTCCAAAATTTGGTCACTTGTGGGGGTTTCTACTGTTTAGGTACATTAGGGGTCTGCAAACGCAACATAACGCCCGCAGACAATTCTATCAAAGTCTGCATTGCAAAATGGCGCTCCTTCCCTTCCGAGCTCTGCCGTGCGCCCAAACAGTGGTTTACCCCCACATATGGGGTACCAGCATACTCAGGACAAATTGGACAACAACTTTTGGGGTCCAACTTCTCTTGTTACCCTTGTGAAAATAAAAATTTGGGGGCTAAAAAAATCTTTTTTGTGGGAAAAAAAATATTTTTTATTTTCACTACTCTGCATTATAAACTTCTGTGAAGCACTTGGGCATTCAAAGTTCTCACCACATATCTAGATAAGTTCCTTGGGGGGTCTATTTTCCAAAATGGGGTCACTTGTTGGGGGTTTCTACTGTTTAGGTACATTAGGGGTCTGCAAAGGCAACATAACGCCCGCAGACAATTCTATCAAAGTCTGCATTCCAAAATGGCACTCCTTCCCTTCCGAGCTCTGCCATGCGCCCAAACAGTGGTTTACTCCCACATATGGGGTACCAGCATACTCAGGACAAATTGGACAACAACTTTTGGGGTCCAATTTCTCTTGTTACCCTTGTGAAAATAAAAACTTGGGGGCTAAAAAATCTTTATTGTTAAAAAATATATATTTTTTATTTTCACGACTCTGCATTATAAACTTCTGTGATGCACTTGGGCATTCAAAGTTCTCACTACACATCTAGATAAGTTCCATGGGGGGTCTAGTTTCCAAAATGGGGTCACTTTTGGGGGGTTTCTGCTGTTTAGGCACATCAGGGGCTCTCCAAACGCGACATGGCGTCCGATCTCAATTCCAGTCAATTTTGCATTGAAAAGTCAAATGGCGCTCCTTTGCTTCCGAGCTCAGCCATGCGCCCAAACAGTGGTTTACCCCCACATATGGGGTGTCGGCGTACTCAAGACAAATTGTACAACAGCTTCTGGGGTCCATTTTCTCCTGTTACCCTTGGTAAAATAAAAATTTGGAGGCAAAAAGATCATTTTTGTAGAAAAAATGCGATTTTTTTATTTTCACGGCTCTACGTTATAAACTTCTGTGAAGCACCTGGGGGTTTAAAGTGCTCACCACACATCTAGATAAGTTCCTTAAGGGGTCTAGTTTCCAAAATGGTGTCATATGTGGGGGGTCTCTACTGTTTAGGCACATCAGCGGCTCTCCAAACGTGACATGGCGTCCGATCTCAATTCCAGCCAATTCTACATTGAAAAAGTAAAACGACACTCCTTCTCTTCCAAGCTCTGCGGTGCGCCCAAACAGTGGTTTACCCCCATATATGGGGTATCGACGTACTCAGGAGAAATTGCACAACAACTTTTGTGGTCTAATTTCTCCTGTTACCCTTGTGAAAATAAAAATTTGGGGGCAAAAAGATCATTTTTGTAGAAAAAATGAGATTTCTTATTTTCACGGCTCTACGTTATAAACTTCTGTGAAGCACTTGGGGGTTCAAAGTGCTCACCACACATCTAGATAAGTTCCTTGGGGGGTCTAGTTTCCAAAATGGTATCACTTGTGGGGGGTTTCCACTGTTTAGGCACATCAGGGACTCTCCAAACGCGACATGGCATCCGATCTCAATTCCAGCCAATTCTGCATTGAAAAAGTCAAACGGTGCTCCTTCACTTCCAAGCTCTGCGGTGCGCCCAAACAGTGGTTTACCTCCACATATGGGGTATCGACGTACTCAGGAGAAATTGCACAACAACTTTTGTGGTCTAATTTCTCCTGTTACCCTTGTGAAAATAAGAATTTGTGGGCGAAAAAATCATTTTTGTGAAAACAAATGCGATTTTTTATTTTCACGGCTCTACGTTATAAACTTCTGTGAAGCACTTGGGGGTTCAAAGTGCTCACCACACATCTAGATAAGTTCCTTGGGGGGTCTAGTTTCCAAAATGGTGTCACTTGTGGGGGGTTTCCACTGTTTAGGCACATTAGGGGCTCTCCAAACGCGACATGGCGTCCGATCTCAATTCCAGCCAATTCTGCATTGAAACAGTCAAACGGTGCTCCTTCACTTCCAAGCTCTGCGGTGCGCCCAAACAGTGGTTTACCTCCACATATGGGGTATCGGCGTACTCAGGAAAAATTGCACAACAAAATTTGTGGTTAAATTTCTGTTTTTACACTTGTGAAAATTAAAAAAAATGGTTCTGAAGTAAAATGTTTGCAAAAAAAAGTAAAATGTTAATTTTTTTCTTCCACATTGTTTTAGTTCCTGTGAAGTACGTAAAGGGTTAATAAACTTCTTGAATGTAGTTTTGAGCAGCTTGAGGGGTGCAGTTTTTAGAATGGTGTCACACTTGGTTATTTTCTATCATATAGACCCCTCAAAATCACTTCAAAGGTGATGTGGTCCCTAAAAAAAACATGGTGTTGTAAAAATGAGAAATTGCTGGTCAACTTTTAACCCTTATAACTCCCTAACAAAAAAAAAAATTGTTTCCAAAATTGTGCTGATGTAAAGTAGACATGTGAGAAATGTTATTTATTAACTATTTTTTGTGACATATCTCTCTGATTTAAGGGCATAAAAATACAAAGTTTGAAAATTGCAAAATTTTAAAAATTTTCGCCATATTTCCATTTTTTTCATAAATAATCGCAAGTAATATCGAAGAAATGTTACCACTACCTTGAAGTACAACATGTCACGAAAAAACAATGTCAGAATCAGCGGGATCCGATAAAGCGTTCCAGAGTTATAACCTCATAAAGTGACACTGGTCAGAATTGTAAAAATTGGCTCGGTCATTAAGTACCAAATTGGCTCTGTCACTAAGGGGTTAAAAGCAATTTAAACTTTATCCTCCACCTATAATCTATAATATGTCACAATTCAGGCGTGCAACGCATTGAATGGTCACAAAAGTTTTGAAGTACTTGAAAAAAAATTGTGACTTTTGCCATTTTTGCACTAATCCCAGTTAGCTTTGCCAAATTGTGTGGGGTTGCGGCGGAACAGGGCATGGTGAAGCACAACTGGCAAAAATAACAAAATGTACACCACTTTAGCAGCATAAATTATGCTACATATGTACTTCAGTCCCTGAAAAGAGTAAGATTCTTGGCGGAGGGGCGCAGCACATGTAAGATGCGCCTAAATCATTGAGTGATGAATTAGGTGTATCTTACCCCACCTGTCGCGTTCGTTAAGACTGACATGCACAATGCCTGCCTTAATATATCAGGCCCAATATCTTTTTGATAGCATTGAACTGTAAAAGGCTAATTAATTCAATATTACTCTAGAATCGAATAGTATGGAAAATCTGTACCGCAATTAATAGGATATATTGAGAGTCACTATACTCAGTAAGTTCCTGTGTCTTATAAACAGTGAGATATTCATTCTGTAAGTCTTCACCTATATCTGCCCCCTTCATGTACAGAATGGGACCTCAGTGGCACCTGTTGCTAAGTAACCAGTCATTATGGAGTAAGACCTGACAGAAGTCAGAAGGAGGAAAGGATGACAATGAAAGGCGAGCTAAGGTCAGCATCAGCCATCGAGATGCCAAGGTGGAAAAACTATTTGCCGTACTTGTTATACCAGGACAAATGATATGGACATCATCATCAACAGAATGGGATTTGTTCTATGCTGTTCCTAAATATTGCTATTTTTGTTGACATTTTTACTATTTGAAAATAATTCTATTGTTTTCGTGTCGCCATACAACTTTCCGTCTAAGGAGAGTTGTATGACAGCTTTATTATGTTGCACGACAACATGTATTTTTCAGTGGTTCAACTTTCTGGTATAGGGGTATAAGGGTGGTTGACAATGACTGTGACGTTCCTACCCGAAGACATCAATTTATTGTAGTGTGAATTATGTTATGTGTTGTTTATATATTTTTTGTATTGTGATATGGTAATGTATAGTGTATAAGTAATGTAGAGGTAATGCATAGTGTACAGTAAAGGATAGCATAGGATAAAACATGGTTTAGGACTTAGGCCATAAAGTGGGTCATGTAAGGTAGAGACTGTAGTAAGATAGTGACATTAGGGTCAGGCAAGTATTAATGTTTGGGATTAGCCCACAAGAGGAGGGCTTAGTGATAGGAACAGGACTGTGCTTCCTAGTTAAAATTAGTTAAAAGAGTGAGGACTGAACAGCAAGGTGAGAGTACATGTTGTTCTGGGCAGTATGAGGCATTTACTAAAACTCCCTGGATGAACAAGCTCAGTTAGCCTCTGAAGTAAGTGGGAGAAGTAATGGACCCTTGGATGGAGCGCTGGACTTGGCTGGGAATACCTGGGACTTACAGGACCCTTTAAAGCAGCGATAGTCCTGGTAGAACAGAAGGGAAATATGGAGGTGTACTGTGCTTTGGAAACAAGAAGCAGAAAGTGTTGTGCGCATTATGACGTATTACAAGATGTCACATACAGATGTTTGCGTAAAGGTCTTAGTCATGAAACTAACTGGGTGTCCTCTGGTTCATGTCCAGCGGCTCCTGAAACTGAAGACCTGGAGACAGCCGAAGTCTGTGGCCTACAAGTGAGTACAGCGCACCCCACACATTACGGCACATGTGATCAGGGACACAAATTTTCTGTAGCGTGCCGTGGGGCAGAAATCGAGTGCTTCGCCCACAGTTACCACCTCGTACATGTTTATAGGGGCACTCAGGGTATTCTGACTGTCAAATGGGTATTGTGTCATGATCTCCATGGCCAGAGAACTAGCATAAGCCTCAATAGGAACAAGCTCTTGGAAGATGTAACTATACTGACCATGAACTAAACCTACCGCATCATCTAGAAGTAGCCAGGTAGCATGTCCTACTTTTTATCCCTATATGCCCAGCGCCGGCCGGAGAACTAAATAATGCTAGCAGAGGGAAATATAAGACCTGACTCACCTCTAGAGAATTGCCCAAAAAGGAGACAGAGGCCCCCCACATATATTGGCGGTGATATGAGATGAAACAACAAACGCAGCAGGAAAATAGTTTTAGCAAATTTGAGGTCCGCTTTCTAGATAGCAGAAGACAGAAAGCATACTTTCATGGTCAGTAGAAAACCCTAACAAAACACATCCAGAAATTACTTTAGGACTCTGGCATTAACTCATAATACCAGAGTGGCAATTCCTGATCAACAAGAGCTTTCCAGACACAGTAACGAAACTGCAGCTGTGAACTGGAACCAAAATACAAAAACAAAACATGGACGAATGTCCAACTTATCTAGTAGATGTCTGGGAGCAGGAACAAGCACAGAGAGGCTTCTGATAACATTGTTGACCGGCAAGCATCTAACAGAGAAGCCAGGTTATATAGCGACACCCAGATCTAATCAGAACAGGTGAACAGGGAAGATGATGTCACAAGTTCAATTCCACCAGTAGCCACCGGGGGAGCCCAGAATCCAAATTCACAACAGTACCCCCCCCTCAAGGAGGGGGCACCGAACCCTCACCAGAACCACCAGGGCGATCAGGATGGGCCCTATGAAAGGCACGAACCAGATCAGAGGCATGAACATCAGATGCAGTGACCCAAGAATTATCCTCCTGGCCGTATCCCTTCCACTTGACCAGATACTGGAGTCTCCGTCTGGAAACACGGGAGTCTAGGATTTTTTCCACAACGTACTCCAACTCACCCTCAACCAACACCGGAGCAGGAGGCTCAACGGAAGGCACAACCGGTGCCTCATACCTGCGCAATAACGACCGATGAAAAACGTTATGAATAGAAAAGGATGCAGGGAGGTCCAAACGGAAGGAAACAGGGTTAAGAATCTCCAATATTTTATACGGACCGATGAACCGAGGCTTAAACTTAGGAGATGAGACCCTCATAGGGACAAAACGAGAAGACAACCACACCAAATCTCCAACACAAAGCCGAGGACCAACACGACGGTGACGGTTGGCAAAAAGCTGAGTCTTCTCCTGGGACAACTTTAAATTGTCCATCACCTGCCCCCAGATATGATGCAATCTCTCCACCACCGCATCCACTCCAGGACAATCCGAGGATTCCATCTGACCGGAGGAAAATCGAGGGTGGAACCCCGAATTACAGAAAAACGGGGACACCAAAGTGGCAGAGCTGGCCCGATTATTGAGGGCGAACTCCGCCAATGGCAAAAAAGCAACCCAATCATCCTGGTCAGCAGACACAAAACACCTCAGATATGTCTCCAGGGTCTGATTAGTCCGCTCGGTCTGGCCATTAGTCTGAGGGTGAAAAGCAGACGAAAAAGACAAATCTATGCCCATCCTAGCACAGAATGCCCGCCAAAATCTAGACACAAATTGGGTTCCTCTGTCAGAAACGATATTCTCAGGAATACCATGCAAACGAACAACATTTTGAAAAAACAGGGGCACCAACTCGGAAGAAGAAGGCAATTTGGGCAGGGGAACCAAATGGACCATCTTAGAAAAACGGTCACACACCACCCAGATGACAGACATCTTCTGAGAAACAGGCAGATCTGAAATAAAATCCATCGAGATGTGTGTCCAAGGCCTCTTAGGAATAGGCAAGGGCAACAATAATCCACTAGCCCGAGAACAACAAGGCTTGGCCCGAGCACAAACGTCACAAGACTGCACAAAGCCTCGTACATCTCGTGACAGGGAAGGCCACCAGAAGGATCTTGCCACCAAATCCCTGGTACCAAAAATTCCAGGATGACCTGCCAATGCAGAAGAATGTACCTCAGAGATGACTCTACTGGTCCAATCATCAGGAACAAACAACCTATCAGGCGGACAACAATCCGGTCTATCCGCCTGAAACTCCTGCAAGGCCCGCCGCAGGTCTGGAGAAACGGCTGACAAGATAACTCCCTCCTTAAGAATACCTGTGGGGTCAGAGTTGCCGGGTGAATCAGGCTCAAAACTCCTAGAAAGGGCATCCGCCTTAACATTCTTAGAACCCGGTAGGTACGATACCACAAAATTAAACCGAGAGAAAAATAATGACCAGCGCGCCTGTCTAGGATTCAGGCGCCTGGCGGTCTCAAGATAGATCAAATTTTTGTGGTCAGTCAATACCACCACCTGATGTCTGGCCCCCTCGAGCCAATGGCGCCACTCCTCAAACGCCCACTTCATGGCCAAAAGCTCCCGATTCCCAACATCATAATTCCGCTCAGCGGGCGAAAATTTACGGGAAAAGAAGGCACAAGGCCTCATCACGGCGCAGTCAGAACTTTTCTGCGACAACACTGCCCCAGCCCCGATCTCAGAAGCGTCGACCTCAACCTGAAAAGGAAGAGTCACATCAGGCTGACGCAACACAGGGGCAGAAGAAAAACGGCGCTTAAGCTCCTGAAAGGCCTCCACAGCATCAGGGGACCAATTAGCAACATCAGCACCCTGTCTAGTCAAATCGGTCAATGGCTTAACGACATCCGAAAAACCAGAAATAAATCGACGATAAAAGTTGGCAAAGCCCAAAAATTTCTGAAGACTTTTAAGAGAAGAGGGCTGCGTCCAATCACAAATAGCTTGAACCTTGACAGGATCCATCTCAATGGAAGAGGGAGAAAAAATATATCCCAAAAAGGAAATTCTCTGAACCCCAAAAACGCACTTAGAACCCTTGACACACAGAGAATTAGACCGCAAAACCTGAAAAACCCTCTTAACTTGCCGGACATGAGAGTCCCAATCATCCGAAAAAATCAGAATATCATCCAGATACACTATCATAAATTTATCCAAAAAATCGCGGAAAATATCATGCATAAAGGACTGGAAGACTGAAGGGGCATTAGAAAGACCAAAAGGCATCACCAAATACTCAAAGTGGCCCTCGGGCGTATTAAATGCGGTTTTCCACTCATCCCCCTGCCTGATCCGCACCAAATTATACGCCCCACGGAGATCAATCTTAGAGAACCACTTGGCCCCCTTTATGCGAGCAAACAAATCAGTCAGCAACGGCAATGGGTATTGATATTTAACCGTGATTTTATTCAAAAGCCGATAATCAATACATGGTCTCAAAGAGCCGTCTTTTTTTGACACAAAGAAAAAACCGGCTCCTAAGGGAGATGACGATGGACGAATATGTCCCTTTTCCAAGGACTCCTTTATATATTCTCGCATAGCAGTATGTTCAGGCACAGACAGATTAAATAAACGACCCTTTGGGTATTTACTACCCGGAATTAAATCTATAGCACAATCGCACTCACGGTGCGGAGGTAGTGAACCCAGCTTGGGTTCTTCAAAGACGTCACGATAATCAGACAGGAACTCAGGGATTTCAGAGGGAATAGATGATGAAATGGACACCAAAGGTACGTCCCCATGAGTCCCCTTACATCCCCAGCTCAACACAGACATAGCTCTCCAGTCAAGGACTGGGTTGTGAGACTGCAGCCATGGCAATCCCAGCACCAAATCATCATGTAGATTATACAGCACCAGAAAACGAATAGTCTCCTGGTGATCCGGATTAATACACATAGTCACTTGTGTCCAGTATTGTGGTTTATTATTAGCCAATGGGGTGGAGTCAATCCCCTTCAGAGGAATAAGAGTCTCCAAAGGCTCTAAATCATACCCACAGCGTTTGGCAAAGGACCAATCCATAAGACTCAAAGCGGCGCCAGAGTCGATATAGGCGTCCGTAGTAATAGATGACAAAGAGCAAATCAGGGTCACAGACAAAATAAATTTAGACTGTAAAGTGCCAATGGGAACGGATTTATCAAGCTTTTTAGTACGCTTAAAGCATGCTGATATAACATGAGTAGAATCCCCACAATAGAAACACAACCCATTTTTCCGTCTAAAATTCTGCCGCTCGCTTCTGGACAGAATTCTATCACACTGCATGTTTTCTGGCGTCTTCTCAGTGGACACCGCCAGATGGTGCACTGGTTTGCGCTCCCGCAGACGCCTATCGATCTGAATGGCCATTGTCATGGACTCATTCAGACTTGCAGGCACAGGGAACCCCACCATAACATCTTTAATGGCATCAGAAAGACCCTCTCTGAAAGTAGCCGCCAAGGCACACTCATTCCACTGAGTAAGCACAGACCATTTACGGAATTTTTGGCAGTAAATTTCAGCTTCATCTTGCCCCTGCGATAGGGACATCAAAGTTTTTTCTGCCTGAAGTTCCAAATGAGGTTCCTCATACAGCAAGCCCAAGGCCAGAAAAAACGCATCCACATTGCGCAACGCAGGATCCCCTGGTGCCAATGCAAAAGCCCAATCTTGAGGGTCGCCGCGGAGCAAGGAAATCACAATCCCAACCTGCTGTGCAGGGTCTCCAGCAGAACGAGATTTCAGGGACAAAAATAACTTACAATTATTTCTAAAATTCTGAAAGCTAGATCTATTCCCTGAGAAGAATTCCGGCAAAGGAATTCTCGGCTCTGATACCGGAGCATGAACAACAAAATCTTGCAAACTTTGTACTTTCGTGGCGAGATTATTCAAACCTGCAGTTACACTCTGTAGATCCATTATAGACAGGTGAACATAGAGCCATTCAAAGATTAGAAGGAGAGAGAAAAAAAAGAAAGACTGCAGCATAGACAGACTGGCAAGTGATCCAATTAAGAGCACACTAACTACTAGAGAAAAAAAAAAAAAAAAAAATTTTTCAGCAGACTTCTTATTTCTCTCCTTTCTCAGCCAAGGATTTTAACCCTTTAGTGGGCCGGTCAAACTGTCATGATCTCCATGGCCAGAGAACTAGCATAAGCCTCAATAGGAACAAGCTCTTGGAAGATGTAACTATACTGACCATGAACTAAACCTACCGCATCATCTAGAAGTAGCCAGGTAGCATGTCCTACTTTTTATCCCTATATGCCCAGCGCCGGCCGGAGAACTAAATAATGCTAGCAGAGGGAAATATAAGACCTGACTCACCTCTAGAGAATTGCCCAAAAAGGAGACAGAGGCCCCCCACATATATTGGCGGTGATATGAGATGAAACAACAAACGCAGCAGGAAAATAGTTTTAGCAAATTTGAGGTCCGCTTTCTAGATAGCAGAAGACAGAAAGCATACTTTCATGGTCAGTAGAAAACCCTAACAAAACACATCCAGAAATTACTTTAGGACTCTGGCATTAACTCATAATACCAGAGTGGCAATTCCTGATCAACAAGAGCTTTCCAGACACAGTAACGAAACTGCAGCTGTGAACTGGAACCAAAATACAAAAACAAAACATGGACGAATGTCCAACTTATCTAGTAGATGTCTGGGAGCAGGAACAAGCACAGAGAGGCTTCTGATAACATTGTTGACCGGCAAGCATCTAACAGAGAAGCCAGGTTATATAGCGACACCCAGATCTAATCAGAACAGGTGAACAGGGAAGATGATGTCACAAGTTCAATTCCACCAGTAGCCACCGGGGGAGCCCAGAATCCAAATTCACAACAGTATTGTAACTCTCAAATGGGCACACTGTGGGCATTTTTTAATTTCTTGGGTGTGAGCCAATGATGGGGATCATATGCGAGGGTCGATATGTGTCCCCCAGGATGCTAACGGAGTCCTATTAAACCCGCTGGAGTGCTTTGTGTTCACAGCAGGATGCCTGTGAGTCACAAGGCAAAATAAAAAAAAGAATAGACTGGGTCCAAGTAGGGAATCCGTCAGATTTTTAGGAAAACACGTTAAGGGCTTTCATGTTTAGAGGGATTTGCAGATTTGGTAGTGGTGTGAATCCCTCTCTCCACTCTGGATTTTAAAAGTGGCTCTATGGCCACAATTCCATTTAAATCTGTCAGTTTTTCCTTGGTTGGGTCAGTGTTGGAGTTTTCAAGCTGCAGAGCAGGAGGCTCTGTGCAACCCAGGTCTGTATGGAGCTAACATGGAGCCAGGGAACTCAAGGTGGCTGATGCACCCAGAAAACACGGCGGTGCCATTGTCCCCTGCAACGGTTTTTGAGTTCTGGACTGTGTTTATGGAAACCAGGCTGCGATCCAGAGGACATCACTCCTATATGTGAGTTCTGAAAATAAAGACTCCATTTGTGTTGAATTTTCTGTGGTCCCTGCCTATATGTCACACTGCACCAACCCCGCTGCACTACAGAGCCCATTCAGATGTATATTCCCCTCCCTGATCTGAACCCCTAGCTATGTCTCTAGTCCCAGGATTCTACCTGCAATCTGAACCACATAAGATTTTAAGAAAAATTCTGGGTTGGACAATTTGGGGACATTCTTGGTTGCAGTTACAGGGACCTAAATGCATAGATATTCAACTGCTCTAGTTCTGGGTCCCATGTCATTTAAATGGATCAGTGGTTACTCATGTGCACTACAGCCCACTACATTGCCTATGGTGTTTGTGGTGAAACGCTACCTGAGTGGATTGGGGAACACTCGCTTGGCACGGGATTTAAGCACTCAGGCACTGTTTCTCCACGTAAATGGTCTTATTCTGGTTTATTAGACATCATAAACCATAACATAAACAGTTCATTATACACATCAACGGAACACATTAACCATCGACGGTCTGTTCCAATGGCAGATCCGTGTCTGCCCATAATCCTTTGTTATCTGGAGTTACCTTACAGGAGCTCCGGCTCCACACACTGACTCCTGCCAGCGCTGGTTCCCAGGGGAAAGCTGCCTCACTGGGATCACCGTCCTTGTGACCAGGGCACCTCGGATAGTCCAGACCCACAGTAGGAACTGTAGCATCCCTAACACAGAAACCGTCTCAGGTTCTGTAGATGCAGCCTCTCCATGCGCTTCCAGGAAGTCCAATCACAGGCACTTCCAACACACAGGCCATCAGTCCATGGTCTCACCAGGTACTTGCAGGACTCCAGTCCATCCTAGGACAATCCAACACCCTGAGTGTTCAGGACTCACACTCTCACCAGGTGCTTGCAGGATTCCAGTCCATCCCATGACAATCCAACACCCTGAGCATTCAGGTCCACAGTCTCCTAGGTGCTTCCAGGACATCTCCACTCACAGGAGCTTCCAACACCGACTGCTCAGGACCTTGCACATGAACCAAAGAGGTCCATACACTCTGACCATGTGACCAGACCTCAGTCACATTATATGGTTGTAACCACTCCCCTAGATGGGAGTGTGTGTGGTTAACCACTCCCGCCCAGCTCACCATCTAACCCTATAAGCCCGTCCTTATAAGTAAACACAACAAACTCTTGTGTAACTGTAAGTCCCAGCATAACCATATCATTTTGGGCTTACAGCGCAGAGCACCTCTGCGACATACCGTCCATTTACAATCCTGCCGGACTTTGACTCATCACCATAATTATGCCTCCAAGCGCATCCTGAAGCACACACACAGTGCCCCCTGGCTGTAACATGGGTTACCGCACCACATACCCTGTCCCTCTGTTCAAACTTACGGGGTTGAACACATGACATAAACCATGGGTCCCGACACTGGGTACCCATGTCACCTTGCCCTGCAAGTCGAGAGGAACATCTCAATCGGTTTTCAGCATCATTTAGCATCACACCTTTGTTAGGCTTCCCCCGCCCCCAGCTGTCAGTACGTCGGACCTGGGCTTCAGCCCTGAGTCACTATCCGTCTGCATCACCAGACCCTTTTTAGTCAACCCACTTTCCAAGTGTACCCTTTCACATGACCTTTCTTTCCATGGCCGGCTTCCCCGGTTGGTATGGTCATATGTCCTACTTACAGTCGAGCCGACTGTCTGGTCTGAGTCTGACCCATCTTCAACGGTCCCACCTTTGCTCACCTCTGCAAAGTCCGAGAGTTGGTCAGACCCACACTTCTGTCTGGTCATACGTTCTGTCATGGATACCACCGTCATCCTGACTTCACCTTGTGGAGCACCATCATTCCACTGCGTCAGTGCTTCTGTCAGCACACCATTATACTCAGCCCTAGTGGTTGCTACTGGCAATGACACGTCACAGTCAATGTAGAGGCAGGCTGTCAAACGTCCTTTAATGTCCCCACCTGTGTTATTCACTCGTCCCTATCCCAGGCGACACAGTGCATTCCACTCCCCGGGTCTATCAGTCCCATCACACATTCTCCATCCAACAAAAAGGGGCACTGTCATGATAAAATATTGGCTGAGCAATTCACAGTATAGCATGGACCGGAATAGCACAACTGCCCCTGGCGACAGCCCAATGATGCATTCACCACCGCTTCTTTTTTTTGCCACCACCCCTATTTGAGTTACCTCCCTCTTTTGGGAATCCGTCCCCTTTAGGGTCACTACCCCCTTTTGAGACTCTGCCCCTTTTTAAGCAACCATCCCTGTTTGGGTTACCGCCCCCTTTTTTGGGACACCACCCTATTAGGGACACCACCCCTTGCCTGGGGTACACCCCGTGGACTCCCCGCAGTACTCTCAGGCACCAGTTCACATATTAAAAAGTCACTTTTTTTTTTTTTCAGGTCGGCACTGGCCCTTGAAGAGTTTGCACGTTCTGGACCAATGTCCTCTCACGACACCTCACCAGCACCTACTGGCGCTATCACAGCTCCTGCTGCAGTCACACACCACCAGCACCTCCGTGTGCTGATCACAAGCTGCTGCGGAACCTCTTGCTGCAACTGCAACTACTTTCCACAAGGCTCTGCACCGCAGACTTCGTGGATCCGCTGATCCACAGCAAGACGCTTGTCAGCTTTGTGGACCCGCTGAGCCACCACAATACGCTTGTCAACTTCTAACCCCGCCGAGTTACAGCCAGACGCTTGCAATCTTCGTGGCCCCGCCGAGCCACAGCAATTACGTCCACACGTGCTTTCTGGACCGTTGCCCGCAGTCTCGCACCAAATGTGGTGAAACTTTACCTGAGTAGATTGGGGAACACTTGGCACGGAATTGAAGTACTCAAGCATGGTTTCTCCACGTAAACAGTCTTATTCCGGTTTATTAGGCATCATAAACCATAACATAAACAGTTCATTATACACATCAACGGAACACATTAGCCATCGACAGTCTGTTCCAATGGCAGATCCGTGTCTGCCCATAACCCCTTGTTATCTGGAGTTACCTTACAGGAGCTCTGGCTCCACACACTGACTCCTGCCAGTGCTGGTTCCCAGAGGAAAGCTGCCTCACTGGGATCACCGTCCTTGTGACCAGGGCACCTCGGATAGTCCAGACCCACAGCAGGAACTGTAGCTTCCCCAACACAGAAACCGTCTCAGGCTCTGTAGATGCAGCCTCTCCATGCGCTTCCAGGAAGTCCAATCACAGGCACTTCCAACACACAAGACATCAGTCCAGAGTCGTAGCTAGGGTTTCAACTCAGGAGGGGGCGAAACATCTGAGTGGGCCCCTAACCAGCTTACCCTGATTACAGCTAAGGTTGCGCACTCTAATTTTGAATATAGGGGAACCTCAGAATATGACCCTACTGTTATTGAAAATAAATCTATATACAAAAACGAACATTGACTTTACCGTCATATTGTGACCATATGCACAATAATAATGTCCCCTAAGCTCCCCCATGTACTGCTCCATTATACACAGTATGGTGAGCTTAAAGCTTCCCTATACACAGTCTAAGGCCCCCACAGCTCCCCCTATACACAGTATGATGATTCTATAACTCCCCTATACACCGTATGATGTTTCCACTGCTCCCCTATAGATAGTATGAGCCCAATGCTCCCCTATACACAGTATAATGCTGACAAAACTCCACTATAGAAAGTATAATGCCCCCCAGAGGTCCCCTATATACAGTGTAATAGGTCAACAGCTCCCATATGCACAATATGCCTTAACAGTTCCCTATACACAGTATGATGGACCCGCAGCTCCCGTCAAACAGTATGATGTCCCTCACAGTTCCCCTGTACACAGTATGATGGGCCCACAGCTTCCTTATACACAGTATGATGGGCCCACAGCTCCCTTATACACAGTATGATGGGCCCGCAGTTTCCTTATACACAGTATGATGGGCCCGCAGCTTCCTTATACACAGTATGATGGGCCCGCAGCTTCCTTATACACAGTATGATGGGCCCGCAGCTCCCTTATACACAGTATGATGGGCCCGCAGCTCCCGTATACACAGTATGATGGGCCCGCAGCTCCCGTATACACAGTATGATGGGCCCGCAGCTCCCGTATACACAGTATGATGGGCCCGCAGCTCCCGTATACACAGTATGATGGACCCGTAGCTCCCTTATACACAGTATGATTGGCCCGCAGCTCCTGTATACACAGTATGATGGGCCCGCAGCTCCCGTATATACAGTATGATGGACTCACAGCTCCCTGTCATGATTTGGATACCGTGGTCATTTACTCATCCTCCGGCGTATTCACTATTTTGTGGCACTGCTGCAGTGCCACTGCTCAAACTTGTGATGCAGCTTCTGACAGGCCGGAAGTTAGAAGCTATGTCACAAGCGCTCAATGTAAGACTATGAGGCTATGTGCACTTGTTGCGGATTCGTTACCGCGGATTTCCTGTGTTTTTTGTGCAGATTTCACCTGCGGTTTTACACCTGCGGAATCCTATACAGGAGCAGGTGAAAAACGCTGCGGAATCCGCAAAAAGAATTGGCATGCTGCGGAAATTACAAAGCAGCATTTCTGCGCGGTATTTTCCGCACCATGTGCACAGCGGATTTGGTTTTCCATAGGTTTACATGGCACTGTAAACCAGATGGAAAACTGCTGCAAATCCGCAGTGGCCAATCTGCAACGTGTGCACATGGCTTGAGAGTGAGAAAGAGGCCAGAACGAGGCTCCCACAGACTTACATTGATTAGTGACCTCTGCGCTGCTCCATAAAACACTGGAGCCACGGACAGGTCACAAACTGCAGGAGACAGAGCCGAGCGGAGACTAAAACAGATGAAAACGCCAGAAGTTGAGTATCAGACAGGGGGCAGGGGATGGGGATTTTTAGCACCGCTCCAGCAGTGAAATAAAAAATAATGCTGGAGTGGTGCTGTCAATGTGATGCAGCTTTTGGTTACTGTATGCGGGCTCCTTATACTAATACTCATAAAAGACCCAGGTGGTACGTATCAAAAGCCCCCTACCCCCCCCATCTCCAGCCTTCCCAGACAGTAAATATTACATGATGGAGCACATATAATATCATAACAAAACATAATATTCAGCCCCCAGTGACCTGTCTCCCCTCCCCCACTTCAGCCCCAATACCACCATCTCACATCCACCCCCTCAGTGCCCTGTCCCACCTTATCCACCTTCTGCCCTCAAAACACCCAAATGGTCTCACATTCACCCCCCAGTGCCCTGTCTCCCCTCCCCCACAACACCCTATGGTCTCACATTCACCCCCCCAGTGCCCTGTCTCCCCTCCCCCAATACTTCCATCATCTCACATCCACCCCCTCAGTGCCCTGTCCCACCTCACCCACCTTCTGCCCTCACAACACCCCCATGGTCTTACATTCACCCCCCAGTGTCCTGTCTCCCCTCCCCCACAATACCCCCATGGTCTCACATTCACCCCCCTGTACCCTGTTCCCCCTAACTCACTTTCAGCCCCCACAATACCCCAACGGTCTCACAGTGACATACCTGAATTTAATAAACCTAATAAGTTCCATCCCCACTTACTGATAAAGTTTGCACTGCAGGCAGAACCAGGAAGTGTCTAGGTGAAATGCAAGGTGGACACTAGGACCCAGCGTGCCTGAGCCAATCCCAGCGTGCACAGAGTGAAGAAAAACTGCAGCCGAGGAAAAGCTTCATGATCAGGTCAGAGGGGCGAAACCATTCACTGCAGGAGGGAGACTGCAGCCGGCCACTGTGCTAGCAGCTTGCAGAGTCTCTGTCAGATGGGAGCAGACATTATACTGCTCTGCTCCTATGCGGTGTTCTGCCTCCTCACAGAAGTGGCCCTGGCTCCCGGTGGGCCCCTTCATGTGACAGGGCCCGGGGCGATGGCCACTCTGCCCCCCCAGTAGCTATGCTACTGCATCAGTCCATGGTCTCACCAGGTGCTTGCAGGACTCCAGTCCATCCCAGGACAATCCAACACCCTGAGCATTCAGGTCCACAGTCTCTCTAGGTGCTTTCAGGACATCTCCACTCACAGGAGCTTCCATCACCAACCGTCCAGGACCTTGCACATGGACCAAAGAGGTCCATACACTCTGACCATGTGACCAGACCTCAGTCACATTATATGGTTGTAACCACTCCCCTAGATGGGAGTGTGTGTGGTTAGCCAGTCCCACCCAGCTCACCAGCCAACCCTATAAGCCCGCCCTTATAAGTAAACACAACAAACTCTTGTCGAACTTTAAGTCCCAGCATAACCATATCATTTTGGGCTTACAGCGCAGATCACCTCTGCGACACATACCGGCCATTTACAATCCTGCCGGACTTTGTCTCATCACCATAATTATGCCTCCAAGGGCATCCTGAATCACACACATAGCACCCCCTGGCTGTAACATGGGTTACCACACCACAGGTGTCATAGACTTCATAGTCCTTGTTTGCAGGTGCTGCCATGTTATTGTTGTTCTTTTTAGTTGTGGCATTGCCTGTCTGAAGTTCTCTAATGGTCATCGACTATTGGAAATATGATCTATTGCCAGTGGAGTAAATAGAGTCCCATGGTCCCAGAGCGAACTTTGGACTGGCTTCTCCATCCATTACACTCTAAAATAATAAGTCCCGCTTTGCAGTTTCCTTATGAACTTATAATATAGCCATGATTTTCCTGTGAATACACTGCAGATTTCACTCTATATCTTCAAAGGGCTAGATGAGCTCTGCACATCTGCAACTTTTCCCCAGCATAATAAGCATCACCAAAGACTGAGCAGCCACCTCATCTGCATGCACGTCTTTGCACTGGACTGTGCTGCGCTGTGCATGCAAACAAGGCTAAAGAGCTGACGCTTCTGCTGCAGCACGGGACTCTCTACTATCAAGGCTGTGTGCCCACAATCAGGAATAGCTGCATTCTACAGTACAAGCACAGTGGATGGGATTTCTAGAAAGCCCACTATGCTTCTATTTACTGCTGTGTAAACTGCTTTATCCAGTCTTTTTGTATTGTATTCACAAAGTAGTCATTTGGAGTACAGACGATGGCAGTGAAAGGGTCAGCTCCGCATCTGTCTCCTCATCTGAGTGTTGTGTTGATCAGAACAATCTCCAGCAGTAGCTTCTTCCCCGAGGTAAGGCTCTTTCAGACGTCCATGCAAATTGATCCATGATCGGACCGCAATGCATGGACTGACCACAGGTCTCCCGACCCGAGTGTAAGGAGTTAAAAGCACCAGAAGAGTCTGGGGGCGGTTACCTTCTCGGCTCTGTGCCCGGAACCTTTGAGCTGTGCCGCAGGTTCCCTAGGGGAGAGACTTGTAGACTGGGACAGGAGGGAAGAAGCAGCCTGAGAGCAGGAAAGGGACGCATGCAGGGGAGAGAGCAGGTTGCAGAGCAGCGTGCAGAGCCGGGTGCTGCTGCGCTCCAGAAGAGAGAGAGAAAGAGACTGCCCAGAAAGACTGCATCTTGTAGAGACTGCCCAGAAAGACTGCATCTTGTAGAGACTGCCCAGAAAGACTGCATCCAGTGAGTACTTAAAGCGGACTCTGCTGTGACTTTAGGGGGGCGCTTTGAGACCCGTTGAGAGACTACTACACCCTGGCCCCTGACTCCTGGTACAGAGACTTAACAGTGCAGAGCCCCTGTTTTCCTGGTACAGAGACTTAACAGTGCAGAGCCCCTTGTTTTCCTGGTACAGAGACAACCGTGCGGAGCCCTGATTTTCTGGCTGTGCTATAAAAGTTAAAGACTCAGAGCCTGTGCATACCACATTAACTCCCGAAACCCCAGGCAGCAGGCTCTCAGAGACTACTCTGCTCACGGACCACAGAGGGACGACAAGTGCCACTGATTCTCGGCGCCTACGTTGGAGAAGACGACCCTCCAAGCAAGTCCTCATGAGACTGATAAGTGTTCTTTTCTCAAGAAATCCTGCTTAATTCTGTTTTATTGTTTAACTCCCGCATTCTTGCATTGTTTTATTGTTAGTTATTTTCCATTGCTTCCTCCCTGCGAGGAGAACCTAATTCCTGTTATTAAACCCCTCAACTGTTGGTCTGCCTGTTCCGTGGTGACATACTCAGTACCTGCACGTTATTACACGAGCGAGACATCTTCCTAGTAATATATGAAGCTTTCACGCTTGGGTCGGGAGAGCCACAGCCAGTCTATGCATTAGTGCTCCATGCTCGGACTAATTGGCACGGACGTCTGAATAAACCTTAAGTTAAGGTTGCTTTGTTAACCCCTTCATTGCCATCATCTGTACTCTACATGAGTGTGTTCTGAATATAATGGAACAGGCAAGCAAGACTAGGGAAAAGCAGGAGTTTGGAAGAATGAAGACAAATACCCTTATAAAGTGATTTTCAAAGTTTCATAACTTTCCATAACTGGACAAAATGATAACAAAAAAATAAAAATATAGTTACTCTTTTCAGTGTTTTCCTTGACAGTTGATCAATAGAAATTGTTAAAGCTTTACTTTTGGGTAGTCTATGAAAATACATATAACATTTCAAAGTTTATCATAAATGCAAAAATTTGGAAACAATTAGGCAAGTGTAAACCATGCACGACAATAATATCCTAAGTGTCAAAAGTGGATTTCTATTTTACATGTAGAGTGAGAAAATCTGGAGACTACCAACAACCTTAAGGCTGTGTGCACACGTTCAAGATTTTTCCTTTTTTTTCGCGGTTTTTCGCTATAAAAACGCGATAAAACCACGAAAAAACAGATACATTAAGCATCCTATTATTAGAATGCAATCCGCAATTTTTGTGCACATGTTGCGTTTTTTTCTGCTGTGGAATCGCATTCTGGAAAAATATGCAGCATGTTCATTCTTTGTGCGGAATCTCGGGGATTCCACACACATAGGAATGTATTGATCCGCTTACTTTCTGCATGGGGCTATGCCCACCATGCGGGAAGTAAGCGGATCATGTGCGGTTGGTACCCAGGGTGGAGGAGAGGAGTCTCCTTCAGGCCCTGGGAACCATATAATTGTTACAAAAAAAAATGTAAATAATAAATCGTGGTATTCTCACCTTCCGGCGTCCCCGGCAGCCTTCCCGCTCCTCCGGATGCTTCCGTTCCCAGGCATGCTTTGCGGCAATGACCTGTGATGCGCAATCTCGGGACGTGGCGACCCTTAAAGGTATATACCCATAATTGCTCAAATCCCTCCTTGCATGTTGCACCTTTGTTATTATTGAATATACTTGTAAGTGTGACCCATTATTGTTATGGCAATTTCTTTCTTTGCACAATGCACTTTATAGAATGCAATATATTAATTTGATTTTTATACACTTATTCAACTAATTGTTTGAGTGCACGGTTTCTCACTTTATCTTATATATACGCACGTTAGTTTTTTTCCATTGGGGGATTTGGTAATATATAAATTGGGTCTGCCATTACCATCTGTCATTTGAAGCAATCATAAGTGTTGTTTTTAGTCCTGCTACGCGCACAGATGTTTGTTTTTTAACTTTGCCAACAATATTAAATAAAGGCATTTTATAATCTATTACATGCGTGGTGCCTCTCTGGTAGTCCATAGATTGGTTGTTTGGGTTGTTCTTCGTGATAGGCAGCAAAAGTTGGTCACACTTTTCAAACACTATATTTGACAAGTGTAACCAACCTGTCAGTTAGTTTTCCAAGTGATGCTACAGATCGCTTGGAAAACGCTAGCATTCTGCAAGCTAATTACGCTTGTAAATCGCTAGTGTTTAGCGGGAATATGCATGCCAATTCCGCATGCGTTTTACCAGAGGCACAGTTGCGGAATTGCCGTGGAAATTTCTGCGGCAATTCCGGACGTGTGCACATAGCCTTACGCTATTTTTTTGTTACTTAGAAATAACAAAATTCAGTCTTTTAATTAAAATATAATAATTTCCATCATTGTGTCTGGCTGACTAGTGCAGGCATTGAAAATTTGTAAGCCGTGCAATATCTGACACCTTGTGGATAGAAAGTGGAATTACAGTTTTAGTATTTTCTGTGTTTCTAAGGCTGCATTCAAACGTTCAGTATTTGATCAGTATTTTTTATCAGTATTTGTGAGCCAAAACCAAAAGTGGAACAATCAGAGGACAAGTATAATAGAAAAACGTCACCACTTCTACATTTTTCACTCAGTCCTGCTTTTAGAGGTCAGAGTCTATCTCTTAGCACCCCAGTTCCTATGTTTTTGGGCTTAGTTGGGTCACTTGTCCTTGTCTCCATGTTTGTTGGCTGCAATTTATCCATGAAAACCATTTCTGGCCAAACGTTTCCTAACAGTAGCTGGGTCCCACTGATTGTTGCTAGTACTCCTATTGGCGCTGCAGGACATCTTCTTGTATCAAAGGGAAGTAAACATGTCTGAAGGGCATCTGGGTTGGGCAGGAGGTGCATCTGCCCTGTGTGCAGCTGGTGTCATCAGGCTGCCTGAGGCATCGGTCCAAGGTATCTCCCTGGAGGCTGCATTTCACTAGGAGTCAGACTTTGTCAGTTTGACTGCCAGCTCAGAGAAGGTGCAGTGCGCCGGCTCCTAGTCATCAGACGCAAGTACAATTGAAGCTCTGATAGCAGGATGATAAGAAATAAGATTTGAGGACACAGTTTTGGAGGGAGAAGAAATAAGATTTGAGGACCCGGGGTGGATAGAGGTAAGATTTCAGTACACAGTTTCACAGTTTTGGTGGGAAAGAAATAAGATTTGGGAACACAGTTTGGCGTGGTAGAAATAAGATTTGAGAATACAGTTGGGGTGAGAGAAAATAAGTTTTGATGACACAGGTTGGAGAATGAGGAAGGGATGGTTGCATACCCAATATGGGGAAGGGGAAGAGGGAGAAATTTGAGGACACCGTGTGAGGAGCTGGGGGGCATATATGAGTAAACAGTATGAGGGGGCATTGTTGCAGATACAATATGGTGAGTAAGGCAGGGGTGCAGACATATTATGGTGAGTAGAGGGATGGGTGTGGATACAGTATGAGGAGTGAGGGGAAGAATGTAGGGAGCGCAGGTAATGAGATGGGTGCAGACACAGAATAGGGAGATGGTGGGATATGTGAGGAGGCAGTATGGAGAGAGAGAGGGAAAATTTGTGAGGAGGCAGTATGGTTAGCAGGGAGGGGTGTGAGAGAAGACCGTATGAGGAGGAAGGGGGAAATGTGTGATGAGACAGTTGAGAGTAATAGTACGAGCAGACAGTATGAAGGGAGAAAAGCGTGAGTAAGCATAGAATAGAGACTGACTAGTGTGGGGGTTATCATGCGGGACAGTTTAAGGGCACAACAGGAGGGGACAGTAAGCCTAGGAGGGGGAGTGTGATGAGGGTGCACAGTATAGAGACACAATATAGAGAGTATAAGAAGAACACAGTTTGAAAATGTGCCCAGTATTAAAAGGAGGGGGCAGTGTGGAAGGCATGTACCATAAGAGGGACAGTGTGTGGGTCATATTTTGTGCAGGGAATATAGTGAGGGGCAATTATTTATTCAGGGGCTCAGCGTAGGGCAGATATTTTTACTCAGGAGCACTGCTATTTTTATGGGAATCATGTGGGGATGTGCTGCAGAAGACCGGAGAAGATGAAAGTCTGCAGAGATGATCTGTGGATGAGAAAAGTCATGGACAAGATGAAGAAGAAAAGAAAGAGAACAACTCCAATCAGAGACAATGTCATTTGTAAGTTACCTTGATGCAATTTTTTTTGTAATACTGACTAAATCTCATATTTTTAGTTATTTTAGGAGCATTAAATGGTTTGTCCAAGTCTGTGATGAATCTGCAGTCATTCGATGTGACTGCAGACTTCTGAATTCTCACAGTGCGCACTGCATGCTGTCAGGATTCTCTGGTTTAGTCGGAATTTGGCCAGAAGTATTCTATTTGTGCTCACATCACTATTTACTCTTGCCACTGGCAAGGGAGAATCCTATGGCCAGGGTCACACTTGCGAGTACAATGCGAGAAACTCGCACTAGTCTCTCACATCAATACCCGGCACTGCCGCCGGCACTCGGGACCGGAGCGTGAAACTGCATGTATTTCTATGCAGCTGAACGCTCCGGTCTCTGGTGCCGGCGGCAGTGCCTGGAATTAATGTGGGAGACTTGCGCGAGTTTCTCACATTGTACTCGCAAGTGTGACCCCGGCCTAAAACTGAGTGAGCATTCAGAAGCCTGCAGTCACCTAAAGTGACTGCAAACTTTCATCTCAAACCTGAAAAAGCCCTTTAATTATAAAATGAAGCCCTCTAACTAATCCTAACAGCGTGTAATATGCTCAGTGTCAGGATTCAGCTCTACTTGCTAGTTCCTGCAGTCATCACATTGCTACTTCACTCACATGCCATTTTCATACTTACGGTCACGTGACAAATCGCTTTTCTTCACACTTCTCTCAGTTTTTCACTGAACATTGAGAGAATTAGGAAGAGCAGCTCATCGGTACATGACTGTAAGTTTGCAAATAGCATATGTGCTTGGAATGGGGCGAAACACGCCAAACTGAATTCTTGCCCCAAGTGCCAAAAAACATAAATACACCTCTGAAGCATGTTATGTCTTTCATCTGCTGCACTAAGTTTCTTTGGTGTACCACTGCTTCTACGATCCTCAACGTGGCCCATTTCCTGGTGAGACTTCAAAAGAGCTTAAACAGCACATTTTGTAACCTCAGTCTGCTCTTAAATCTTACTTGGAACAGACCTTTATGATGCTGTATAAATACCTTGTGTCTTGTTGCTGTGCTTCTTCTTGCCACAGTGTATGACCCCTAACATGAAACTGTCTTCCACACCCGCACCTTTATAGTGGAGTTTAGCTGTTCCTCACCCAGTTTTAATTCTCCTATACAGCTTTTCCTTTTTTAGTTAATGAATGTGTATCATTATCACCTGTTTGGCGAAGGAAATTCCTGAAGGTCTACTTTGATGGGCGCTGCATGTGCAATAGCAGCATGCTGAGACCAGTAACTTCAGAAGAACACGTTACAGCATATGTGAAGGGACCATGGCATTTGTGAGCAGGCTCAAGATTTCCTGACGTCAGCGAGACAGCAAGCTATCAATCAGAACAGTGATGATTTATACCAAAGAACATTATTGATTTATACCAAAGGTTAGGTTGTCAACATAAAAGCAGACTCTTTACAGTACTTCATCTTCCAAATCATTTTTTAAAGTTGTCTCACCATAGACAAACTTTTTCACATGGAAGTTGTGATGAACAGCAACTAATTATCAAAAAGTCAGTTTCCAAATGACCTAAATATTCATTAAAAGGATTTCTAGGACTTTGTGAAAAACAAAATGTACCTAAGCACTAACAGGCAGGTAATTGCTACCTAGCAGCTTGTTGTACCAGGCAACGTTCTTCCCCACCACAGAGCAGTCACAGACCGCTCCTGCCGGTGATTCAGCTGCCTCTGGTGATATCACGCTGACAGAGCGGCGACTTCTTTTCTGTCCTGCTCTGTTAACGAGGTATGACTGCTGACATCATTCTGATTGACAGTCGGCTTCCCCTAGTTAGGCACTAGGAATCTGGCTGTCAATCAGAATGAAAAGGCCCCCTGAAGCGCTTAGCTAGGGGGCGCACGGAGGCACAGGCCCATTGACTGCTGTTTATTTCTTGTACTCCTTTTCCCCCCCTTTTTGTCTCTCCATATTCGTCTCTCCCACTCCCCCCTCTTCTCTATTATTGCTGTGATTTGAATGGTACTTACCTATTTTTGAAGTCATCTACAGGTCACCAGCAACTGCCAGGAAAAAATGCGGGAAGAAGGGGCCGTTGGTTTGAGCGGAAAAAAACGTTGATTTGAGTGGCTCAGGACTGAAAAGTGCTGGAAAATCAAAGGTATATAAGGCCCTTCTTCTCCAGTCAGTACGTGTGCAGCAAGAAAGAAAAGTGCCCCTCCCTCCCTAATAAATGTAAAAATTTCCGTCGCGATATTTGTTAGAAGGTATAGTCACCCAGCTAATGCTGTGTGGACTTGGTTCTTTTTAAAGGTCATACAGGAAAGATATATATCTTGGTACCGTGTTAGCCAGTAGATAGAAAAATATTTAGAATTGAGAGTCCTCAGTGGTTGATACCTTTTAATGGCTAAGTTAGCCATTAAAAGGTATCAACCACTGAGGACTCTCAATTCTAAATATTTTTAAAGGTCATATAAATTATTTGATTATTATTTATTTATTTATGAATTCTTAATGGATTTAATCATTTGATTTTAATTGGTTATTAAAGTATTTGTTATTGGTAACCCTTAATAAATATTGCGGCCTATTTTATCCAATGAATTTGTCTGTGTCTTTTATTTTAGTTATTTAAGTTATATATTTGTTCTATAACGAATTGGACCTTGTGCCTCCGTGACATTGAAGACCCACGCCATCAACAGAGCATAACCGAAAAGAATCTGCAGCTCTGTCGATGTGACATCAGCAGACACAGCTGAATCCCTGGCAGGAGCGGTCTGTGACTACTCTGTGCAGGGGAAGAATGGCATCAGGCATAATAGGCAGGGACGGAGCATTTGTTTGTGCTAAGGCAAATAATTTTTTGTTTTTGACAAAGTCCTGGATATCCGCTTTAATAGATCAAGAGACAACACAGTCAAAAATAGTCTGCAAAAATCTTCAGTTATTAAAACGGTTATGCGATGAACTACATTTATCGCATATCCATCGAATAGGGAATAAATGTGTGATCAGTGTCCTCTCCATCTCTCCATCACCCCCACCATTGTTCTCCCCACCACCTCTCAGAGTTCTCTCCCCACAGTATTGGTTTTTAAAAAACACACTACCACTCACCTCTCTGACCATTCTCCTGCAGCATACATAGTCGTTGCTGGCAACTTTCTCTCTGATACAGGCGTGTGCTGCTTGCTGGACGTCATCCTGCCGCACGTGTCTGTGTCAGGGAGAAAACTCCAGGCAGGAAGCAGAGGATGGATTCCTGCAGCTCCTCTGCCGTTTTTTTTCCTGTAGATAGCAGAGCTGCAGCGATCACTCCCTACCTGCCGCTTATGATAAGGGCAATCTGGCCATGGGTCCTCCGGAGCCTCGGGCTCCAAGAAACAGGTCAAATTGCCCTCAGTATTAGCTGCCCTGCAGGGGCCCTTTGCACCTCCGGGCCCCGGTGCAGCTGCACTGGCAGTATGTCTGCCCCTACTTGGCAGACTTGACTGCGAGAAACCCCACAAACATTAAATTTAGCATCTAACATGTGAATATATGATAAATGTTCTACATAGGATAACCATTGCTAAGGTAATATCAAATTGTGAATCTCTATAGAACTATATTGTATTACTAAATTAAATTATATTTATTAACATGCCATTGATATTCCACCTATCTACCATCAGAGACCCCTAGTTATCATGTTATCAGTAGTTGGTTTTGATAAATCCTGCAGAGTAAAATTGATAAATACTGTGTTATATTTCACCTGGAGAAGTGGATCATCAAAGTAGTTGTTAAGTTGCACAGACTGGTGGCGTTGGTGCACCAGGGTGATTTGGAACATTGGATTCAAATGTAGAAGAACTGGAACTACGGCTACTGATAAAGCAAGTTTGGAGCAATTTGCAACAGGCATAGCAGTGTAACATCTGCAATGGAGATTCCAAGGCTGGAGGGTCCCAACAATGCAGCAGAACCATCTCCACAATGAGGAACCAGAGTAGCTGATCTGAGTGGCAGAGAAGGTTTCAGTATGGCACATCATTATGGCAAAGTTGACTCAATGATGTAGCAGAGCAGACTGTAATATTCGCAGAGTCAATATCATAGGAAAAGAATCCGTACCGCTAATAGACCAGAGCCTGACAGTACAACCTCCGGGACCACTTTGCTGCAGGCACATATACCAGAACTCTTCGGGTGCCGACCCAATGAAAAAAACATGTGAATGTTCCAAGCAAAAGAAAGAAGATAGGTGGCACTCACCGTTCCTTAAAACCCAGTCTTTATTGACAAATATTAAAACAGCTTCGGCGGGGGGTCAGAACAAGTGGACTGAACGGACGACAGCCGTTTCATGCTCCTGCGCTTCTACGGGTCCTCTATTAATGTTATAATAATAATATTGTAGGGCTGGCACGGCAATATAGAAGTGTTGATTAAGTGACGTAGGAGAACTAAGTATGTAGCTGAGTTCAATATTACAGAGCTGGCACAGTTATATGGCAAAATTCTATGGCAGTTGCATGGACGCCAATTCCTTAAATACTCAGGCAGTGTCAGTCTGCCTGAGATGGGCTATGCAGCCTAAGAGATTGATGTCATGGAAGTCAAGTGGTCATGCAACCCAACAAACAGTTGAGCAGAGGAAACTGCAGGCAGGATGAAGAGGATACAGCACCTGGCGCTGGATCCAGGCGAGGTATGGTTACATGAGGTATGGTAAATAACAAGTGACAGAATGTCCTTGTTGCAGCGAGAAGTAGAGACTATGTTGGACTGGACACTGCTGCAACAGGAGCATCGGGTGATCAGTAAAGGGAATATTGCTTTTTTTAACCCATTCATCGTATTTAAGTAAAAAAATGACTGCACTGACAATTCCTTTAATATATAAAGTAAGAACTAAAACATATCTTGTTGTTGGGTATATCAGAAATATCCTTGCCGTTCATTCAACTCAGATTTCCAGGAGTACATTTGATGTCAGTTCAGACTGGAAGGGCTGATGTGCCAAATATATAAACATTTACAATTTTTTTTTTTAATCAGAATTCTTCTTTGAAGGAAATCTCATATCATTATTATGCTTTGCTTATACAGGGCTATCATATTTTGCAGCACTTAACAGACATCCCAATCACTGTCCTCATTGGGACTCACAATCTAGATTCCCTATCAGTACGTCTTTGGAGTGTTGGAGGAAACCAGAGAACCCAGAGGAAACCCACTCAAACACGGGGAGAACATACAAACTCCTTGCAGATGTTGCCACCAGTCGCCTGAACCCCATGCATACTTTTGTGAAAGCCAGGATTAGGTCCCAACGGTCTCCTGGCTCCATGGAGATGTTAGGAGAAGCCAGGTTGTAACCCTCCGGTCACCTGGCCTTGTCCCTGAATGGACTGTCATCTTAATAAGCTTGTCATTACCTTCTCTCTGTGCATGCCACAGATGGAGGTAGTCGGACCTGGAAGCTCTGAAATCACAGCTGCTCTTATCCCTGTGAATCAGCGGTAGGGTGAGACTCTGCAATGTGCACTATCTTAGGTATTTTGCTGGGACTGTTCTATGTGTTATCTGCCTGTTTTGTGGTTCAGTAAAGTATTGCTACACTGTTTTAACCGCACTCTGTGTTGTCTGAGTAGCGTTATGCTCATGGCGAAAGGAGAGCGGTCGTTTGGAGGGATAACCCCTTGCAGTTTCAGCTAGCGGACCACGATGCCCGCTGACCCCCAAGTGTCTCTACCCCCCAAAAGTTCAAATCACTCCCCTTTTGCCCCATTAAAAGCAAATAATAATAATAAAAAAATACACATGGTATAACTGTGTTCATAATTAAAAATAATAATTCAAAATATAAAACAAATTAATCCGAACCTTTTTTGGGCTACTGCAACATTGCTCTAAAATGCAATAAGAGGTGATCAAAAAATTGTATATATCCCAAAAAGATATAAATAAAAGCATCAGCTCATGGCGTAAAAAAAATCACGCAGCCCCATAGCCCAAAAATTGAAAGTTTTGGATCTCAGAAAATGGGGACACAATACAGTAAAAGGTTTTTTTTATGAATTTCTGAATTTTTTTTCACCACTTAAAAAAAACCCCTATATATATTTGGTATCTGCAGAATTGCAGGTCAATTCTGCCATATAGTAAATATGGTAAATAAAACAAAAAACAATTGTGAAATTGCCCTTTTTTCAATTTCAACACACTTGGATTTTCTGTTCCTACTTTCCAGTGAATCATATGATAAAATGAATGGTGTCATTAAAAAGTACAATTTGTCCTGTAAAAAAACAAGTTCCCACACTGCTATATTGATGGAAAAATAAAAAAGTTATGGCTCTTGGAAGAAGGGGAGAAAAAAATAGCCCATGGTTAAAGGTGTTAAAGGCTATGCGAACCTGTGATATGGAAAAAATATTTTAGAAAAAATATAACCTGTCGGTAATATACCGTATATACTTGAGTATAAACCGACACGAGTATAAGCTGAGACCCCTAATTTTGCCACAAAAACCTGGGAAAACTTAATGACTCGAGTATAAGCCTAGGGTGGGAAATGCAGCAGCTACCGGTAAATTTAAAAAATAAAAATAGATACCAATAAAAGTAAAATTGATTGAGACATCAGTAGGTTAAGTGTTTTTGAATATCCATATTGAATCAAGAGCTCCATATAATGCTCCATACAAAATACGTCCCATATAATGCTCCATAAAGTTCATGATGGGCCCCATAAGATGCTCCATACAAAAAATATGCCCCATATAATTCTGCACAAAGGTTAATAATGGCCCCATAAGATGATCCATAGAATAATATGCCCCATATGCTGCTGCTGCAATAAAAAAAAAAAAGACATGCTCACCTCATCGCTGGGCACCAGGTGCCGGAGTCGCCGCTCGCTCAGGCCCCGGCACTTGCGATATTCACCTGTCCCCGTTCCGCCGCCACACACTGCTGTGTCTTTCGGGTCTATGCAGTGACTGTTCAGGCAGAGGGCGCACACTAATCATGCCATTGCGCCCTCTGACCTGAACATCACAGCCAGAGGACGCGGAAGACGGAGTGCGGCGGTGGAACTGGGACATGTGAATATCGCATGGCTCACCCTCCCCCATTATACGCACCCTCCTGGTGCGGTCTGCAGGTCCCTGCTTCGCCGATGGTCTCTGGTGCGCGCCGGCCGCTTGTTCCTGTGTTCGGCGGTCACATGGTACCGCTCATTAAAGTAATGAATACGCGCTCCACACCTATGGGAGTGGAGTCAAGTCCATATTCATTACTTTAATGAGCGGTACCATGTGACTGCTGAACACAGGAACAAGCCTCCAGCGCGGGCCAGAGACTATCAAAGAAGCAGGGACCATGCAGGGAGCAGGTGAGGATGATGTGACAGCCGCCACTCTTGCTGCTCCCCGCCAACCCCCTGGGACAATGACTTGAGTATAAGCCGAGAGGGGCACTTTCAGCCTAAAAAAATGGGCTGAAAATCTCGGCTCATACGATCCAAGTTTCAGGTTTTTCCCTTGTGAGAGTGTCTCTCCCAGTAATATAGGCTGGATATTTGGTCCAGGTGTATTCATGAAGCTGGTATCCTTACTTGCTTTCATATGTTAGCACAGCACCAATGTTGCACTAAATTCCTCTCCATGGGTTTTCTTGCTTATCTATAGCCTGTATTCTCTATGCTCCCTGAAATACTTTCTCCCCTCTGCACTGCAAAGCTGCATATAACCTCCTCTCTCTTGTTATCACCGGCACTCAGATTAGTGAGGTGGAGCAGAGAGGCTTCAGAAATGGGATCAAGAGCTCTGACAGATTTGAAACATTTTTGCTGAAGCACTGAGCTTTAAAACTTCAAGACACTCTGCAGATGCAAAATGGTTGAGGATTTTTAATGAAGGCTATTTAAAAAGTTGATAAAAGGAGCAAATAAAAACAAACAAAAGATGAACATAGCCTTCTTTTTCACAACCGGTTTTTGTCACCAGCACCTTAAATTGTAATTCTACATATTGAACACTAGATGTTGCAAGTAGACTATAGGGAAAACTCATTAATACATGTCTATTCAAAAGAACAAACATTTGACAAAAAAGCTGTAAATATTATTTGATACTTTTTTTTAATAAAATGTTGTTTTCAGGGTGTCTGCCAATGTAAAACGCGCTGGGACATATTTATCAAAACTGTGTAATTGCCGGACAATGCAGAGCTAGACTGAACAGTCTTACAATGTGCCTGATTTATCACAGTGTTTCATGCTGTTTGATAAGTTTGGTGCATCTTTAGACTAAATTATTACCATCTATTATTTGGAATACTTTGTGCCAGAAACTTATCTGAGAATTTGGACACACAATTTCTCACATTAAGTTTTTCAGTTATCTACATCCCTTTTCAGTGAAGCCATCCCCACTTGTCAGAAAAAGCACTAAAATTGTCTAAAACAGATATGCCTCGATTCATCACGGTCTTTGCCCCTGTCATCTGTCTAGATTTGTGCCATTTTTTTTGTTTGCTCCCAATTTATTGTGCCTTTTTTTAAAGTCTATTTTATATGAGCTCCCCTGTTTTTTTTTGTTTTTTGTTTTCCGCTTTGTGGGTGAAGTTTAGTGATTCCAGATGCGTTTAACCGATCCATCAATTACAACTTTTTAAAATGTCACAAAATTTGGCACAACTCCACTCCAGTCCCCCTCCTTGTGCATTTCTGAGTGTGCCTGTATTTTTGCTTAATTTTCCCCCCATTTTTGTTAGAACTAAACTTTGGAGCCAAAGAGTTGCAAAAACAGTTCAAGACAGTACAAAAGACCATTTTTGACTTTGCACCAAATTCATGAATTACTTGCTCCAATTTGAGGAATTTGGCACCCAAAATGGTAACTAATACCACAGGTTACTTAAAAAAATGCAAATGATGAATCGGGCCATAATAAATATGGTGCACATCATGAACGTTTTTCACGCAAATTCTGCCAAAATTCTAGATTATTTAGCTTGGCAAATTTTCCCTAATATCTTCAAATAAAAGGTGCTGCATATATACTGTAACTACAGTGACTGTTCAGTACTATCCTGAAGCTAGTAGTTGAAATCTCACACTTCTAAAAGTAAAAAACCTTGAGAGAACTCCATTGGGATGCTGGAATTTGTTACATTTTACATTTATTTTTGTTAAATTCTAATTTTCTAGGTTCATGTGTCTACTGAAATATGCCCCAAAATACTGAAGAATATCTACTTACTTGATTTGTTCAGTAGGTGGCAAGCGTTTCTACAGGTTATATATTAAAAAAAAATTGTAATGAATACTAAATAATACATCAGCACTTCTTTATTATACTATATATAGTTTAAAAATTATTCCAGAGAAGTAAGGAATATAAGTACAGAGATGTAGGAATTCCTAATTATCATAGTAAACATTGTGTGCATAATATATTCAAGCCATAAAAGCTAAATGATAATTGAGCACTTTATTTTCCGCAGAAACATATGCTACGGGGACAATAATTATCTGTATATAATAAAAGCTCATCATAAAGATGTAAAGGAAGGAAATGAAGAAGCTATTTAAATTTAAGACTGAAAAATACATCTCACTAGTTTTTAATAGAACTTTGTACTTTCAAGCAGTTTCATTTTATAACAATCTGGTTTAAATGCTCCTGAATATTTAAAGCAGCAATACTCCAGCAAATATTTTGTTCTGCCTATATATTGCAGAATATGATATTATTAAAGAATAATGTCAAGTTCTTTGGAGTGTGATTTGTATATACCTGTTTTAGTTGATGTGCTATTGATGGGTTGTCAACCATGTGGATTCTTACACTCTTTCTGGTGTGGGTCCTCTAACGCCGACTACATTTCCCATGATGTCTCTGGCTTTTCAGAGGAGGCAGAGCCTCATCATGCTGCATTTGTAGTTTTGGCATTTACAATAGTGATATATACCTGCTGTCCCAACTTATACTGCCAAGATTCAGTGTATCTTATCGTAGCCCCCTTTACCTTTCCATTTTTCATGTCCGTATGTGGTCCGTTTTCTAAGGACTGCAAACATGGAAACACGCACACTAATTGTATTCAATGGTGGTGTGCACATGTCAGCTTTTTCATTTGCACCTTGTGCAGACATGTTGTAATTTTCACGTAACACGGTCAAAATGCGTGCGACACACGTGCACATTGATGACACATAGATGACATCCATGTGTCATCAGTGTGACATGTACCGTCAACTGGGAAAAGCAGCACAATTAGCGCTGTTCCCCGGTGCCAGGTGCTGAAGACAGTGCTCATCATGTCACATTTGGAGAGCCCCTGATGTGCCTACACAGTGGAAACCCCCCAATTCTAAATCCACCCCTAACCTCAACACACACCTAACCCTAATCCCAACCCTAACCATAACCCTAATCACAAACCTAACCCTAGCACACCCCTAACACTAATCCCAATCCTAACCCTAATCCCAACCCTAACCCTAATTCCAAGCCAAACCCTAATTCCAACCCTAACCCTAATTCCAACCCTAACCCAACACTAACCTTAATCCCAACCCTAACCCTAACTTTAGCCCCAACCCTAACCCCAGCCCTAACCCCAACCCTGATCCTAACCCTAATGGGAAAATGGAAACAAATACTTTTTTATTTTATTATTTTTCCCTAAGGGGGTGATAAAGGGGGGTTTGATTTACTATTTATAGCGGGGTTTTATATCGGGATTTTATGTTTGACAGCTGTCACACACTAAAAGACGCTTTTTATTGCAAAAAATATTTTTTGCATCACCACATTTTGAGTGCTATAGTTTATCCATATATTGGCCCACAGAGTCATCTTGTTTTTTGCAGGATGAGTTGACATTTTTATTGGTATCGTTTTCGGGCACATGACATTTTTTGATCGCTTTTTATTACAATTTTTGTGAGGCAGAATGAACAAAAACCAGCAATTCAGGAATTTCTTTTGGGGGGCGTATATACCGTTCCGCGTGTGGTAAAATTGATAAAGCAGTTTTATTCTTTGGGTCAGTATGATGACAGCGATACCTCATTTATATCATTTTTTTTAATGTTTTGGTGCTTTTACACAATAAAAACTATTTTATAGAAAAAATAATAATTTTTGCATCGCTTTATTCTGAGAGCTATAACTTTTTTATTTTTCTGCTGATGGAGCTGTATTGTGGCTTGTTTTTTTGCGGGACAAGATGATGTTTTCAGCGGTACTATTTTTATTTACATCCGTCTTTTTCATTGCGTTTTATTGCACTTTTTGTTCGGCGGTATGATGATAAAGCATTTTTTTGGCCTCGTTTTTTATTTATTTTTTTAACAGTGTTCACTGAAGGGGTTAACTAGTGGGACAGTTTTATAGAGTGGGTCGTGGCGATGCCAAATATGTGTACTTTTATTGTGTTTTTTTTATTTACATAAATAAATGGATTTATTGGAAAAATATATATTTTTTTTCTTTATTTGGGTATTTTTTTAAAAATATTTTTACACATTTCTATTTTTTTTTAACTTTATAACATTGTCCTAGGATGGGACATGACTATATAAAGTCAGATTGCTGATCTGACACTTTGCATAGCACAGTGTCAGATCAGCAATCTGACAGGCAGTGTAGGAGGCTTGCCAGGGCTAGCTCCCACTCCTTGGATTCTGGTCGCAGTCCGACCCTTTCGGTGGGCTGCTACTTGTTAAGACCTGATATACTTAACAAAGAGCTAGATAGAAGAAAATAGAAACAGCCAGTGGGTGCGTATAGAGGCCAGTGTATGGCTATAGCTCCCTGAATGTATCCAGGTAACCCTAAAAAATACTCTTGTCTGGACAAGACTCCAAAGAGGGAAAAGGAAAGGAGGCAACCAGAAGAAAGAGGGGGAGGTAGAATATTACCAATCTAAAGAAGAAAGTACACCCCCTGGCTCGTCTGCTCCTCTCTTTTTCCCTTCTCCCCCTTTGGGGTCTTGTAGTCTAGACTGAGTATATGTTCAGGGGGCCGCATGTGATTTTCTGTACACACTTGTGTTTCTTTTTTCTTTTGTCTGGCTATTTATCATACTGTATAAACTCACCCATAACTTTTTTTAATAAAAGGTTTTATAATGGGGGGTTGTGTTTACCACCTAGGATTTACTGATATGAAATCATACAGACATTGGACTGATAGGATCCTGACCCCAGCTATAGGAAATTTTATATATATATATATATATATATATATATATATATATATATATATATATATATACACTCACTGGCCACTTTATTAGGTACACCTGTCCAACTTCTTGTTAACACTTAATTTCTAATCAGCCAATCACATGGCGGCAACTCAGTGCATTTAGGCATGTAGACATGGTCAAGACAATCTCCTGCAGTTCAAACCGAGCATCAGTATGGGGAAGAAAGGTGATTTGAGTGCCTTTGAACGTGGCATGGTTGTTGGTGCCAGAAGGGCTGGTCTGAGTATTTCAGAAACTGCTGATCTACTGGGATTTTCACGCACAACCATCTCTAGGGTTTACAGAGAATGGTCCGAAAAAGAAAAAAAATCCAGTGAGCGGCAGTTCTGTGGGCGGAAATGCCTTGTTGATGCCAGAGGTCAGAGGAGAATGGGCAGACTGGTTCGAGCTGATAGAAAGGCAACAGTGACTCAAATCGCCACCCGTTACAACCAAGGTAGGCCTAAGAGCATCTCTGAACACACAGTGCATCGAATTTTGAGGCAGATGGGCTACAGCAGCAGAAGACCACACCGGGTACCACTCCTTTCAGCTAAGAACAGGAAACTGAGGCTACAATTTGTACAAGCTCATCGAAATTGGACAGTAGAAGATTGGAAAAACGTTGCTTGGTCTGATGAGTCTCGATTTCTGCTGCGACATTCGGATGGTAGGGTCAGAATTTGGCGTAAACAACATGAAAGCATGGATCCATCCTGCCTTGTATGGAGCATCTTTGGGATGTGCAGCCGACAAATCTGCGGCAACTGTGTGATGCCATCATGTCAATATGGACCAAAATCTCTGAGGAATGCTTCCAGCACCTTGTTGAATCTATGCCACGAAGAATTGAGGCAGTTCTGAAGGCAAAAGGGGGTCCAACCCGTTACTAGCATGGTGTACCTAATAAAGTGGCCGGTGAGTGTATATATACAGTTATATGAAAAAGTTTGGGCACCCTATTAATCTTAAGCTTAATGTTTTATAAAAATTGTTTGTTTTGCAACAGCTATTTCAGTTTCATATATCTAATAACTGTTGGACACAGTAATGTTTCTGCCTTGAAATGAGGTTTATTGTACTAACAGAAAATGTGCAATCTGCATTCAAACAAAATTTGACAGGTGCATAAGTATGGGCACCTCACCAGAAAAGTGACATTAATATTTAGTAGATCCTCCTTTTGCAAAAATAACAGCCTCTAGTCGCTTCCTGTAGCTTTTAATGAGTTCCTGGATCCTGGATGAAGGTATTTTTGACCATTCCTCTTTACAAAATTCCAGTTCAGTTAAGTTTGATGGTCGCCGAGCATGGACAGCCCTCTTCAAATGATCCCACAGATGTTCAATGATATTCAGGTCTGGGGACTGGGATGGCCATTCCAGAACAGTGTAATTGTTCCTCTGCATGAATGCCTGAGTAGATTTGGAGCGGTGCTTTGGCTCATTGTCTTGCTGAAAGATCCATCCCCTGCGTAACTTCAACTTTGTCACTGATTCATGCTTTTGCATACCTCAGCCGACTCTGTTTGTGGCGTGCTTGCAGAAGAGGCTTCTTTCGCATCACTCTCCCATACAGCTTCTCCTTGTGCAAAGTGCGTTGTATAGTTGACCGATGCACAGTGACACCATCTGCAGCAAGTTGATGCTGCAGCTCTCTGGAGGTGCTCTGAGGATTGTCCTTGACTGATCTCACCATTCTTCTTCTCTGCCTTTCTGATGTTTTTCTTGGCCTGCCACTTCTGGCCTTAACAAGAACTGTACCTGTGTTCTTCCATTTCCTTACTATGTTCCTCACAGTGGAAGTTGACAGGTTAAATCTCTGAGACAGCTTTTTGTATCCTTCCCCTGAACAACTATGTTGAATAATCTTTGTTTTCAGATCATTTGACAGTTGTTTTGAGGAGCCAATGATGCCACTCTTCAGAGGAGATTCAAACAGGAGAACAACTTGCAAGTGGCCACTTTAAGTAGCTTTTCTCATGATTGCATACACCTGGCCATGAAGTTCAAATCTCAATGAGGTTACAAAACCAAAAAAAGTGCTTTAGTAAGTCAGTAAAAAGTAGGTAGGGGTATTTAAAACAAGAAAATGATAAGGGTGCCCATACTTATGCACCTGTCAAATTTTCTGCTAGTACAATAAACCTCATTTCAAGGCAGAAACATTACTGTGTCCAACAGTTATTAGATATATGAAACTGAAATGGCTGTTGCAAAAAAAACAATTTTTATAAAACATTAAGCTTAAGATTAATAGGGGTGCCCAAACTTTTTCATATAACTGTATATATATATATATATATATATATATATATATATATATATATATAAAACATAATTTCCTATAGCCGGGGTCAGGATCCTATCAGTCCAATGTCTGTATGATCTCATATAAGTAAATCCAAGGTATATATACTGACAAGACTGGTCAGTAATGTGCACTAATAGACGTGACGCAGCTGCAGGACCCCACAGAGAAGGATATATGTATGTAAAAGATATCCTCATCTGTGGGGTCCTGCAGCTGGGGTCACGTCTATCAGTGCACATTACTGACCAGTCTCGTCTCCCTATCTAAGGAACCATGAGATTTATGGCTGCTGCTCTGAAGTTTTTTACAGATCGGTTGATGCTAGGGCGATTTGCAGTGACAGTGACCCGATCTGTTTAAAAGTTCAAGCTGCCACCATGAATCTACAGTGTCTCAGAGACTGCAGATACAGCACAAGAATACAGCCAGGGCTTATCAGGAGAGGAGCAGCATCCCGCCACCTCCTCCCTGCACAGTGCAGACACCTCCGGCCTGTACAGGCAGAAGTGTGAGCTACTGAGCTGTTACTTACAGCACTGAGTCCTGTCCTGCTCCTCTCTGGAAGGAAGACCGAGCGCCATGGTCCTGACTTCTCTGCAGCAGACAAGTTCACTGAGAATGCAAAGTGGGCGTGTCTGCTGTATACTGGATACAGGTACAGTGTCGGCATGGGGGGGCATATGCTTCACTGCCATTCTCCAGCCACTGCCCGAGGTAGTGCAGGGAGATTTTATCTCCCTGCTCTACCATGGAGCTTAACTATATCGGTGGGTGCACACTGATATAAATTAAGTGTAGTGTAGCTCTGGGTGGGCCCCTGTGAGCGGTGGGCCCGGGGCGGCCTCACCCTCTGCCCCCCTGGCAGAGACTGGTGGGTTGAGCACGTTGGAGAAGAAGGGAAAAGCTAGTGCAGCACCCCAGGTAACCGGCTGCTGCAGTGATGTTACCTTCCTTTCTGGGAGGGTGATGTCATGCTTGGAGGTAAGGGGGATTCTATCTATCAGGCAAGGCACTCGCATTCAACACAATCTGAATCTAGGCCAGGAGGGGGAGCTCAGACCCGGATTCAGGGGAGCTCCCTTACACTTTATGTATCCTGGTCTGGAGGAGGAGCCAGTTAGTCTCAGAGAGTCTGAGAGAGACAGTGGAGGGAGACAGTTGGTCTCCAGTAGCTGAAGGATGTCTGGAGCAGACATGGGGGCCGACCAGCCACAAGGGAGCTGCTAGCCCTGGAAAGAAAAGCAGAAGGAGAGTTGAATTGTGGAGGAGCTTAGAGGAAAGAAGCATAGAGGAGGAAAGGGCTCAGGAGGGGAACAGGGGAAGGACACCCTCAGAGTCAGAGTGCAGAGGTCGGGTATCGGGAGTCCGAGGTCGTGTTGTTCTCCAGGACGCGCGACAGAACCAGAGGGCAAAGTACTGTATGTCAATTGCCTGCAACAAGTCTGAGGTGAAGCAGTGACTGTAAAAGCTGGGTCATCTAAGAGATCCTATAAACAGGCTCAAACTGTCTGTCATACAGACATTTGTCTTAGAGCAGGAGAGAGCGGACTTGCACTGAGCTTCAAGCAGCAGGGACCTAATTAACTATACGGCGCTAGCAGGAAACCTCACCTGGTAAAGGGATCTCTTAATGCCTCCAAGCCGTCCGGACCAAAGCTACCCTGTACTTGGTACCCTGGACTGATGACTACTACTACCATCAGTAAATCAGGTAAAGACTTGCAAACCTGTGTCCTTGTTCTTTGTGCATTTATCGGCTAACACCAACTTGCCATACACCTGGGAAGCCCTGGGGACCCCGCTTCACCTGTGGGAAGTGTTACCATCTTGCTGCAACAACATCACCTCAGAGGACCCCTTTAAGCAGCGTCGGTCCCTACTGACCGAACACCACAGGTGGTCTCCAGTAGCTGAAGGATGTCTGGAGCAGACATGGGGGCCGACCAGCCACAAGGGAGCTGCTAGCCCTGGAAAGAAAAGCAGAAGGAGAGTTGAATTGTGGAGGAGCTTAGAGGAAAGGGCTCAGGAGGGGAACAGGGGAAGGACACCCTCAGAGTCAGAGTGCAGAGGTCGGGTATCGGGAGTCCGAGGTCGTGTTGTTCTCCAGGACGCGCGACAGAACCGGAGGGCAAAGTACTGTATGTCAATTGCCTGCAACAAGTCTGAGGTGAAGCAGTGACTGTAAAAGCTGGGTCATCTAAGAGATGAGGACTACTACTACCATCTCTTAAGGGATCTCTTAATGCCTCCAAGCCGTCCGGACCAAAGCTACCCTGTACTTGGTACCCTGGACTGAGGACTGCTACTACCATCAGTAAACCAGGTAAAGACTTGCAAACCTGAGTCCTTGTTCTTTGTGCATTTATTGGCTAACACCAACTTGCCATACACCTGGGAAGCCCTGGGGACCCCGCTTCACCTGTGGGAAGTGTTACCATCTTGCTGCAACAACATCACCTCAGAGGACCCCTTTAAGCAGCGTCGGTCCCTAATGACCGAACACCACAGGTGGCGTCACAAACATAGACATTACAAATCCCTTTAAAGACCTTCCCTTTAATTGGACGCTTAGGGCCATGGACCGGGTCGCAGCCACCGTGACATCCTCTTTAAGACCAGACCCGGTACCGAGTACGCTGCTGCCCTGGTTAGGCTGCTCCACTAGCTTGGCACAAGGACATGTGTGTGCTTCACTATTGCAGACAGGTGAGAACCTGATATTGGTGAACAGAACAGGGACACAGAGTGAGTGCTGACAGCCCAGCAGCTCAGTGTGCGAGAGGATAAGATAAACATGGAGCTTAACCAAATCTGCAAATCAACCAGGTTATCAGGAGATGTCCACCACTGCCTGGCTTACCTCAGGATCCTGTGATCCATTCCCTTCATCCCAGGCATCTGAATGATGCAGAAACAAGCTGGATCCCTGTGTAATCCCAGATCTGCCACATCAAGGAGTGAGTAGCTACTGCTGGGACTTGTGATTCCACTGTTTTTATAACAGAACTAATTGCTAAGGGACTATTGCTGGGACTTATGGCTCCACGTGCAATAAGCTAAACAGGATGATCCAGTAGGAGGATTTTGCTCTTATTGAGTGACTAAAGGTACCGTCACACTAGGCGATATCGCCAGCGATCCGTGACGTTGCAGCGACCTGGATAGCGATATCGCTGTATTTGACACGCAGCAGCGATCTGGATCCCGCTGTGAAATTGCTGGTCGCTGCTAGAAGGTCTGCACATTATTTGGTCGCTAGGTCGCCGTGTATCGCCGTGTTTGACAGCAAAAGCAAGGATACCAGCGATATTTTACACTGGTAACCAGGGTAAACATCGGGTTACTAAGCGCAGGGCCGCGCTTAGTAACCCGATGTTTACCCTGGTTACCAGCGTAAAAGTTAAAAAAACAAACAGCACATACTCACCAGCGCGTCCCCCAGCCTCTGCTTCCTGACACTGACTGAGCGCCGGCCCTAAACTGAAAGTGAAAGCACAGCGGTGACGTCACCGCTGTGCTGTTAGGGCCGGAGCTCAGTCAGTGTCAGGAAGCAGAGGCTGGGGAACGCGCTGGTGAGTATGTGCTGTTTGTTTTTTTAACTTTTACGCTGGTAACCAGGGTAAACATCGGGTTACTAAGCGCGGCCCTGCGCTTAGCAACCCGATGCTTACCCTGGTTACCCGGGGACCTCGGCATCGTTGGTCGCTGGAGAGCGGTCTGTGTGACAGCTTTCCAGCGACCAAACAGCGACGCTGCAGCGATCGGCATCGCTGTCGCTATCGCTGCAGCGTCGCTTAATGTGACGGTACCTTAAGTGCGCCAACATTTCCTGAATGTGCGCCAACATCTGCAGCAACCAGACCCCACTGTTGGATCTGCTGCAAAGCACATCCTTTACCTTTGTGCGTGTCACATATCTATTTTATTTGTGTGATAACATTTGTATACTGCTCCTTGTTCCTCGGGCTTTTGCACCTTTTAATCCCTATACAATAAACCTGTTGTGTTGTTTTAATCTCATCTCTTGTGAGTGTGTACCATGTGTGGACTTGGGTTTCCAGAGGTGACCACCAGCAGAACAGGAAGGCCCTCCTGCATTACCCTAGAGCTCACAACAAGTTTCAGGTTGAAGTACTGTGCTACACTGTGGTGTGAACTAAGGGACACCCTGTCCTCGAAGGTGGCTTAAAGGGATGTTACAATTCATTATAACATAACCCACATTGAAAGGCATTTTGATTCTGTCTACTGCAATCCTGCTTAGGCATCTTGCTTCCTCGCATGTTATATTGGTTAGGATTAGAAACATCCTTGTTTGTGGTGCACAGTTGCTCCCTTGCCTTGACCCTAAGATGCTGGGAAATGAGAGTCTACATGCAGAATAAGTAATTTCACTCATGCTTCACAATCTGAGACCATTTGTACCTCACCTGACTGGATAATAACACAAATTATTTGTTGATATGACTGGTACTTTTTGCGGATGAATCACATTTCAGGTTTTCCGTGGTAATAGAAGTTATATTGCTGCAAAAAATGGTTTCTGAGAATTTGTGAAGATGTTTCATTTGATTCACTTCAATTGCATACAAATTTGCTTGTATCATTTCAAAGAACCACTGCTCAGAGTTCCTGTTTGCTTGCAGTCATCCTTTGCTTTGAGAAACTTTTGGGAAAATCAACCTATTGGAAAATAATTTCCTTGAGGAAATGTTAATTTTACTATGAACGGTTTTTATTTAAAGACGTACTCCCATCAGAGGCGTAGCTAGGGTTTTGGTTCAGGGGGGGCGAAGCTTCTGAGTGGGCCCCTAACCAGGTAACCTTGATTACGACTGGGTGACGAATCCTAATAGTGGAGGAGAACCTGATAGTGGAGGAGAACCTCAGCAGATGACCGCCCTGTTACTGAAAATAATCTCTATATAACGACCAACATGGATATTATGGTCAGTAGTAGAAACCAGCCCTACAGAACATATAAGAGATCACAGCACAGTTACAGATATGGTCTTACTTCTGATGTTCTCTGATGCAATTGTTAACTTTTCCTGTCTTTTCCGTCTGGCACAGACAGACATGACAACTTGTTCCAGCCAGGACTCGTCTGCAGAGAATACAACAAAGACACATTTCACTTCTCATATTCCAGCCCCATCATCATTTATTCCCAACCTGCACAAACGCCTCATCCTGCTAATACCCTAATACTGAGCCGCTGCTGCCCTAGCCGCTGCTGCCCTGTGTCCCCATTACTGCCCCTGATACCCCAATACTGAGCAGCTGCTGCCGTATGTCCCTATTACTGCACCTAATACCCCAATACTGAGTCGCTGCTGCCGTATGTGTCCCTATTACTGCACCTGATACCCAAATACAGAGCCGCTGCTGCCGTATGTGTCCTTATTTCTGCACCTGCTGTGTGGTTCTCTGTGCCTTCTAAATGCTAAAGCAACTCCCTATAATATAGTAATGCCGGGTGCAAGTGCCCTAGAAAGCAGTGCCTACATTTTGCCCCCTAGAAAGTAATACTGCCCTGTGTGCCTCTAACAGTCACAAAAACCTGAGTTCCCCTATAACAATAAGTGCCCAATTTACATTGAATAATGTCCCGAGTCTCCCCCCTGTACAGCTCCCCTATACACAGGATGATGCTCTGTTATACACAGTGTAATGCCCCCTCACTGTATAGTACCACCAACACAGTATACTGGACCCTTAATTGCCCGCAAAATGTTTGATGGCTCCAATACTGTAAGATGACCCCCTCAATGTAATTCTCACACTGTATGATGGCCCTCTAGATAGCCTCCATATAGTATAATGCATCAGATAGTCCTCAATATAGTATAATGCACTCCCCATAGGCCTCCTTATAGTACAATGCACTCCCCATAGGCAGACTCTAAAGCATAAGACAGCTCCCATTAGGTAGACTCTATAGCATAAGGCAGCCCCATAGGCAGACTCTGTAGAGTAAGGCAGCACCCCATAGGCAGACTCTGCAGTGCAAGGCAGCACCCCATAGGCAAACTCTGTAGTATAATGCAGCACCCCCATAGGCAGACTCTGCAGTATAAGGCAGCCCCCCATAGGCAGACCCTCTGGTATAAGGCAGCACCCCATAGGCAGACTCTGTAGTGTAAGGCAACACCCCATAGGCAGACCCTGTAGTATAAGGCAGTACCTACATGGGCAGACTCTGTAGTATAAGGCAGCACCCCACAGGCAAACCCTCTAGTATAAGGCAGCACCCAATAGGCAGACTCTGCAGTATAAGGCAGCACCCCCCTTCCCCAGGCAGACTGTGTAGTATAAGGCAGCACCCCATAGGCAGACCCTGTAGTATAAGACAGCACCCCATAGGCAAATTCTGTAGTATAATGCAGCACCCCCATAGGCAGACTCTGCAGTATAAGGCAGCCCCCATAGGCAGACCCTCTGGTATAAGGAAGCACCCGATAGGCAGACTCTGTAGTATAAGGCAGCACCCCATAAGCAGACCCTGTAGTATAAGCCAGCCCCCCTCCCCACAGGCAGACTCTGTAGTATAAGGCAGCCCCCCTCCCCACAGGCAGACTCTGTAGTACAAGGCAGCACCCCCTTCCACAGGCAGACTCTGTAGTATAAGGCAGCACCCCCACTTCCCCACAAGCAGACTCTGTACTACAAGGCAGCCCCTCTCCCCACATGCAGACTCTGTAGTACAAGGCAGCCCCCATCACCACAGGCAGACTCTGTAGTATCAGGCAGTCCCCCTCCCCACAGGCAGACTCTGTAGTTTAAGGCAGCACCCCCCTTCCCCAGGCAGACTCTGCAGTATAAGGCAGCACCCCCCTTCCCCAGGCAGACTGTGTAGTATAAGGCAGCACCCCATAGGCAGACCCTGTAGTATAAGACAGCACCCCATAGGCAAATTCTGTAGTATAATGCAGCACCCCCATAGGCAGACTCTGCAGTATAAGGCAGCCCCCATAGGCAGACCCTCTGGTATAAGGAAGCACCCCATAGGCAGACTCTGTAGTATAAGGCAGCACCCCATAAGCAGACCCTGTAGTATAAGCCAGCCCCCCTCCCCAGAGGCAGACTCTGTAGTATAAGGCAGCCCCCCTCCCCACAGGCAGACTCTGTAGTACAAGGCAGCACCCCCTTCCACAGGCAGACTCTGTAGTATAAGGCAGCACCCCCACTTCCCCACAAGCAGACTCTGTACTACAAGGCAGCCCCTCTCCCCACATGCAGACTCTGTAGTACAAGGCAGCCCCCATCACCACAGGCAGACTCTGTAGTATCAGGCAGTCCCCCTCCCCACAGGCAGACTCTGTAGTGTAAGGCAGCAACCCCCTTCCCCAGGCAGACTCTGTAGTATAAGGCAGCACCCCCTTTCCCCACAGGCAGACTCTGTACTACAAGGCAGCCCCCCTTCCCACATGCAGACTCTGTAGTACAAGGCAGCCCCCCATCACCACAGGCAGACTATGTAGTATAAGGCAGTCCCCCTCCCCACAGGCTGACTCTGTGGTTTAAGGCAGCACCCTCTTACCTAGGCAGACTCTATAGTATAAGGCAGCACCCCCCTTCCCCAGGCAGACTCTAGTATAAGGCAGCCCCCCTCAACACAGGCAGTCTCTGTACTTTAAAGCAGCACCCCCCTTTCCCAGACAGACTCTGTAGTTTAAGGCAGGACCCCCCTTCCCCAGGCAGACTCTGTAGTATAAGGCAGCACCCCCCTTCTGCAGGCAGACTCTGTACTATAAGGCAGCACCCCCCTTCCCCAGGCAGACTCTGTAGTATAAGGCAGTTCCCCTCTTCCCCAGGCAGTCTCTGTAGTATAAGGCAGCACGCACCTTCCCCAGGCAGACTCTGTAGTAAAAGGCAGCCCCCCTCCCCACAGGCAGACTCTGTAGTATAAGGCAGTCCCCCTCCCCACAGGCAGACTCTGTGGTTTAAGGCAGCGCCCTCTTACCCAGGCCGACTCTGTAGTATAAGACAGCACACCCCCTTCCCCAGAGGCAGACTCTGTAGTACAAGGCAGCCCCCCTCCCCACAGGTAGACTCTGTAGTACAATGCAGCCCCCCTCCCCACAGGCAGACACTGTAGTATAAGGCAGCCCCCCTCACCACAGGTAGACTGTAGTATAAGGCAGTCCCCATCCCCACAGGTCGACTCTATAGTATAAGGCAGCACCCCCTTCCCCAGGCAGACTCTAGTATAAGGCAGCCCCCCTCCCCACAGGCAGTCTCTGTACTTTAAGGCAGCACCCCCCTTTCCCAGACAGACTCTGTAGTATAAGGCAGGACCCCCCTTCCCCAGACAGACTCTGTAGTATAAGGCAGCCCCCCTTCCCCAGGCAGACTCTGTAGTATAAGGCAGCACACCCCCCTTCCCCAAAGGCAGACTTTGTAGTACGAGGCAGCCCCCCTCCCCACAGGCAGACTGTAGTATAAGGCAGCCCCCCTCACCACAAACACACTGTAGTAAAAGGCATTCCCTCTCCCCACAGGCAGACTCTGTAGTATAAGGCAGCACACCCCTTCCCCAGGCAGACTCTAGTATAAGGCAGCCCCCCTCCCCAGAGGCAGACTCTATGCTTTAAGGCAGCACCCCCCTTCCCCAGGCAGACTCTGTAGTATAAGGCAGCACCCCCCTTCCCCAAGCAGACTCTGTAGTATAAGGCAGCACCCCCCATTCCCAGGCAGACTCTGTAGTATAAGGCAGCACCCCCTTCCCCAGGCAGACTCTGTAGTATAAGGCAGCACCCCCCTTCTGCAGGCAGACTCTGTACTATAAGGCAGCACCCCCCTTCCCCAGGCAGACTCTGTAGTATAAGGATTCCGCGTCCAAACACGGCACACTATTCCTCCTTCCAGCATAAGTGGATCTTATCCTTTGCCACCTTGCATCTCAGACGCCGCTCCCTCCGTGTGCCCAGAGACACTGTTCTGTCTCTCCCCATAATTCCACACACAGTACGTAACTGATGAAGGTCCGGTGTGTTGGACCGAAACGTTTTTGGGTACTACATTAAAAATTCACAAAGAGCATAAGTTGAGTGCAAGGTCTTTCTTTATGTATATTGTAAGGTGTGGGAACCTACCTTTGCACCACCACCAGTAGTGCACACGTTTCTACCATTTAAGCTGTAGTGTAAGGCAGTCCCACTCCCCACAGGCAGACTCTGCAGTATAAGGCAGCACCCCCCTTCCCCAGGCAGACTCTAGTATAAGGCAACCCCCCCAACAGGCAGACTCTGTACTTTAAGGCAGCACCCCCTTCCCCAGGTAGACTCTGTAGTATAAGGCAGCACCCCCCCTCCCCAGGCAGACTCTGTAGTATAAGGCAGCACCCCCCCTTCCCCAGGCAGACTCTGTACTATAAGGCAGCACCTCCCTTCCCCAGGCAGACTCTGTAGTATAAGGCAGCCCCCCTCCCCACAGGCAGATTCTGTACTATAGTGCAGCACCCCCCTTCCCCACAGGCAGACTGTGTAGTGCAAGGCAACCCCGCTCCCCACAGGCAGACTGTAGTATAAGGCAGTCCCCCTCCCCACAGGCAGACTCTGTAGTATAAGGAAGCACCCCCTCTTCCCCAGGCAGACTCTAGTATAAGGCAGCCCCCCTCCCCACAGGCAGGCTCTGTACTTTAAGGCAGCACCCCCCTTCCCCAGACAGACTCTGTAGTATAAAGCAGTACCCCCCCTTCCCCAGGCAGACTCTGTACTATGAGGCAGCACCCCCTTCCCCAGGCAGACTCTGTAGTATGAGGCAGTACCCCCCTTCCCCAGGCAGACTCTTTTGTATAAGGCAGCACCTCCCTTCCCCAGGCAGACTCTGTAGTATAAGGCAGCACCCCCTTCCCCAGGCAGACTCTGTAGTATAAGGCAGCACCCCCTTCCCCACAGGCAGACTCTGTAGTACAAGGCAGTCCCCCTTCCCCACAGGCAGACTCTGTAGTACAAGGCAACCCCCCTCCCCACAAGCAGATACTGTAGTATAAGGCAGCCCCTCCCACCACAGGTAGACTGTAGTACAAGGCAGTCCCACTCCCCACAGGCAGACTCTGTAGTATAAGGCAGCACCCCCCCTTTTCCAGGCAGAATCTATTATAAGGCAACCTCCCCAACAGGCAGACTCTGTACTTTAAGGCAGCACCCCCCTTCCCCAGGCAGTCTCTGTAGTATAAGGCAGCACCCCCCTTCCCCAGGCAGACTCTGTACTATAAGTTAGCACCCCCTTCCCCAGGCAGACTCTGTAGTATAAGGCAGCCCCCCTCCCCACAGGCAGATTCTGTACTATAGTGCAGCACCCCCCGTTCCCCATAGGCAGACTCTGTAGTGCAAGGCAACCCTCCTCCCCACAGGCAGACTGTTGTATAAGGCAGTCCCCCTCCCCACAGGCAGACTCTGTAGTATAAGGCAGCACCCCCTCTTCCCCAGGCAGACTCTAGTATAAGGCAGCCCCCCTCCCCACAGTCAGACTCTGTACTTTAAGACAGCACCCCCCTTCCCCAGGCAGACTCTGTAGTATAAAGCAGCACCCCCTTCCCCAGGCAGAGTCTGTACTATGAAGCAGCACCCCCCTTCCCCAGACAGACTCTGTAGTATGAGGCAGTACCCCCCTTCCCCAGGCAGACTCTGTGTATAAGGCAGCACCTCCCTTCCCCAGGCAGACTCTGTAGTATAAGTCAGTACCCCCCTTCCCCAGGCAGACTCTGTAGTATAAGGCAGCACACCCCCTTTCTCCACAGGCAGACTCTGTAGTACAAGGCAGCCCCCCTCCCCACAGGTAGACTCTGTAGTATAAGGCAGCCCCCCTCCCCACAGGCAGACTCTGTAGTATAACGCAGCACCCCCCTTCCTCAGGCAGACTGTGTAGTATAAGGCAGCCCTCCTCCCCATAGGCAGACTCTGTAGTATAAGGCAGCACCCCCCTTCCCCAGGCAGACTCTGTAGTATAAGGCAGCACCCCCCTTCCCCAGGCAGACTGTGTAGTATAAGGCAGCCCTCCTCCCCATAGGCAGACTCTGTAGTATAAGGCAGCACCCCCCTTCCCCAGGCAGACTCTGTAGTATAAGGCAGCACCCCCCTTCCCCAGGCAGACTCTGTAGTATAAGGCGGCACCCCCTTCCCCAGGCTGACTCCGTAGTATAAGGCAGTACCCCCCTTCCCCAGGCAGACTCTGTAGTATAAGGCAGCACACCCCCTTTCTCCACAGGCAGACTCTGTAGTACAAGGCAGCCCCCCTCCCCACAGGTAGACTCTGTAGTATAAGGCAGCCCCCCTCACCACAGGCAGATTCTGTAGTATAAGGCAGTCCCCCTCCCCACTGGCAGACTCTGTAGTATAATGCAGCACCCCCCATTCCCCAGGCAGACTGTGTAGTGTAAGGCAGCCCTCCTCCCCATAGGCAGACTCTGTAGTATAAGGCAGCACCCCCCCTTCCCCAGGCAGACTCTGTAGTATAAGGCAGCACCCCCTTCCCCAGGCAGACTCTGTAGTATAAGGCAGCACCCCCCTTCCCCAGGCAGACTCTGTAGTATAAGGCAGCACCCCCCTTCCCCAGGCTGACTCTGTAGTATAAGGCAGCACCCCCTTCCCCAGGCAGACTCTGTAGTATAAGGCAGCACCCCCCTTCCCCAGGCAGACTCTGTAGTATAAGGCAGCACCTTCTGTAAAGCTGGAAATAAGATAATTTATTACCGTGCCAACACAGACCACGCTCTGACACAGACTGGAGGGGGAGCCCAGTATCACACAAGATAGGATTAGATACACTGCTCAGCAGACTGTATCACACAGGATAGGATTAGATACACAACCCAGTATCACACAGGATAGGATTAGAAATGCAGCTCAGCAGACAGTATCACACAGGATAGGATTAGATACACAGCTCAGCAGTCAGTGACACAGGATAGGATTAGATACACGGGTCAGCAGACAGTATCACACAGGATAGGATTAGATACACGGCTCAGCAGACAGTATCACACAGGATAGGATTAGATACACAGCTCAGCAGTCAGTATCACACAGAAGAGGATTAGATACACTGCTCAGCAGACAGTAACACACAGAATAGGATTAGATACACGGCTCAGCAGACAGTATCACACAGGACAGGACTAGATACACGGCTCAGCAGACAGTATCACACAGGATAGGATTAGGTACATGGCTCAGCAGACAGTATCACACAGGACAGGACTAGATACACGGCTCAGCAGACAGTATCACACAGGATAGGATTAGGTACATGGCTCAGCAGACAGTGTCACACAGGATAGGATTAGATACACAGCTCAGCAGACTATCACACAGGAGACGATTAGATACACAGCTCAGCAGACAGTAACACATAGGATAGGATTAGATACACAGTTCAGGAGACAGTATCACACAGGATAGGATTAGGTACACAGCTCAGCAGACAGTATCACACAGGACAGAATTAGATATACAGCTCAGCAGGTGGTATCATACAGGATAGGATTAGATACACAGCTCAGCAACAGGATGTGTCAAAGGAGAGGACCTTTTCATTCCAAGAATCCCTCTCATTCCCTCCGATTTGCCTTTTGATTTTAAATGCCTTCAGTTTCCAATTCGACTTGCATTTGCAATGTCCATTAACAAGGCTCAGGGACAGTCCTGGAAAGTAGTAGGGATCGATTTGCTATCTCTATGCTTTTCTCATGGTCAACTTTGTGCGGCCTGTTCAAGAATTGGAACTGCCAAAAATCTGTTCATCTTTGCACCGAAAGGAAAAACCAAAAATGTTGTTTATCTAAAAGGCTCTTGAATGGGTTGAAAATAAAATACTATCAATACCTAGTTAATCGTTTAGTTAATTTGTGTTGCAAATCTGTAGTGTTGAGTATATAATGTGAAATGTTTTTATGTGCAATATAATCATTATAATTTGTTATAACTAACCACAGTTGGTTACTTTGCCTGGGCAATGCCGGGCTCTTCAGCTAGTAGCACTATGTACTTACAATTGCTTATTTTGCCTTTCTACCCAATTAATTCGTGACCTGATTAAAAAAAGAATAGCTGAATGTTTCTAAGCTCTCTGCTGAAACAGGAAGTCTCTTTTCCCTGCAGGAGTCATTACTACAAAAGTGAATTGAAGAGGGGGGGATGACTCATGCTGGGAAAAGAGACTTCCTATTTCTACATAGAGTTTAGAAGGATTCAGCTAGTCTGTCTTTAATCAAATGATGTCATAGATCTAATGGAAACGATAAAAATTAACTGGGTAGAAAGACAAAATCAGCAATTGCATGTACAAAGTGCCAAGTAATATGACGATTGCAATATACTAAGAGGCTTAAAACTTTTATGGAATGAGTGCTTATTTAAAAGGCACTGCGTCTGTTTTCAAGTGCTATAGCTCAGCAGTCATTGAAGAATACTCAAGAACAATCACTACTTAGTGTACAAAACTGTGGTGTCCAAGCTCAGTGTCACCAGGTAAACTATAAGTGGTAGGGTAGTGGACCTCCATTAATTTGATATTGATGACTTACATTACTTACTTTACATCAATATCTCAGTTCTGGATAACTGCTTTAAGCTGAAGAACAGACTTATTAATTTTACTCGCTTATGTAGCATTATTAATTTCCACATCAGTTGACAGACATCAACATGACTGTCCCCATTGCTGTCCACAATCTATCTGTATATGTCTATGTGGTGTGGGAGGCAACCCCTGCAAACATGGGGAGAACATAGAAACTCCTTATAGATGTTGTCCTTGGTGGAAATTAAATCCCGGACCCCAACACTAGAACGATGCTAATCACCAAGCCACCGAGCTGCCCTAGATCATCACTCCATTGCAGTTTAGCCCATTACTGTTAATGTTATGTAATCTCCAAAACTCCTTTTATTAGTGGCTTCAGCCTGAATGCTATAATTTAATTCCATGTCTATTTAGAGGATTATTAAATTGGATCACCTGGATAATACCATTTCTTAACTAGAAATTTGGATCACAGCACTTTTATCTAGAAATTAACATTACATTTAAAAAAGTAAAACTTGGCCTACAACCTCTGGTTATATCATTATACAACATCCTCAGTATAGCTTTTTATTCTTTTGAATATGTTCAGCGCACCATGTAATAAGAGCTTCACTATGTTATATGGTTAATATAAGGGAATTCATCTGTATATTCTAGTATTTTTTTGTAATCTTTCAAGTATAAAGATTTTTCACTAGATAGCGGATGCCTGTAAGACTAGAATAAAGAACAATATATCTAGATGTCAACTTTTACTTATTGTATGGGTTCATAATGATTTTTGAGCATCGAGAGCTACTGTTTACGTCCACATTATGTGCTCCATCTACCTTTCAAAAGTTTTTTATAATATCTTCTAGGTGCAGAACATGGAGACAGCAGAATATTTATGAAAATATCGGCACATTTTCAAGATTCTTTTTGATGTCTTCACTTGCTAAGGAAAAGTAATTACTGTTTTATTTTTGTCTTCAATGTCACTGTGTCCATCATTCTTTAATAAAACCAACTTTAAGTTCTTTCCTTCGGGCCTCATACTGTGCAGCACATCTGACAAAGTCCTTTGAATTGCCACCTCATGTCTTTAGATGATAGATACTTAACAGCTCAATATGAAACAACTTTTCTATGTAAAAGCCATACCTATATTTTAAAGTGAGGCTGAAGGAGATGGGACTTGTGACTGGCAAGTGGTAGGAGAAGTAGTTTGGTTCATTAACATACATAAGGCTTTGGTAATGCTCAGAAAAGTTGTAAAAACTGAAGGAGAATAAGAAGATAACTTTGTGAACTATTTTATGAACATTTATTTACTAGTTTGGAGAATTATATAAGACACTGAAAATATGATTGTCACGGAGGCTCTGTTGCTAACAAGAGCAGAATCATCACACAAAAGGGTTGTCAAAATAAAGACCAAGGTCAAAGTACAGGAATTAAAAAAGCACAATAGAGTCTTTAAGACAAGTAATTAGGAAGCAAAGCATATAACTGGCAACCAGTGATGAAAGTCAAGGGATTCAATTGTTTGATCCCTTTCAAGGATCACAGAAAAGAGCAATTTAGGTAATAAGTTCAGGAGTTAACTCCTAAGCTTCTAGAATTTCAAGTACCACTAGCCCAGAATAAACCAAACTGCTGCGTGTCCCAGTGACAGAAGCAGAAACAGAGGTAATGAACATGAAAGTGTACACAACAATTAACAACAGGAAAATGTTAATTTCAGTCACTCCAATTCATCTTACCAACTGCAAATTGCATAAAAGTGGTTAACCGGTGACATCTAGAACTCCTGGAAGTGAGTGGTGTGTAAGATCAGCAGTTATCATACATGTGTCTTGTTCATTAGAATCATGCATCATAGAAAAAATAGGTTGGCGCACCACAATGATATCAAGTAAATAAATATATATTGGGGGTGCAAAACAATGGCTAATACGCAGAGCAGATAATAAACAAGAAAAAGAGAGCCACTATACTGTATGCACACCACCAGAAGTTATAATGAATCAAGCAAGCTTTATTGGTAACATATAAAAACAATTAAAACCATACATGCAAAAACAAAACTCCCTCCATATACGTGTGCCCAACACTGCCCAATACACAATATTCATACATCAAATATAGCAGATAATCAAATAGTATACACATATAAATAATTACTGGCCAAAAGCCGCCCTGTCCTAATCAGCAAAAGATATAACTGTCAATAGCAAAACCCTGTCAGGCTGCAGCTAACCCCCAACAAATAGTCCTCCTGGTATGTAATGGGTAGGGCACAAGCAAATAATTACCCCAAATAGGAAGAAGGAGCACGGTTGTCACCCGTCCTAAGCATAAGAGGGGAACATGCTGCGGCAGCTAGAGGGTGATCCAGACAGAAGGCTCACAGAATATGGAGAAAATATAGCAAGAACTGGGCAGCCAGCAAGTGAAGGGCAATGGAGGGAGAGCCCAACGCGTATCGCTGTTCAAGACAGCTTCGTCAGGGGAAGTGAGCTCTCCAAGCACCAACAGCGCTTGTATATACCTGATCTAATGAAGCAGATCGCAGTCTGGTGTGCAGGTAATCAGGAAAGATGGCATCAGAGGCTGTAGTAAGAGGATATTGCACTGACCCCTGGTGGATGAACAGCGCATGTGCCGGCCTGCCAGACCGACGGATCGCACAGAGGAAAAAAAAAAATATATAATAAGAACTGGAGCAGAAGAAGACAAATAAATAGGAAATGCTAAAGCGCACGCGCGGCTCCCGGGAGCGGGCGATGTGACAATCAAACATGCTCGACTGTCACAGTGCCACAGAGAACCCGCTGAAAAATGAAAAGATAAATTATTTGTGCACATATGTAAGAAGAGGGGACAAGGATAAGTCCTATTGCTATAAGTCCTGTTGTCGCAGTACCAAAGAGAACACACTAAAAAATGAGAAAATAACTTATTTGTGCATATATGCAGGGAGAGGGGACCGAGATAAATCCTATGATGACATAAATAAAACGCTGTCATATAAGCCCAAGAAAAAGAAGGAGGGCAGAAGAACGTCCCCCCCTGAACTGAGAGAGAAGTTGCATAGTTAATAAGGCCTAAAGATGTATATATGCCACACTAGATATTATAACAACATAAAAAATACATACACACATAAATGTCCATAATATATAATTAGTAGAAATACATCATGGTAATGTACATATATATGCATTCTCCATAAGGAACGAGCAAATGAATGGTAATGCACAGCCAAAATGCTGAAAAATCAGCGAATCATTAGAATACCACTAGTGTTGAGCGATACCTTCCGATATTCAAAAGTATCGGTATCGGATTGGATCGGCCGATATCCAAAAAATATCGGATATCGCCGATACCGATACCCGATACCAATACAAGTCAATGGGACACAAATATCGGAAGCAATCCTGGATGGTTCCCAGAGTCTGAAGGAGAGGAAACTCTCCTTCAGGCCCTGGAATCCATACTCACAAGACACAAGACACAAGACCGTGACATCATCGCAGGTCCTACACTCACTGCATTCTTAGGAATGGAGGCTGCCGGTTGCACCGCTGAGAGCCAGGGGCCATCGGAGGGGTGAGTATATCCATATTTTTTATTTTTATTCTTTATTTTTTACATGAATATGGATCCCAGGGCCTGAAGGAGAGTCTCCTCTCCTCCAGATGACTGGGAACTTATATGAACTTCCGATTCCGATTTCTGATATCACAAAAATATCGGAACTCGGTATCGGAATTCCGATACAGCGAATATCGTCCAATACCCGATATTTGCAGTATCGGAATGCTCAACACTAAATACCACAATACCTGCCAATCGTGTTTATTTTTTGGGGAAAGTAGCTCTAAATAATGCTGGCTAACTACTTTAATGTCATTTTGAGGGAGTTATAGACTACAGTTGATCAAATGTTGCATTTGGTGGCAAGTCATTCTGATATGATTGTTCTGATTTTTGATCACACAGTAAACCAATAGGACTTCCTTTACAATTTCCAAGCTTGCAAACACAGGTTTGATTCTGTAATATGACAGACAATTATTATTAATTATTCCCCATCATGGTACATAGCCACTAGTGAATGTATGTTCACCATTATTTAGTATTATATTAAGCAAACCCAAATTTTATATCTTGCATAATCTTTGTGGTTCTCGTGAAGAAGACATTTTAATACTTCAAAACACGTCGAGAATAAACAGCACTGTCAACATTTTCACTAGATTCCGATTCCTTTATTGTTTGCACACCAGCAATGCAGAATATCTGCTATTTCCTTTCCTACATATCTTACATAATGAAATTTTATAAATAAAAACCTAAATTTGGTAAATTTTAGTGTAGATCATATAAAGAATTGGTGCAAGAAAAGACCATAAAATAAAATAAATTAAGAATATGTAAATTTTATTTGAACAATAACACTGGTCAACGAAAATGGAGCAAAGGACAAAGAAAAAGCTTCAAATTTGGTGTTCCAATGGTGTGGAGAGAGCCAAAAAATCATCATGATGACTGTTATTTATGGTAAACACAGGTACAGGCACATCTTCACAATGAGGGACAGGCCTTCTTGCAGATTCCATGTTACTCCCATTTTCATTTCTTATGCTTATTGAATCCTTGCACTTGCACTGCACAGAAATAACAGTCATCATGATGATTTTTTGGCTCTCTCCACACCATTGGAACACCAAATTTGAAGCTTTTTCTTTGTCCTTTGCTCCATTTTCGTAATAATTCGATACATGCTTTGCACACTATGTGTGGTGCCCAAAACTTGTCTTGGTCCCCAAGCATAACCCCAAAATAGGCAAAATACACTTTTTTTACGAAGTCTGTTATGTTTCTTCTATGTTTTGGCAGTGTGTATTCACCACAAATGTAACAGAATGAGTCTGGATCGTTAAGACAACTTCTTCTTGATGAGTTCATGCTTTTCACTGGAAAACAGACAACAACATAAAGTTAGTGCAAAAATCAAGCTATGAACAAACTTTTAGAACACTAATTAACACAAAACTATATTGAGAACTGCTCAGTTCAAGTACTAATCCAAAGAAATTAATGAGATGATGCGTCGCATTTACCAACAAGTGCTATAAATAAGATACCAAAAATCTCAAAAACTTGAGCCAATCTGGCAAAACTGATAGCATATTCAGAATCAGCACCCCAAAAATACCCCAAATTCATTAAAATATTTTGGACACCAGAAAACTTTTTTTTTTTTGTTGACCTGTGTAATTCATTAAGAAACAGTGCTCAAAAATTAAAAAACACAGACTGAACCAAAAGGGCAGGACACAAAGCCAATAGCTGGGAGGCATCTTATATAAAATACACCCTCCCCAATAGCAAGACGCCTGAGCAACCCCTTTAGTTACTGTTAGGTGATTTAGTATTTGCAACTGTATGTTGCCTGGTCCCCCATCCCTAGTCTATTAATGTTTCCCGTATCCTGTGTCCCATCATTAATCCAGTATAGTTAGTCTTTGTTCCTGTCTCCACTTTGGTGGTGTCCATACCCTTAAATCTCATCTGAGGTTCCTGATCTGTTTCCTAAGATCAGTGTGTCTAATCTGTCCCTGTGGCCGTCCTTTTGGCACAGTCTGAACCTGTCCCTGTGGCAGTTCCACCTTCTATCCGGAGACTGCACTGTTTGAACCTGTCCCAAGTAATCGTCTTGTCCAATCTAAGAATCTGAGTAAATGGCTTAGACCCTTGGGGTCGGCTGCCACTGCCCTGGAGCTACCTGCCACACAAACCTAATCTGACTACTAGAAACTTCAGTAAACACCAAGGTAGCTGCTTAATCATGGCCCTCCAGGGTAAGCCCGGTCAGTGGCACAGTAGGTCCATGAACAAAGTGCACCACCTTTGAGTATAACAGTTTGCTAAGGCCATGGGCCCTGATGGCCCCATCACTCCCCTTTCTTGAACTTATTTGAATGATTGTTTGGTCAGTATGAGCAACATTTTTTTCCTGAGTGGAATAACTGACCTTTGTTGCACCAGCCCAAGTCACAGTTCCTGTGGCCGAGCCTATTAAATTTGTGACTTGCGCTCCCAGAGTGGAACCCGTCCCACCGGATCCTCCTCAGTACAGTGGGGATCTGAAGCAGTGCTGTGGGTTCCTGGGGCAGTGCATGCAGCACTATGAGTTTTTTGCTCATCAATTTTACTCCAATTGGGTTAAAGTGGGATTCCTGATGTCCTATCTAGCTGGAGATGCCCTGGCATGGCTCAGTCCCCTATGGGAAACAGGGGATCCTATCACCTCAGACTTGCAAGCCTTCCTGGTGGCCTTCTGTATGATCTTTGATAAGTGAAACCCAGAATCTCCTGAAAAAACCTCCCTTCCCAACTTCCAGGAGCAGACAAAATGGATGACATGTGTAAGTAAACCATCACATCTGGCTCTGTCCTTTCAAAAACCACCCATTCACCAGCCTGCTGAGGCAGCTACCCATGTAGAATCCATGAAGTCTGACCTTACTTGGCAGGCTAAGCAGAAGCCGGAAATCAGTCATGAGTTAGGATTGCAGTATCGCTGCATTTGTATGGAACATCCTAACGGTCTTTCTCCATTGAAGCCTAAAAAAGTCCAAAACCTTGGGCCAATGTGAGAGGCTGCCCTTGGCAGGAACATTTCCTCTCCACAAATGACTATGACTGTATCCATAGCAAGTGGAGGCTTCAGTTCGGCTGGAGAGTTCATGCTGCAAGCCATAAAGAGTCGGTTTCAGACTGCTGACGGCTCCAGAATCCAGTGAGGGTGTTGTCAAGTGAAGGATGAGCCCTACTCAGAAGCAGTCAAGTAATGTGTGAACAGCTTAAGCTCCAGATCGGAACGTTATATACAGAGAAGATCGCCTTCCATCTGCTGACTGATATTTCCATTGGTCTTCCAGAGCTGCAAACTCAAGGGCCCATTTTGGTCTGGAGACCTCATGTGGTGCTTCGTTGGGGACAGGTGAATCACAAGACATGGCTGGTCTCCATACATCCAGGTTAGCCAGCACTTTCACCTTCTTCTCCACCAGGTCTGCTAGTCACAAGTCTCTGTGTGCTGGTGTCTCTGAAGAAGGGGAAGTGGAGGTCATGTCCCCACCCAGTCCCAACAATTGTACCAATGACCTGCCCCTGGAACCTCACCGCCTTGTAAACTTGTCATTATGCAGACCAGGCAGAATATGGATCCTAAGAAGGTATCTTCAGTTGCTAGTAGGTCTGGTGAAGAGAACGTCAAAGTAGTGGCATCTTTCAACCCTCTTCAACCCACCAAGCAGGCGGAGGAACTTCAGTCGGCCCTCAAATCCTCCGGGGTGGTATCTGATCTCAACAAATCTTGTGAGGCTTCCCAATGCCAAATTCCTGGTACTACGCCTGCTTCGTCCTATGCTGTGGATGGCTTGATGGAGAGAAGCATCCTAGTCGTGAAGTTGTCACTTTTCTTCTGGTGAAAGAAGAAGTTGTGGTCCTAATGAGAAGTTGAGGGAGTCCGTGAAAAGATGTCAACTTCCAATTTCTTTTCAAGGAGTCCTCTCAGGCTTGAAGAAGAGGGGGTGTAAGGGGTGGGGACTGTAGTGCTATAACCTTGCGCCTCAGCATGGTGCCCCCTTTATCCTCCATGCAGTGATGCCGGGCTTACTCACCACCCTGACCCCATCGCGGTCCTTGTGTGCGCTCTGCACCTTACCTGTGCACATTGCACTCTGATCCAGTGGCATAACTAGTGCGCACGCTCCCCTATTCTTAAAGGAGCAGCACCTGCACGTGGTAAAATGCCACCAGGTGCCTGAGCAAACCCTTTTAGTTACTGTTAGGTGGTTTAGTGTTTGCAACTGTTTGTTGCCAGGTCCCCTGCCTCTAGTCTGTTAATGTTTCTTGTATTCTGTCTCTCATTAGTCCAGTATAGTTAGTCTTTGTTTCTGTGTCCGTTTTGGCTGTGTCAATGCTCTTAAACTGCATCGGTACCTGATCTGTTTCCTGAGACCAGTGTGTCTACCCTGTCCCTGTTGCCTTCCTGTCGGCAAAGTCTGAACCTGTCCCTGTGGCCATCCCGTCTGCTATCCGGACACTGCACAGTCTGTATCTGTCACTGTGGCTGTCCCGTTTGCTATCCAGAGACTGCTCAGTCTGAACCTGTCCCTGCGGTCGTCCCATCTGCTATCCGGTGACTGCACAGACTGAACATGTACTAGTGGTCATCCTGCCCTATTTAGGAATCTGAGTAAATAGGTTAGACACTTGGGGTCAGCTGCTACTGCCAGAGGTCGCCCATAAGTGGCACCTGGCAGCTACCTGCCGTACAAGCCTGACCTCACCATGAGAGGCTCCAGTGAACACTAAGGTAGCTGCTTAGTCACGCCTGTTGTGAATTTGGATTCTGGGCTCCCCCGGTGGCTACTGGTGGAATTGAACTGGTGTCTTCATCTTCTCTGTTCACCTGTTCCCATCAAGATGTGGGAGTCGCTATATAACCTTGCTGCTCTGTTAGTTGCTTGCCGGTCAACAATGTTATCAGAAGCCTCTCTGTGCTTGTTCCTGCTCCTAGACAACTACTAGATAAGTTGGACTCTTGTCCATGTTTGTTTTTGCATTTTTGTTCCAGTTCACAGCTGTAGTTTCGTTACTGTGTCTGGAAAGCTCTTGTGAACAGGAATTGCCACTCTGGTGTTATGAGTTAATGCCAGAGTTTTAAAGTAATTTCTGGATGGCGTTTTTGATAGGGTTTTCAGCTGACCATGAAAGTGTCCTTTCTGTCTTCTGCTATGTAGTAAGTGGACCTCAAATTTGCTAAACCTATTTTCATACTACGTTTGTTATTTCATCTCAACTCACCGCCAATACATGTGGGGGGCCTCTGTCTCCTTTCGGGGTATTTCTCTAGAGGTGAGCTAGGACTAATATTTTCCTCTGCTAGCTTTATTTAGTCCTCCGGCTGGTGCTGGGCATCTAGAATCAACGTAGGCATGCTACCCGGCCACTGCTAGTTGTGCGTTAGGTTTAGTTCATGGTCAGCTCAGTTCCCATCTTCCAAGAGCTAGTTCCTATATATGCTTATGCTATGTTCTCTTGCCATTGAGATCATGACAGTTTGACCGGCCCTCAAAGTGTTAATTGTTTGGGCTGAAGCAGGAGAAAAAGAAGTGTTGAAGGGAAATTTTTTTTTTTTCCCCTCAGAGTTTTGCTGCCTAGCCCTTAATTGCTGTCTAGCTGCTTCTTACCTCCTCTTAACCCTTGAATGGCTCTGTGTCCACCTGTTTGTAATGGATCTTCAGAGTGTAACTGCAGGTTTGAATAATCTCGCCACGAAGGTACAAAATTTGCAAGATTTTGTTTGTCATGCACCTGTATCTGAGCCGAGAATTCCTTTGCCGGAATTTTTCTCGGGGAATAGATCCGGGTTTCAGAATTTTCGAAATAATTGCAAATTATTTTTGTCCCTGAAATCTCGCTCTGCCGGAGACCCTGCACAGCAGGTCAGGATTGTGATTTCCTTGCTCCGGGGCGACCCTCAAGACTGGGCTTTTTCATTGACACCAGGGGATCCTGCGTTGCTCAATGTGGATGCGTTTTTTCTGGCCTTGGGGTTGCTTTATGACGAACCTCATTTGGAGCTTCAGGCAGAAAAAACTTTGATGTCCCTATCTCAGGGGCAAGATGAAGCGGAAATTTACTGCCAAAGATTCCGTAAATGGTCTGTGCTTACTCAGTGGAATGAGTGCGCCCTGGCGGCGACTTTCAGAGAGGGTCTCTCTGATGCCATTAAGGATGTTATGGTGGGGTTCCCTGTGCCTGCGGGTCTGAATGAGTCCATGACAATGGCTATTCAGATCGATAGGCGTTTGCGGGAGCGCAAACCAGTGCACCATCTGGCGGTGTCCACTGAGAAGTCGCCAGAGAGTATGCAGTGTGATAGAATTCTGTCCCGAAGCGAGCGGCAGAATTTTAGACGGAAAAATGGGTTGTGTTTCTATTGTGGTGATTCTACTCATGTTATATCAGCATGCTCTAAGCGCACTAAAAAGCTTGGTAAATCTGTTTCCATTTGCACCTTACCGTCTAAATTTATTCTATCTGTGACCCTGATTTGCTCTTTGTCATCTATTACCACGGACGCCTATGTCGACTCTGGCGCCGCTTTGAGTCTTATGGATTGGTCCTTTGCCAAACGCTGTGGGTATGATTTAGAGCCTTTGGAGACTCCTATTCCTCTGAAGGGGATTGACTCCACCCCATTGGCTAATAATAAACCACAATACTGGACACAAGTAACTATGCGTATTAATCCGGATCACCAGGAGATTATTCGCTTTCTGGTGCTGTATAATCTACATGATGATTTGGTGCTAGGATTGCCTTGGCTGCAATCTCACAACCCAGTCCTCGACTGGAGAGCTATGTCTGTGTTGAGCTGGGGATGTAAGGGGGCTCATGGGGATGTACCTGTGGTTTCCATTTCATCATCCATTCCCTCTGAAATTCCTGAGTTCCTGTCTGACTATCGTGACGTCTTTGAAGAATCCAAGCTTGGTTCGTTACCTCCGCACCGAGAGTGCGATTGTGCCATAGATTTAATCCCGGGTAGTAAATACCCAAAGGGTCGTTTATTTAATCTGTCTGTGCCTGAACATGCTGCTATGCGAGAATATATAAAGGAGTCCTTGGAAAAGGGACATATTCGTCCATCGTCATCTCCCTTAGGAGCCGGTTTTTTCTTTGTGTCAAAAAAAGACGGCTCTTTGAGACCATGTATTGATTATCGGCTTTTGAATAAAATCACTGTTAAATATCAATACCCATTGCCGTTGCTGACTGATTTGTTTGCTCGCATAAAGGGGGCCAAGTGGTTCTCTAAGATTGACCTTCGTGGGGCGTATAATTTGGTGCGAATCAGGCAGGGGGATGAGTGGAAAACCGCATTTAATACGCCCGAGGGCCACTTTGAGTATTTAGTGATGCCTTTTGGTCTTTCTAATGCTCCGTCAGTTTTCCAGTCCTTTATGCATGATATTTTTCGCGATTATTTGGATAAATTTATGATTGTGTATCTGGATGATATTCTGATTTTTTCGGATGACTGGGACTTTCATGTCCAGCAAGTCAGGAGGGTTTTTCAGGTTTTGCGGTCTAATTCTTTGTGTGTGAAGGGTTCTAAGTGTGTTTTTGGGGTACAGAGGATTTCCTTTTTGGGATATATTTTTTCCCCCTCTTCCATTGAAATGGATCCTGTCAAGGTTCAAGCTATTTGTGATTGGACGCAGCCCTCTTCTCTTAAGAGTCTTCAGAAATTTTTGGGCTTTGCTAACTTTTATCGTCGATTTATTGCTGGTTTTTCGGATATTGCTAAGCCATTGACCGATTTGACTAAGAAGGGTGCTGATGTTGCTGATTGGTCCCCTGATGCTGTGGAGGCCTTTCGGGAGCTTAAGCGCCGTTTTTCCTCTGCCCCTGTGTTGCGTCAGCCTGATGTTGCTCTACCTTTTCAGGTTGAGGTCGACGCTTCTGAGATCGGAGCTGGGGCAGTGTTGTCGCAGAAAAGTTCTGACTGCTCCGTGATGAGGCCTTGTGCCTTCTTTTCCCGTAAATTTTCGCCCGCTGAGCGGAATTATGATGTTGGGAATCGGGAGCTTTTGGCCATGAAGTGGGCTTTTGAGGAGTGGCGCCATTGGCTTGAGGGGGCCAGACATCAGGTGGTGGTATTGACTGACCACAAAAATTTGATTTATCTTGAGACCGCCAGGCGCCTGAATCCTAGACAGGCGCGCTGGTCATTATTTTTCTCTCGGTTTGATTTTGTGGTGTCATACCTACCGGGTTCTAAGAATGTTAAGGCGGATGCCCTTTCTAGGAGTTTTGAGCCTGACTCGCCTGGTAACTCTGAGCCCACAGGTATCCTTAAGGATGGAGTGGTATTGTCAGCCGTTTCTCCAGACCTGCGGCGGGCCTTGCAGGAGTTTCAGGCGGATAGACCTGATCGTTGCCCACCTGATAAACTGTTTGTTCCTGATGATTGGACCAGTAGAGTTATCTCTGAGGTTCATTCTTCTGCGTTGGCAGGTCATCCTGGCATTTTTGGTACCAGGGATTTGGTGGCAAGGTCCTTCTGGTGGCCTTCCCTGTCTCGAGATGTGCGAGGCTTTGTGCAGTCTTGTGACGTTTGTGCTCGGGCCAAGCCTTGTTGTTCTCGGGCTAGTGGATTATTGTTGCCCTTGCCTATTCCTAAGAGGCCTTGGACGCACATCTCGATGGATTTTATTTCAGATCTGCCTGTTTCTCAGAAGATGTCTGTCATCTGGGTGGTGTGTGACCGTTTTTCTAAGATGGTCCATTTGGTTCCTCTGCCCAAGTTACCTTCTTCTTCCGAGTTGGTTCCTCTGTTTTTTCAGAATGTTGTTCGTTTGCATGGTATTCCTGAGAATATCGTTTCTGACAGAGGGACCCAATTCGTGTCTAGATTTTGGCGGGCATTCTGTGCTAGGATGGGCATAGATTTATCTTTTTCGTCCGCTTTCCATCCTCAGACGAATGGCCAGACCGAGCGGATTAATCAGACCCTGGAGACATATCTGAGGTGTTTTGTGTCTGCTGACCAGGATGATTGGGTTGCTTTTTTGCCATTGGCGGAGTTCGCTCTCAATAATCGGGCCAGCTCTGCCACTTTGGTGTCTCCGTTTTTCTGTAATTCGGGGTTTCATCCTCGATTTTCCTCTGGTCAGGTGGAATCTTCGGATTGTCCTGGAGTGGATGCTGTGGTGGAGAGATTGCATCAGATCTGGGGGCAGGTGGTGGACAATTTGAGGTTGTCCCAGGAGAAGACTCAGCTTTTTGCCAACCGCCACCGTCGTGTTGGTCCTCGGCTTTCTGTTGGGGATTTGGTGTGGTTGTCTTCTCGTTTTGTCCCTATGAGGGTCTCTTCTCCTAAGTTTAAGCCTCGGTTTATCGGCCCGTATAAGATATTGGAGATTCTTAACCCTGTTTCCTTCCGTTTGGACCTCCCTGCATCCTTTTCTATTCATAACGTTTTTCATCGGTCATTATTGCGCAGGTATGAGGTACCGGTTGTGCCTTCAGTTGAGCCTCCTGCTCCGGTGTTGGTTGAGGGTGAGTTGGAGTACGTTGTGGAGAAAATCTTAGACTCTCGTGTTTCCAGACGGAGACTCCAGTATCTGGTCAAGTGGAAGGGATACGGCCAGGAGGATAATTCTTGGGTGAATGCATCTGATGTTCATGCCTCCGATCTGGTTCGTGCCTTTCATAGGGCCCATCCTGATCGCCCTGGTGGTTCTGGTGAGGGTTCGGTGCCCCCTCCTTGAGGGGGGGGTACTGTTGTGAATTTGGATTCTGGGCTCCCCCGGTGGCTACTGGTGGAATTGAACTGGTGTCTTCATCTTCTCTGTTCACCTGTTCCCATCAAGATGTGGGAGTCGCTATATAACCTTGCTGCTCTGTTAGTTGCTTGCCGGTCAACAATGTTATCAGAAGCCTCTCTGTGCTTGTTCCTGCTCCTAGACAACTACTAGATAAGTTGGACTCTTGTCCATGTTTGTTTTTGCATTTTTGTTCCAGTTCACAGCTGTAGTTTCGTTACTGTGTCTGGAAAGCTCTTGTGAACAGGAATTGCCACTCTGGTGTTATGAGTTAATGCCAGAGTTTTAAAGTAATTTCTGGATGGCGTTTTTGATAGGGTTTTCAGCTGACCATGAAAGTGTCCTTTCTGTCTTCTGCTATGTAGTAAGTGGACCTCAAATTTGCTAAACCTATTTTCATACTACGTTTGTTATTTCATCTCAACTCACCGCCAATACATGTGGGGGGCCTCTGTCTCCTTTCGGGGTATTTCTCTAGAGGTGAGCTAGGACTAATATTTTCCTCTGCTAGCTTTATTTAGTCCTCCGGCTGGTGCTGGGCATCTAGAATCAACGTAGGCATGCTACCCGGCCACTGCTAGTTGTGCGTTAGGTTTAGTTCATGGTCAGCTCAGTTCCCATCTTCCAAGAGCTAGTTCCTATATATGCTTATGCTATGTTCTCTTGCCATTGAGATCATGACACACGCCCCTCCAGGGTAAGTTCGGTCAGTGGCACAGTGGGTCCACAAACCATATGTGCCACCTTCGAGCGTAACATACAGCAGTAATAGTGCAGCGCCCCAGAGTCCTGGTCGTTGCAGTACTGTGGCTCCGCCACTATGGGGAGCTATGGTGCGTCCGATGGCACTGAAGGAGTTCATCTGATCAGGTATCACAGACACCAATACATTTCACAGCCGGGCCTCCGGGGGGAGCTAAGGGTGCTATTCATTAGGCCACTCCCCACCATAGTGGGTAAACTGGGGGTCAGGCAGGAAGTTAGATCAGAAAGCTGACTGGGTTGGAACCAGGCAACACCTTGTGGCAGAGGGTGTTGTAGGGGAAGATACAGTAGGGTCTCTGTCAGGGGTGGGATCCTGACAGAGGCTTGGCAACGAGAACGAACGTAACGGGACCGTGCCTGCTCCGGGTAGCGACGGTGCCCAAGAAAGGATTAGAAGAGAGATAGATTGTGCTGAGTGAGAAACGGGATCACGCAAAGGAGAAATACCAGTAGGAGTCGTGCTGTAAGACCGAAGCAACATCCTACTGAGGCGCAATACCGGTGGCCGGAACGCCGAGGGAGTAGAACAACATTCAGCTTCAAGCAATACTCCAAACAGCGGCAGGACAGTCAGTCTCAGGCGGGCTGTCTAACTCAAATCACCTATGAAGTCTTGGGAGGCAATTGTGGGAGAGGGGCGTCTCTAGGGTCCCGGAAGAACTCCAGGCCTACCCGTCAAACGGGTGCCGTTCCTACCCGAACCTCAGGGAGGGACGGAGGATTAGCAGAACATCATCTAGTCGAGTTGTGAGGGAACATCAGAAACAGACACAACAGTTGTGGGGTACTTTCCGTAAGCACAGCAGGGAAGGACTACAACACATAGCGCTAGGGGGAAGGCACAGATTTCCTCCTGTGAAGAGAACTCTGGAAGTGTCATTGGACCGGCCGGACTTGCGCAGCCTGGTGAGCCGTATTCTGGATTGAGGACCCAGAGATCTTCAGTAAAGAGGTAAAGAGACTGCAACCTGGTGTCCTCATTATTTATCGCGACCTGCACCCCACAACTGCACCGTTACAACACCACTTATTGCACCGGACGTCCCCCACTGACAGACAGGGCCACGGACCGGGTCTAGCCACCGTGACAACCCCAGGACTGAGATCCCAGAGGCCCGGCTCCGGGTACCCCTCGGCCCTGCGGCGGTGTGGGGGCGCTCCAACTTGGCGTCACGAACAGGATCTACTTAAGCCTGAAGAATCAGGTCATGTGTGCCTTGGAACTGTGATTTATCGTGCTTGGACTGTGCTTTATTACAAGGACTGTGTGTTGCCACTTGCCGCCAGAAGTTCCCGCCAAAACCGCCGCCATTACAGCGCTAAGGAGAGCGCAGGAGAAGAAGAAGGGCGTGGAAGTGGGCGTGAACAAGCTGAAGAGCGCGAAAGACAATGGCCGCCCAGTCTAAATATCTTGGCCCCTTGAGGACGTGTCCGTCAGCAGCCGAGATCCGCCTCCTGATCCTTAATGGTGGGCAGAGACAACGAAAACGAAACCGCCCACGAAGAAGAGAGCGGGAAAAGGACCAGGAAGAAGGAGCGAGCGACATGGAGGACGCCATGGCGAGCCGCCCGGAGCCGGAGCGTGGGGTCGGAGCAGAGGACTCCCCCAGCCACCCGGAGGGGCACCGCAACCAGGCCTCCACCGCTGATGCTGAATTCCTGCAGGTCGGAGTGGACGAGCTCAGCGACCGACCCCGGCGGACGCAGCTGAGCACTGAGGCCGGGTGGAAGAAGGCCATCATCAGGAGCCTCACCGGACATCTGTCGGCAGCCTCATCTGGTCCGGAGCAGGGAAGAAGTCCCAGCGCTCCGAAGCTGGAAAGCAAGGCTCTGCCGGAAAGGGGTATGCTGCAAGCAGAGATGACAATGTCGCAGCACAAGGCCCTTCAACCAGCGTTCCAGACCCCAGCGGAGGCAGAGCAGACCGGCACCGGAGGGACCGCATCTGAAGCAGGTATGAAAGACGACCCTGCCCTGACGACCAACACCCCTCCAGTGACTGCTAGTGCCACAGCTGCTGACTCCGTTCCAGTGACTGATCTTGCAGCGGCCGCTACCTCTGCTGCAGCAAATGCCCATACTCAAGCTGCGCAGACCTCCATCGCTGCGCATGATTTAACCATACATGAAGGACGGATTAACGGCGTTTGTCCAGCACTGGGTGTAACCCTGGACCTCACTTTGCCCAGGCCAAGAAGGGTTAAGTGCCAGGTGCAGCCCTGGAAGCCGTCCAACTAAACCTCGGAAACCTGAAACTGTAAATAGTTAACTGTTTATTTCCTTGCTGTTTTGCTGCTAAAACCCGTCCTGGGTTAACTCTTAAAGGGATCCCTTTGTTTACCCGGGATCCCTATTGCTTTTTTATTTTTGCTTTCACTTTCATTTTTGCTTTTTGGTTCACAATGTTATAAAAACTGCCGCAATCATGAACAGTGCATGATACAAACTTCTTGTACATAGTTCACACCTTCTTAAGGGTGTTTCCTACTGGTTTTACTTAGAAAGAGACTCTTTGCGAAGATACCGCACCGGAGCCTTTGCTGAGTATGGACTGGTAGCTAGAGAACAAATGCTACCTCCTGAAGATTTGGTCCCTTCTTAAAGGGGACATCCACGTGTATATTTGAAGAATCGTATTGCTTTAAGATTGATGGATAGCAATAATGTCTTGATGAGCGAAAGTGATGATAATTCTTACATGTAAAAGTTATATGTATTTGATTGGTTAAATGTAGAGAAATGCAGATGATGTTTCCAGAAAGAAAATAGTAATGAAGATTGATGTTATAAGGGGATAGTTGAGAATGTTGATAAGAAACTAGGGATAGAAGGTGAACCCTGAGTCCTCCATAGTAAGTTAGTTATTGTAAAGAAAGAGTTAATAATGTGTTACAGAAGACAGAAAGTGAACCCGTAGGGGTTGGGTAGTGAGTCCTCCTAGGAGCCATACGTAGACGGCTCAGTGCTTCTAAAACTGAAAGTAATGTTATGATCTATACTGTGTATAGAAGTTGAAAAGGCAGTAGGCCCTGGCTGAACGGGGCGGTCCTGTAACAGAAAGGAGAGGCAGTAGGTCTGATGCCGATAGGACAGGCGGTCCTGCAGATTCAAAGAAGAAGAATGAAAAAAAGTTAATTTACCTTATAATGTGATTATAGGAAGGTCTTTGGTGGATACAGAGTGTATGTCCTTAAAGGCAATGTTAAAGTATTGTTCAGCAATTTTTGCACTTAGTAGAATACCCGGTTGGGTAACAGGAGTTATTTATAGCCTGTAATTTATAATGTTTAATGTTTAACCATGTTTTGTAACGTTCAAGTATTCTCACCTCCCATAAAGGGAAGCTTGTTCAAGTATACGTATTGTTATTTGCACTCAACAAAAATTGTATGTCTTTTTGCTAAACTTGTATTGTTGTTTTCTTCTCAGTCCCGGAGTACTGTGTTTAACCAGGGGGGAGTGCAGCGCCCCAGAGTCCTGGTCGTTGCAGTACTGTGGCTCCGCCACTATGGGGAGCTATGGTGCGTCCAATGGCACTGAAGGAGTTCATCTGATCAGGTATCACAGACACCAATACATTTCACAGCCGGGCCTCCGGGGGGAGCTAAGGGTGCTATTCATTAGGCCACTCCCCACCATAGTGGGTAAACTGGGGGTCAGGCAGGAAGTTAGATCAGAAAGCTGACTGGGTTGGAACCAGGCAACACCTTGTGGCAGAGGGTGTTGTAGGGGAAGATACAGTAGGGTCTCTGTCAGGGGTGGGATCCTGACAGAGGCTTGGCAACGAGAACGAACGTAACGGGACCGTGCCTGCTCTGGGTAGCGGCGGTGCCCAAGAAAGGATTAGAAGAGAGATAGATTGTGCTGAGTGAGAAACGGGATCACGCAAAGGAGAAATACCAGTAGGAGTCGTGCTGTAAGACCGAAGCAACATCCTACTGAGGCGCAATACCGGTGGCCGGAACGCCGAGGGAGTAGAACAACATTCAGCTTCAAGCAATACTCCAAACAGCGGCAGGACAGTCAGTCTCAGGCGGGCTGTCTAACTCAAATCACCTATGAAGTCTTGGGAGGCAATTGTGGGAGAGGGGCGTCTCTAGGGTCCCGGAAGAACTCCAGGCCTACCCGTCAAACGGGTGCCGTTCCTACCCGAACCTCAGGGAGGGACGGAGGATTAGCAGAACATCATCTAGTCGAGTTGTGAGGGAACATCAGAAACAGACACAACAGTTGTGGGGTACTTTCCGTAAGCACAGCAGGGAAGGACTACAACACATAGCGCTAGGGGGAAGGCACAGATTTCCTCCTGTGAAGAGAACTCTGGAAGTGTCATTGGACCGGCCGGACTTGCGCAGCCTGGTGAGCCGTATTCTGGATTGAGGACCCAGAGATCTTCAGTAAAGAGGTAAAGAGACTGCAACCTGGTGTCCTCATTATTTATCGCGACCTGCACCCCATAACTGCACCGTTACAACACCACTTATTGCACCGGACGACCCCCACTGACAGACAGGGCCACGGACCGGGTCTAGCCACCGTGACAACCCCAGGACTGAGATCCCAGAGGCCCGGCTCCGGGTACCCCTCGGCCCTGCGGCGGTGTGGGGGCGCTCCAATAGCACCTTGATTACAGCCTTTATTTTTTATTGTTCATGCACTGGAAACAAGGAGAGGCAGTATTAAACCCCTCAGTGTTTTTTCCTCTCCTTTTTCTCTGTTTGTCTCTCTCCTTTTCTCTTTTTCTGTTTCTCTTCTTTTCTCTCTGTCTCGCTCCCTTTATTCAGTCTGTTTCCCTTTTCTTTGTCTCTCTCGGTCTGTCTCTTTATCTGTCTCTTCTCTCTTTTTTTCCAACAATTAGAGACTTTTCGGTGTTTCAAGTCAACCTAAATTACATTTTTAGGGAACATTTGGCAAATCTGGTGAATTCAAATATAAAACGATCTGCTCATCTCATATTCTTACTGTTAGTCTCATTAACTACATTTTACTTCTCCTCGGTATGAATTATTGTCAGCCCCATGTAACATCATTGTCAGTTGGTGGAAGATCACTCATTCTCATTTGTCTGCACATGTGGTTTCATGGACTTATTGCAATGAAAGTATATAGTGTAATCGAGTAGTATTTTTTTTTAGGCAGGACTTTGACTACCTAAGCTTTAATGTTTTAACTGTGACTCAACCTTTTTATGTCTGTACTATTCCAATTTACTCTTCTCTTTTGATCCGGATTCTTGATCAATATGGTTCTGTGGCCCAATTGAATTTGGATTCCAATCCTGGCTAAGTCTGGTTCAATTCCTGATTTCATCTTTGTTATTGACCCCACATTCAATTTTCCTACCCTGATCATAGTGAAGAAACCGTGGAAACCTTCAAAAAGAACCTGCAGACTCACCTATTCCGACAAGCCTACAACTTGCAGTAACCACCGATCCACCAAACCACTGCACGACCATCTCTGGCCTTGCCTATTGTATCCTCACCCATGCCTTGTAGATTGTGAGCCCTCGCGGGCAGGGTCCTCTCTTCTCCTGTACCAGTCATGACTTGTATTGTTTAAGATTACTGTACTTGTTTTTTTATTATGTATACCTCTTCTCACATGTAAAGCGCCATGGAATAAATGTCGCTATAATAATAATAAATAATAAAAAATAAATTAATAAAAACAAGGATTACTATAGACTTCTCACCTAAGTGTAGCCTCTGATAATCCAGCCCTGATACAGATGTTCCACTTTCCAGATCCGAACACTTAGTCCTATATGAATGCTAACATATTGCAATAACATAGTAAATCACTGTTTACAAAACTTGTAAAGCATCATTTAATCATTATCATACCATTCTTTCCAAATCATATGGAACCAATTGTTTTGGAGACAGACTGAATATACTAGCTAAACTGCCATGTGTTCATTTCTCTGTGACTAGTGCTTTGCTCACTCAAGAAATAAGATCTGCAGCAACATCTAAACAACATCTAAAGAAATGTGCATCGTTTTACTGTACAATTCACACTCAAAAGCATCTTGTAAATCCTTGTTATGGAGATCAATTTCTGGAAGAGTCACAAACTGAGAAACATCCCAAGAAGTTTAATTACTTTGGTTAGACAGTCTAAGAAGAATGGGATGTCTAGGGAATTCTCAAATTACATTGCTGGAAAAAACTGAAAATTACATTTCTCAACCATCACAGAAATGTAATATAACTGACATATGTAAAATACCTTGACAATATTATCAGTATGACCATAATGCTTGTGTATGCCAAAATGGTCTTCGCTACATAGTTGTATAGTTACATACAGGTGCTTCTCACAAAATTAGAATATCATTAAAAAGTTAATTTATTTCAGTTCTTCAATACAAAAAGTGAAACTCATATATTATATAGAGTCATTACAAACAGAGTGATCTATTTCAAGTGTTTATTTATGTTGATGATTATGGCTTACAGCCAATGAAAACCCAAAAGTCATTATCTCAGTAAATTAGAATACTTTATACCAACGAAATTTTTGCCTACTAAAATGTATGTTCAGTAAATTCACTAAATACTTGGTCGGGGCTCCTTTTGCATCAATTACTGCATCAATGCGGTGTGGCATGGAGACGATCAGCCTGTGGTACTGCTGAGGTGTTAAGAAAGCCCAGGTTGCTTTGCTAGCAGCCTTCAACTCATCTGCATTGTTGGGTCTGGTGTCTCATCTTCCTCTTGACAATACCCATAGATTCTCTATGGAGTTAAGGTCAGGCACGTTTGCTGGCCAATCAAGCACAGTGATGCTGCTGTTTTTCAACCAGGTATTGGTACTTTTAGCAGTGTGGACAGGTGCCAAGTCCTGCTGGAGAATGAAATTTCCATCTCCATCACTGTGTCAAGCAATTCATGACCCATAGACCATAGCAAGTCAGCAATTTTGCAACATACAGGTGATCTTATCATCACCTGTATGTAGCAGAGCCAATTGGGGTATGGCAGCTTCTAGCCTCCCATGGAGACTATTGAAGCATGCCAAAAGTAAAAAAAAATGTTTTTAAAAATGTAAAAAAAAAAAAAAAAAAAATAAGAGTTCAAATTACCCCCCTTTCATCCCATTCAAAATAAAACAATAAAAAAATGAATCACACACATATTTGGTATTGCTGCATTCAGAATCGCCCAATCTATCAATAAAAAAAAGGATTAACCTGATCGCTAAATGGCGTAGCAAAAAAAGTAAAATGAAATAATTCCTTTTTTTGGTCGGCGCAACATTGCATTAAAATGCAATAATGGGCGATCAAAAGATCATATCTGCACCAAAATGAGATTAATAAAAATGACAGCTTGGCACAAAGTAAGCCCTCACCCTATCCAAAATCATGAAAAATTGAGACATTAGGGGTATCGGAAAATGGCACCTTTTTTTTTTTAACAAACTTTGGATTTTTTTTTCACCACTTAAATAAAAAAGAACCTAGACATGTTTGATGTTTATGAACTCTTAATGACCTGGAGAATAGTAATGGCTGGTCAGTTTTAGCATTTGGTGAACATGGTAAAAAAAATCCCCAATTTTTTTAATGGAATTGCACTTTTTTTGCAATTTCACCGCAGTTGGAATTTTTTTTCCCATTTTTGAGTACATAATATGGTAAAACCAATGGTGTCGTTCAAAAGTACAACCTGTCCCACAAACATCAAGCCCTCACATGGCCATATTGATAGAAAAATAAAAAAGTTATGGCTCTGAGAAGAAGGGGAGCGAAAAACAGAATCGCAAAAACGAAAAAGGGCAAGATCTCAAAGGGGTAAATATTGCTACTTCTAAGTTTGTCTGGTTGTAGTTGGTGCTCCTACAAATCCCAACAGTTATCACTTTTCAGAAAGGTGGAAGCACAAAATGGAGGCACAAAAAATAAGAAACTTTTTAGGCCATATTAATGTGTGGCAAAATTTGCAACTTATTTTAGTTAGAAAAGTGGAATACATAAATGTTCCCCTTAAGCTAGTTTCATATTTGTGGTAGAATCTGCATCGCTTATGCTGCAACCTGAAGCACACGATAAACCGAAAAACCCAACGTTTACATGCTTTTTCATGCGTTTTGCATGCGTTTGCGTTTTCTGTACGCATGGTGAAAAATTTTACAGGAGAAAAATCTAGACAAACAGACACCGCCAATGGGACAACAGTGGGCGTGGGTTATGGGATATCTTTATATAGACCCTTGGTCAGCTGAAATCTTCACAGTTTGGTATCCTGTGTCACGATGGATCTTTGCATGGAGATCTTTTATTTCAACCTGGATTTAAGTATAAAGCTGTTTCTTGCCTATGCGTTTGCTTGGAAGCAACAAAGAAATCGAGAAAGACAGAGAAGAACACGGCATCGGTGTTATTGGAGACCCCATTATTGAACTGCGGGAGAGCCATGGAGCCTACCACACGCTATATGGCGAGCTTAATGCCAACCCGGACAAATTCCTGGAAAATACCAGGATGTCTCAAGAGACTTTTCAGGATTTGCTTGGCCATGTCCAAGGAGCCACCCGGAGACAGGACACCCAGCTCCGTAGAGCGGTTCCTGCAGAGGAACGTCTCCTGGTCACACTAAGGTACGTAATAATTCTAAAAAATACCTGTCATAATTAGTGTTGAGCATTCCGATACCGCAAGTATCGGGTATCGGCCGATATTTGCTGTATCGGAATTCCGATACCGAGATCCGATATTTTTGTGGTATCGGGTATCGGTATCGAAACAACATTAATGTGTAAAATAAAGAATTAAAATAAAAAATATTGCTATACTCACCTCTCCGACGCAGCCTGGACCTCACCGAGGGAACCGGCAGCGTTCTTTGCTTAAAATGCGCGCTTTTCCTTCCTTCCAAGACGTCACGGCTTCTGATTGGTCGCGTGCCGCCCATGTAGCCGCGACGCGACCAATCACAGCAAGCCGTGACGTAATTTTCAGGTCCTTCTAGGCATTCAGTATTTTAAAATTACGTTCCGGCTTTGTGATTGGTCGCGTCGCGGTCACATGGGCGACGCGACCAATCACAAGCCGTGACGTCACGGGAGGCTGGACACGCGCGCATTTTAAAATGCGCGCGTGTCCTGCCTCCCGTGACGTCCCGGCTTGTGATTGGTCGCGTCGCCCATGTGGCCGTGACGCGACCAATCACAGCAAGCCGTGACGTAATTTTAGGTCCTTCAGGATTTTAAAATTACGTTCTGGCTTGTGATTGGTCGCGTCGCGGTCACATGGGCGACGCGACCAATCAGAAGCCGTGACGTCACGGGAGGCAGGACAAGCGCGCATTTTAAAATGCGTGCGTGTCCAGCCTCCCGTGACGTCACGGCTTGTGATTGGTCGCGTCGCCCATGTGACCGCGACGCGACCAATCACAAAGCCGGAACGTAATTTTAAAATCCTGAAGGACCTGAAATTACGTCACGGCTTGCTGTGATTGGTCGCGTCGCGGCCACATGGGCGGCACGCGACCAATCACAAGCCGGGACTTCACGTAAGGAAGTAAACGCGCAAATTTTAAGCAAACAACGCTGCCGGTGCCCTCGGTGAGGTCCAGGCTGCGTCGGAGAGGTGAGTATAGCAATATTTTTTATTTTAATTCTTTCTTTTACACATTAATATGGATCCCAGGGCCTGAAGGAGAGTTTCCTCTCCTTCAGACCCTGGGAACCATCAGGGATACCGTCCGATACTTGAGTCCCATTGACTTGTATTGGTATCGGGTATCGGTATCGGATTGGATCCGATACTTTGCCGGTATCGGCCGATACTTTCCGATACCGATACTTTCAAGTATCGGACGGTATCGCTCAACACTAGTCATAATTATTATTGTTCTGCCATGTATTATTTGTATTTTCCTTTTTGTGTTTAGCTAAACCTCACCATAAATAGAATTGTTCGTAATTTTATCTTTTTTTTTCCTTTCAGATTCCTGGCTACCGGAGAGAGCTTATCATTGCTCCACTTCAAGTACCGGCTTGGAATTTCCACCTTGTCTAGAATAGTTGCGGACACCTGCCGAGCTTTGTGTAACTTTCTCCGGGATGAATTTATCCCCCTACCCACCGGGAACATGTGGATGAAAATTGCCGACAAATTCTGGAGAATGTGTAATTTCCCCAACTGTTTGGGAGCAGTGGATGGAGAGCACATACGGATTTCCAAAACCCCCAGATCTGGATCGGAGTACTTTAACTACAAGAAATATTTTTCTGTAGTGCTCATGGCAATAGCAGATGCGGACTGTCGTTTTATCACCGTGGACATTGGAGCTTTTGGCCGTGCCAATGACTCACAGACTTTCAAGAACTCGGATGTGGGCCGACGTTTGTATTGTAAAAATTTTAATTTTCCTCTGCCATGACCTCTCCCCAACACTCAAGGCCCACTGATGCCATTTGTTATGGTTGGGGATGAGGCCTTTCAGATGTGTGAAAGCCTACTGAAGCCATATTCCAGTCGGGACTTGAACCACACTAAAAGGATTTTTAACTACAGACTGACCAGGGCATGAAGAACAGTTGAGTGTACCTTTGGGATTCTTGTCTCAAAATGGCGCATTCTTGGGACAGCCATTAATCTAAAAATGGTGACAGTTGATGAGGTTGTTAAAGCCTGTGTGGTTCTCCACCATTACATAATGGCTAAGGAGCGACCCAACATTGAACTGGATGAACCAGTTGCAAACCCATTGCCAGATTACCAGCATCACCCTCTGCGGTCAACTGTTGAAGTTCCTCACATGCGGGACCAATTTGCTGCCTATTTTGTTTCTGACATCGGACGTGTGGCATGGCAAGATGATATTGTGTAAAATGTGCTGTTGGGTTTGGGTCTATACCAGTTATGTTTTAAATGTTACTTATATTTGTTGTTAATAAACAACGTGTTTTGATACCTGTACCGAGTCTCCTATGTCTTTCCTCTAAAAACACTTATGATGTCAGTGGTATCTTAGTTGACGTCATTACATCCTGAATCTCTTCTGCATTTTATCTACTGAACGCAGAATGAGGAGAAGATGGAGGTATAATACAAAGCAGATCTATACACACCAGTTCATGTGTCAGAAATAATGACTTCATGATGCACAAAACCCAGCCTCATGAATTTACTATTTCTGACACCTTTCCAGGTGAGTATAGATATGCCTTGTATGACCTCCATTGTCTCTTCAGTTTGTGTGAAATAGATTACGTAGACTGAAGAGAACTTGGAGTTTAAACAAGGCAGTTCTATACTCACCAGGTCAGGTGTCAGAAATAATGAGTTCAGGATGCTGGGTTTTCTGCATCATGAACTCACTATTTATGACACATGACTTGTTGAGTATAGATCTGCTTTGTAATACCTTCATTGTCTCTTCAGTCTGCGTCACATACATTAAGCGGACTGAAGAGTTTATGGAGAAAATACAAGTAATATTAGTTTTTGACCACTGATAGCTCCATACCAAACACAAGAAGCAAAGCTGCAGTGTTCTACTTAATAACTCCTGGAGCTATGAGGTGGCAAAATCACAAAGTGTATGGCACAGTGTGTTTATTCGGCGCACGGTGTGTGCTGCCGGAGATGAAATACACAAATAACCAAACAATTTTGGCGGCAAAAAACATTGACATTTATTAAAAAAAAAAACTTTGCTGGCTTGGGGTAGAGTGACGGAATTGAGAGTATGTAACTGTGAGGCCTGGCTGGCTGAAGATGACGCAGGGATTTCAGGAGAAGGGGCAATTAAACTAGTGAGGTCAGGGAGTTCAGGGATGGTACTAGAGGCATGGGACGGCAGAGACACACTGGAAGGGCGAGACAAACCTGATATCACAGACACATTGGGAGGTGAGGGGGAGGGATGGCGATAGTCTGCTGGTTTTTATTTTTCCCTTTTTGGGATCGGCGCTGCGGTCTGGGGAGCCTTGGTGTGCTCATTTTTTGTGGCCCAGTGATGGTGGCCGACCTGTCATGTGCTGCTGCATGTTGGTGCTGGTGAAGGCCATGCCAGGGTCTGGCTGCTGCTGCTGCCTGGTTGTGGTGGTGATGGCCATGCCAGGGTCTGGGTGCTGCTGCTGCATGGTGGTGGTGGTGAAGGCCATGCCATGGTCCGGGTGCTGCTGCAGCTGGGACCTGGAGATGGTGGCCGACCCTTCATGGTCCGAGTGCTGCTGCTGCATGCTGGTGGCAGTAGAGGATGTCCAAGCAGGAGCAGCAGTTGGCATGGTGGTGGCGGTGGGCTGTCCAACAGCACTTGGCATGGTGGTGGCTCTGTAGTGGTGTCCGGCAGTGCTTGGAATGGTGGTGGCCGTGCAGTGGTATGCAGCAGAGCTCGGCATTGAGGTTAAGCATGACAGTGTTGGCACAGGTGGAAATGCTACCACTGGCTGCTGAAAATGCCGTGTCTGCTGCATAGCCTGCATATAAGCAGCATTGCAGGCCTGCATGACACTGAGCTGGAGATCAGGAGTAAGGTGTTCGGACATGCCCTTTTCTATTTGATTAAAAAAATGATGTGCTGGCCTCTGGAGGTCGGCTTTCACTTGATCAAGGCTTCGGGTGACATCCTGGATAAGTGTATTCATAAGGTTGAAGCCACTATCCAGTCTGTCTCCCATCGCCTTGAGTCCATCATGAAAGATCGAGCTCAAGAGTAAAAACTCGGGTATAAGTGACGTGTCCGAGGCCCTCTGCCACTGCCGGGAAGAGCCAATAAAAAAGAGGCAGAGGCAGAGGACTGGGACAGGGGAACACCTGATGGACCAGCTTCCTGGTCTCCAGTCTGTGTTGCAGGCCCACTTTCTGCTGCGCTGCTGGATGGCTGGGACGGGCCCGTGGCTGTTTGATGAAGGACCAATCCAGAACCAGGGTCAAGAGTGCTGCTTCAGGTGCTGTGAACAACAACAAAAAAAATTAGTAAAAAACATTTATAATAGTGAAAGCGCCAACTCCTGTGGAATCAAAAAACACAGATTAGGCAATACAACACAATCCAATGCACCACAAAAATACTTACATTCTCTGGGCAAGGAATGGTCCCAAAAATGACAGAATGCGATGATTCTTATATTTTCTTGTCCTTGCACCAGAATCACTGGGAACCCGGCTCTCTTGTCGGAGGTCCTTGTTGAAGCGATCCTTCATCAAACGCCAACGTGTTCGGACTTTGAGCACTGTTAAAAAAAAAAAAGGTTAAGGACAAGGCACTTTTGGCCAGGGACACACAACTGTGTGTGATGAGAAAAGCTTTCAGGAGTTTCTCTCATCACACACAGTTGTGTGATCCCGGCCAAGTTCACTGCTGCATCACACCGCATTGCAATACTTATGAAATGCCTTGTGGACCCGAGCCGGGGCATTGTCCCAGCCATCCATCATCGCTAGGGCCACCTCATTCCATAGTCCCCGGATTGTCACGTTGTCTGATTGCTACGTAACCCGGGTGTTCCACAACAGAACTCTCTCATGGACCAGGGAAATGAGGATGTCATTGTCAATGAGTTCTTCTTCCCATTCTGGGACCTAGAAAAGAAAGAAATACATTAATGTTGGAGGGATTAAAATAAGGAAAATAAAGAAAACAACAGAGACAGAAAACAGGCAGGAATAATTAGTCAAGAAAAAAACAGTATTCAAGAATAAAGACCAAAAAGGTAAGCAAAATGAAGAAATTAACATGGAAGAATACTACCGTCAGGATACACTAAACAGAGTACAATCAGTCAGGAATACTTACACGCCGCCTAGCCACACGAATGTTTCCATGCTGCTCCTGCTCGGCCTCTGCTGCAGTTGAAGAACTGTTCTGAAAAATAAATAAAAAATTGTCACATGTGTAGATGTGGCAGAGAATACTTACCAATCTGAAGAGGTGAGTACTCAATTCACTTTCATTTCTACCTTGCTCAGGCCCAAGACGTTGCTCCTCAGAAGAAAACGATGACATTATTTATGATGCATGCAGCAAGAAAAAAGAGACAGAAATTATTAGGACATATAGAGAGAGAAAAAAGAAAAGACAGACATTGGCTTTGATACTCACATTGTTCAAAGTGTTGATTCCTCATAGCTTCAGAGCTTGTTCTCTTGTTCCCAGTCTGCTGAGTAGTGACCTGCAAATGCCCATTCCCTCCTTTTATCAGTTTGTATGTGGGGGTGCCTAATTAGTGTCTAGACAGGTTTACTTGTGAAAAACGCATGTGTTCACAAAAGAAAACAAACGCATGTGCTTGCGAATGCATGCGTTCTCATAGACTGAAAAGCGTTTTTTCGCCGCATTCCTTCCACTAACAACCGCATACGTTTCTAGGCGGCAAATTCACGCCTCTGAAATTACAACATGTAGCATTTACCACGCCAAGCCGCAGACAGCGAAATGACGCATGCGTCATCAAACGCAGCAAAAAGTATCCAATCGCAGGCACCTGCGTCCCTAATGTTAAAGATAGGAATGCACGACGCATGCGGAAAAATGCGGCATAAACGCTGCGGACACAACCGCAAATGTGAAACCAGCCTTAGCTGTTTAGCTTGGTACAAAATTGCTGTACAACTATGCAAAGAAAGCTTGAGAAAACTGCATGGTAACACGCGGAATTGGCTATAATGACAAATCTTATTCACATTCATGTTACATCTAGCTGTAGAAGTTTGCTAAAAAATGCAGTGAAAAAAATGCAGAATTATGCAGTCCTTATGCAGGTATGAAGTAAATGACAAAATAAAAACAAAACAAAAGTATAAAAACCCAGAAAAGTTCTTTAAGTGTGAAGAGGTCATGGAGCTTTTCACAGTTGTTGATAGTTATCTTTAATGAAAAAATCACCCTTTTGAGAAGTGTTAATTTGTTTTGACTTTGATTTGTTTTTTTTTTGACGTTTTGACTTAAACAGTGTGTGCAGTTTTCACATCATTTTTCATTCTCTTCCCCGTTGACTGTAATACTTGAGAAACAATATGCGTAATAAATTCTCTGATGCAAAAAAAAGTATGTAGTGTTCCTAATTTATGGAAGGTAACAATTGTTAGAAGCTTATGTTCCTGATCACTCTTTCATGAAATTTCCTACTTTCAGGTTTATATGAAATTAAGTAAAGGAACACGTTGGTTCCTTAAGGGGATGAACATAAACTCGTAGGTTCACCATGCAGAGATAATTGTCTTAAAAGTCCTAAATGTTTGATATGGATGTATAACAATTGACTGCACTATTTTTAAATTGCTTTAGAACACTAAACACAAAAAACTTTTTTCAAACACATAAAATTGTGTTTTATTTATGTTATTAAAATACTATCGCTATTATAAATGTGACCTTCTAATTCCTAATGAATTCCACTGCCTGCATAGGTTTTCCAGCTTTGAACTAAAACCAGTTAAACTGGTATAATAGTGTAATAACTACTTGAGGGTAAAAAAGCGTGAGCTGAGTTAGCCCTAACCACAGATTAGATGGTGACAACTTGGACCACTGCTGCCTGAAAGGTGGTTGAGTGCTTCATGTTCCTCCTAAACAGCCAGAGAGGAGAGCAGAGCGAAAATTACCTACAGAAGGGAAAGTGTGCTGAAGTAGGAAAAATTTCCAGAGTGAGTAAAACAAACAATGAAATACACAATAAAGGATCACATATGTACTGTTAGGCCCAGGGTCATACTAAACGTATGGAAAATTGGTCCGAGTCTCCCTGCCGAGAGTCGCACAAGTGTTCTCCGTATGGTCATCCATGTGTAATGCGTTTGCAATGCGATGATGCGATTTTCTCGCACCTATGCATCCATATGGCATCCGTATGACATGAGTATGGCTTTACATTTCTTACTGCTTTTTCTCATTGAACTTAATGGCTCAATGGGCTGAAATGAGGAAAATGTGTGCGTATTTGTCGCAAGTCACACTGATGGTCCTTCTGGTGCCTGGTTCCTTCTCACACCCATAGCCTTGCATTGGCGACGCTCGGACGATATACGAGTACAATCGCAGCATGCTGTGATTTCACTCGCACGCTAAATACGCCCGAGAAAAAAACGGTGATGTGAACTGCCCCATAGATTAACACGGGTCCGAGTGCTATGCAATGTTTTCTCTCATAGCACTCGTCCTTATTCTATGCTAGTGTGACCCCGACCTTAGAAAATAAATGGCCTACTTAACTAGAGATATAACCTAGCTGGTTTTTCACTGACAGGCTTAAAGTACAGCAGTTTGGCTGGACATCTGAATGAGACTATAACCAGCAGGAAATACCAGCATGGTGAAAGTATATAAAGCCACACCCGAAAGGTGATAGGGCAGACAAATAAGTAATTGAAAACATCTGCTTCCCTAAAAAGACTGCAACAAGCATAACAAAAAGTAAACACCTTGCGAAAAGATGCATCTGCAGTGGCTCGGTGGACAGAGAAGCTGACCACAAAGCACAGGCTCAGGGGTTAAAATCTAGACACATGACACATACACATTAGATGGCTGTAGGCCAAACCATGGTTAAGCCCATGATTTGGCCGGCAGCCTCTCGGCTGTCTCTCCCATGCACCTGAGCATTGGTTCAGTGGTCTTGTGGTCTCTATAAGAAAGTCGCTGACAGACATTTCCCATACACATTAGACCATCAGCCAAACCTGTCATTATCAGCCGACTTTAGTCTAATATGCTTGGAGACTTTTAGTCACTGCTGCAGCCACTGATTGTATCAGTCACATGCTTACTAATGGAAGAAAATATAAAACCTTAGGATCTAGCACTTCTTTGTAGGAATGGGATCAATAGAGGATTGCAGGACCAATTTTAAATTTTAAAAAAGAATGGACAATCGCTTTTAATGAGTGTACTGTCTATGCTGACAAAAGGCTGCCGAATGTGAATGATTACAATTATGTAACATCAGGTAGCTGCTGATTACTGGCAATGCTTATAGAAGTGGAGCCTATGAGAGTGGATCTGAATTCTACTCAAATTTTACAAAAATCTGTATTCTGAAGAATGCAGACTTTTTGTAATGCACTCCTCGCAAAGTTAGCGAAATAGTGGCTGAATGGAGGACATTTTTCTAAACCAAATAATAAAAAATAATAATTTCAATGACCACGGTTCTCAGCACATCTTTTAATGCTGCCACATGCTCCATCTTCATATGATGACATATCCAGAGCTTAGTCGTAGCTGGTAGTCCCAGGCTCGAGGGCGTGGCTAGGCCTTGGATGTTGGTGTGCATTTGCGTGGTGAGGTCGCAGCTTCGTTGTGACCTTACAATGCTCACTCTAGGTTGGGACTTCACAGGTCATCCCAGGCTTAGCTGTGGCCAGAAGTCATGGCTTAGCATGAAGATGAAATGCGAAGAGAGTGCGCTGAGGACCATATAGATGACAATGAGCACTAGAGGTAAGCAATGAAGTGAGTATTAGTTATTTTTCTCTTATGACTATTATGCTCTGGGACATCATAAATTACATTAAATTCATTATTAAGTTTTGTGCAAATCGAATTTCCTGGTAAAAGTAGTGTGATTTAAAGATTTTGAATCTTATCAGATCTGCTCATCTCTAGCAATGCTGTATTCATTATAGTGAAACTTACGTGTTTTTCAGATAATAACCTTTATAGTAACCCAAAATACCTCAAGATGGGGGTAATTGGTCAAAGAAGGCTACAACCTGTTAAACCCTCTGTGACATTCGACGTACTATCCCATCCATGTGCCCTGGACCCGTATGACCATGGACTGGATAGTACGTCTCAGCAATCGGCCGTACACACAGGTGGTGTGCGGCCGATCACGGGCGGGTGTCAGCCTATTTTCACAGCTGACACCCAGCACTAAGTGGCAAGAGAGGTCACAGACCGCTCCCGGCACTTTAACCCCCAGAATACTGCGATCTAACACGATCGCAGCATTGCAGGAGCAGGGCTGACAGCCCCTCTACCTTTGGATCAGAGACTCCGCGGCATGACATGGGGTCCCGATCGCTGCCATGGTAACCCGATGTCATCATGACGACATCCAGGTTACCAGAGCTGAGAAACTTCCGGTCATGTGCAGTGCATGATCAGGAAGTCTCACAGGTCAGTGTGCAGTAATGCTACTTCATCTGCATGTTATGGAAGCGATCAGCCTGCAAAAAATGATTGTCCCATAGTGGGACAAAGTGTAAAAGTTAGAATAAAGTAAAACATTTTTTTTTTAATATTTAAAAAAAATTTAATAATTAAAAAAATCAATATTTATTCTATCAGTAAATAAATATTTGAATGAAAAAAATCTAAACAATAAAAAGTACACATATCTGGTATAGCCACGTCTGTAATGACCCGACCTATAAAACTGTCCCACTAGTTAACCCCTTTAGTGAACACCATAAAAAAACAAGGCAAAAAACAATGCTTTATCATCATACAAAAAGTGGAATAACACGTGATCAAAAAGACGGATATAATTAAACATGGTACCACTGAAAACGTCATCTTATTTCGCAAAAAACGAGCAGCCATACAGCATCATCAGCGAAAAAATTAAAAGGTTATAGCTGCCAGAATAAAGTGACGCAAAAACAATTATTTTTTCTTTAAAATATTTTTTATTATATAAAAGCGGCAAAACATAAAAAAATATAAATGAGGTATCACTGTAAACGTACTGACCCAAAGAATAAAACTACCTTAGCAATTTTCACCACACACGGAATGGTATAAATTCCCCCCCAAAAGAGAAATTCATGAATTGCTGGCTTTTGCTCATTCAATTTCTGTCTCCCAAAATTGGAATAGAAAGTGATCAAAAAATGTCATGTGCCCGAAAATTATACCAATAAAAACGTCAGCTCGTCCTGCAAAAAACAAGACCTCACATGACTCTGTGGGCCAAAATATGAAAGAATTATGAGGTGATAGCTATAGTGTGTGACAGCAGCCAAACATAAAAACCAGCTATAAGGCCTCTTTCACACTTCCTGATATTTCCGGTACCGGAGATGTCAGTGTCCGTGTGTAATACTTGTGGCACACGTGTGGCATGCGTGTGCCGCATCAGTACCACACGGACGGGTGCCAGGGAAGAAGCGTTGCAGTAAGCGCCCTTCCCCGCACCGGGTGCTGAACACGGATCTCATCATTCTCCCTAGCTCTGCCGGCGATCGGCGCGAGCAGGGGAGAATGATGAGAGTTACATTTAACCCCTTAATGACCGTCGATACGCCTTTTAATGTCAGCAGTTAAGGGTACTTAAACCACAGAGCCGCTTTTTAACGGCGCTGAGGTTTAAGGTTATAGTGTCCCCCAGCGTCGGAATTTCTCCGGGGTCTCGGAGAACATGATTTTGGTCGTTTTTTACTGACCCCGGTGTGATCACCATTATTAACAGTATAACAGCGACCTAAAAAAAGATTTATTTCCATTTTCCTAATAGGGTTAGAGTTCGGTTAAAGTGAGTTGGGCTAAAGTTAGGGTTAGGCTTGGGGCTAAAGTTAGGGTTGGGGCTAAAGTTAGGGTTAGGGTTGGGGCTAAAGCTAGGGTTAGGGCTGGGGCTAAACTTAGGGTTAGGGTTGGGGCTAAACTTAGGGTTAGGGTTGGGGGCTAAACTTAGGGTTACAGTTGGGGCTAGAGTTGGGGTTAGGGTTTGGATTACGGTTATGGTTGGGATTAGGGTTAGGGTTGGGATTAGGGTTAGGAGTGTGTTAGGGTTAGGTTTGTGGTTAGGGTTATGATTAGTGTTGGGATTAGGGTTAGGGGTGTGTTGGGATTAGTGTTGGAGTTAGAATTGGGGAGTTTCCACTGTTTAGGCACATCAGGGGCTCTCCTAATGTGACATGGTGTCCGATCTCAACTCCAGCCTGTAACGGGGTCTACCGTGCTGGAGTAACTCTTTCAGTACCACCCTGTGTTTCAGGAGGTCCACTGTCATGATTCTCAATGGCGAGAGAACATAGCCCAGCATATATGAGAACTAGCTCTTGGAAGATGGAAACTATACTGACCATGAACTAAACCTGCCGCACAACTAGAAGTGGCCGGGTAGCATGCCTACGTTTTTTATCCCTAGATGCCCAGCGCCAGCCGGAGAACTACCTAATCCTAGCAGAGGAAAAGACAGTCCTGGCTCACCTCTAGATAAATTTTCCCAAAAGGCAGATAGAGGCCCCCACATATATTGGCGGTGATTTTAGATGAAATGACAAACGTAGTATGAAAATAGGTTTAGCAAAATCGAGGTCCGCTTACTAGATAGCATGAAGTCAGAAAGGGCACTTTCATGGTCAGCAGAAAACCCTATCAAAACACCATCCAGAAATTACTTTAAGACTCTAGCATTAACTCATAACACCAGAGTGGCAATTTCCGCTCACAAGAGCTTTCCAGACACAGTAACGAAACAGCAGCTGTGAACAGGAACAAAATGCAAAAACACACAAGGACAAAAGTCCAACTTAGCTAGGAGTTGTCTAGTAGCAGGAACATGCACAGAAGGCTTCTGATTACATTGTTGACCGGCCTGAAACTGACAGAGGAGCAAGGTTATATAGCGACTCCCACATCCTGATAGGAGCAGGTGAACAGAGGGGATGATGCACACAAGTACAATTCCACAAGTGGCCACCGGGGGAGCCCAGAATCCAATTTCACAACAGTACCCCCCCCTCAAGGAGGGGGCACCGAACCCTCACCAGAACCACCAGGGCGATCAGGATGAGCCCTATGAAAGGCACGGACAAGATCGGAGGCATGAACATCAGAGGCAGTGACCCAAGAATTATCCTCCTGACCGTATCCCTTCCATTTGACCAGATACTGGAGTTTCCGTCTGGAAACACGAGAGTCTAAGATCTTTTCCACAACGTACTCCAACTCACCCTCAACCAACACCGGAGCAGGAGGCTCAACGGAAGGCACAGCCGGTACCTCATACCTGCGCAACAATGACCGATGAAAAACATTATGAATCGAAAAGGATGCAGGGAGGTCCAAACGGAAGGACACAGGGTTAAGAATCTCCAATATCTTGTACGGGCCGATGAACCGAGGCTTAAACTTAGGAGAAGAAACCCTCATAGGGACAAAACGAGAAGACAACCACACCAAGTCCCCAACACAAAGCCGAGGACCAACACGACGACGGCGGTTGGCAAAAAGCTGAGTCTTCTCCTGGGACAACTTCAAATTGTCCACCACCTGCCCCCAAATCTGATGCAACCTCTCCACCACAGCATCCACTCCAGGACAATCCGAAGATTCCACTTGACCGGAGGAAAATCGAGGATGAAACCCCGAATTACAGAAAAACGGGGACACCAAGGTGGCAGAGCTGGCCCGATTATTGAGGGCGAACTCCGCCAAAGGCAAAAAAGCAACCCAATCATCCTGATCCGCAGACACAAAACACCTCAAATATGTCTCCAAGGTCTGATTAGTCCGCTCGGTCTGGCCATTAGTCTGAGGATGGAAAGCAGATGAAAAAGACAAATCTATGCCCATCCTAGCACAGAATGCCCGCCAAAATCTAGACACGAATTGGGTCCCTCTGTCAGAAACGATATTCTCCGGAATACCATGCAAACGAACAACATTTTGAAAAAACAGAGGAACCAACTCGGAAGAAGAAGGCAACTTAGGCAAGGGAACCAGATGGACCATCTTAGAGAAACGGTCACACACCACCCAGATGACAGACATCTTCTGAGAAACAGGCAGATCCGAAATAAAATCCATCGAGATGTGCGTCCAAGGCCTCTTCGGGATAGGCAAGGGTAACAACAATCCACTAGCCCGAGAACAACAAGGCTTGGCCCGAGCACAAACGTCACAAGACTGCACAAAGCCTCGCACATCTCGTGACAGGGAAGGCCACCAGAAGGACCTTGCCACCAAATCCCTGGTACCAAAGATTCCAGGATGACCTGCCAACGCAGAAGAATGAACCTCAGAGATGACTCTACTGGTCCAATCATCAGGAACAAACAGTCTACCAGGTGGGCAACGATCAGGTCTATCCGCCTGAAACTCCTGCAAGGCCCGCCGCAGGTCTGGAGAAACGGCAGACAATATCACTCCATCTTTAAGGATACCTGTGGGCTCAGAATTACCAGGGGAGTCAGGCTCAAAACTCCTAGAAAGGGCATCCGCCTTAACATTCTTAGAACCCGGTAGGTAAGACACCACAAAATTAAACCGAGAGAAAAACAACGACCAGCGCGCCTGTCTAGGATTCAGGCGCCTGGCAGACTCAAGGTAAATTAAATTTTTGTGGTCAGTCAATACCACCACCTGATGTCTGGCCCCCTCAAGCCAGTGACGCCACTCCTCAAAAGCCCACTTCATGGCCAAAAGCTCCCGATTCCCAATATCATAATTCTGCTCGGCGGGCGAAAATTTACGGGAAAAAAAGGCACAAGGTCTCATCACGGAGCAGTCGGAACTTCTCTGCGACAACACCGCCCCAGCTCCGATTTCAGAAGCGTCGACCTCAACCTGAAAAGGAAGAGCAACATCAGGCTGACGCAACACTGGGGCGGAAGAAAAGCGGCGCTTGAGCTCCCGAAAGGCCTCCACAGCATCAGGGGACCAATCAGCAACATCAGCACCCTTCTTAGTCAAATCAGTCAATGGTTTTACAACATCAGAAAAACCAGCAATAAATCGACGATAAAAGTTAGCAAAGCCCAAAAATTTCTGAAGACTCTTAAGAGAACAGGGTTGCGTCCAATCACCAATAGCCTGAACCTTGACAGGATCCATCTCGATGGAAGAGGGGGAAAAAATGTATCCCAAGAAGGAAATCTTTTGAACCTCAAAAACACACTTAGAACCCTTCACACACAAGGAATTAGACCGCAAAACCTGAAAAACCCTCCTGACCTGCTGGACATGAGAGTCCCAGTCATCCGAAAAAATCAGAATATCATCCAGATACACAATCATAAATTTATCCAAATAATCGCGGAAAATGTCATGCATAAAGGACTGGAAGACTGAAGGGGCATTTGAAAGACCAAAAGGCATCACCAAATACTCAAAATGGCCCTCGGGCGTATTAAATGCGGTTTTCCACTCATCCCCCTGCTTGATTCGCACCAAATTATACGCCCCACGGAGATCAATCTTAGAGAACCACTTGGCCCCCTTTATACGAGCAAACAAATCAGTAAGCAGTGGTAACGGATATTGATATTTAACCGTGATTTTATTCAAAAGTCGATAATAAATACACGGCCTCAAAGAGCCGTCTTTCTTAGACACAAAGAAAAAACCGGCTCCTAAGGGAAATGACGAAGGATGAATATGTCCCTTTTCCAAGGACTCCTTTATATATTCTCGCATAGCCGCGTGTTCAGGCACAGACAGATTAAATAAACGACCCTTAGGGTATTTACTACCCGGAATCAAGTCTATGGCACAATCGCACTCCCGGTGCGGAGGTAGTGAACCAACCTTGGGTTCTTCAAAAACGTCACGAAAGTCAGACAAGAATTCAGGAATCTCAGAGGGAATAGATGATGAAATGGAAACCAAAGGTACGTCCCCATGAGTTCCTTTACATCCCCAGCTTAACACAGACATAGCTCTCCAGTCGAGGACTGGGTTATGAGATTGCAGCCATGGCAATCCCAGCACCAAAACATCATGTAGATTATACAGCACCAGAAAGCGAATAACCTCCTGGTGATCCGGATTAACACGCATAGTCACTTGTGTCCAGTATTGTGGTTTATTACTAGCCAATGGGGTGGAGTCAATCCCTTTCAGAGGAATCGGAGCCTCCAATGGCTCCAAATCATACCCACAGCGTTTGGCAAAGGACCAATCCATAAGACTCAAAGCAGCGCCAGAGTCGACATAGGCGTCCGCGGTAATAGATGACAAAGAACAAATCAGGGTCACAGATAGAATAAACTTAGACTGTAAAGTGCTAATTGAAACAGACTTGTCAGGCTTCTTAGTACGCTTAAAGCATGCTGATATAACATGAGTTGAATCACCACAATAGAAGCACAACCCATTTTTTCGTCTAAAATTCTGCCGCTCGCTTCTGGACAGAATTCTATCACATTGCATATTTTCTGGCGTTTTCTCAGTAGACACCGCCAAATGGTGCACAGGTTTGCGCTCCCGCAGACGCCTATCGATCTGAATAGCCATCGTCATGGACTCATTCAGACTCGCAGGCACAGGGAACCCCACCATAACATCCTTAATGGCATCAGAGAGACCTTCTCTGAAAATCGCCGCCAGGGCGCACTCATTCCACTGAGTAAGCACAGACCATTTGCGGAATTTTTGGCAGTATATTTCAGCTTCATCTTGCCCCTGAGACAAGGACATCAAGGCCTTTTCCGCCTGAAGCTCTAAATGAGGTTCCTCATAAAGCAACCCCAAGGCCAGAAAAAACGCATCCACATTGAGCAACGCAGGATCCCCTGGTGCCAATGCAAAAGCCCAGTCCTGAGGGTCGCCCCGGAGCAAGGAAATTACAATCCTGACCTGCTGTGCAGGGTCTCCGGCAGAGCGAGACTTCAGGGACAAAAACAATTTGCAATTATTTTTAAAATTTTGAAAGTGAGATCTATTCCCCGAGAAGAATTCAGGCAAAGGAATTCTAGGCTCAGACATAGGTGCATGAACAACAAAATCTTGCAAATTTTGTACCTTTGTGGCGAGATTATTCAAACCTGTAGCTACACTCTGAAGATCCATTTGAAACAGGTGAACACAGAGCCATTCAAGGATTAGAAGGAGAGAAAGAGAGGAAGGCTGCAGCATAGGCAAACTAGCAAGTGATTCAATTAAGAGCACACTCAGAACTAGAGGGAAAAAAAAAAAAAAAAAAAATTGTAGCAGACTTCTTTTTTCTCTCCTTTCTCAGCCAGTAATTTAACCCTTTTTTGGGCCGGTCAAACTGTCATGATTCTCAATGGCGAGAGAACATAGCCCAGCATATATGAGAACTAGCTCTTGGAAGATGGAAACTATACTGACCATGAACTAAACCTGCCGCACAACTAGAAGTGGCCGGGTAGCATGCCTACGTTTTTTATCCCTAGATGCCCAGCACCAGCCGGAGAACTACCTAATCCTAGCAGAGGAAAAGACAGTCCTGGCTCACCTCTAGATAAATTTTCCCAAAAGGCAGATAGAGGCCCCCACATATATTGGCGGTGATTTTAGATGAAATGACAAACGTAGTATGAAAATAGGTTTAGCAAAATCGAGGTCCGCTTACTAGATAGCATGAAGACAGAAAGGGCACTTTCATGGTCAGCAGAAAACCCTATCAAAACACCATCCAGAAATTACTTTAAGACTCTAGCATTAACTCATAACACCAGAGTGGCAATTTCCGCTCACAAGAGCTTTCCAGACACAGTAACGAAACAGCAGCTGTGAACAGGAACAAAATGCAAAAACACACAAGGACAAAAGTCCAACTTAGCTAGGAGTTGTCTAGTAGCAGGAACATGCACAGAAGGCTTCTGATTACATTGTTGACCGGCCTGAAACTGACAGAGGAGCAAGGTTATATAGCGACTCCCACATCCTGATAGGAGCAGGTGAACAGAGGGGATGATGCACACAAGTACAATTCCACAAGTGGCCACCGGGGGAGCCCAGAATCCAATTTCACAACAGTCCACTCTGCTTTGGCTGGAGTCTGAATGAAGGATGCTGGCTGGAATTGCTTGGTTACATGGGCGCATATAAAAGATCACTGCTTCTCCATGTATTTCCAGTGTGACACCACTTTACTCACAGGACACAGAATATATCACACAGATACAGAGGGCGGGCCAATTGAAAAGCGGCAGGCCAGACATACATTACAATAGCAGCAGGTGGCCAGAGCCTGCCGATATTTACTGTGGGAATTACAAAGGTAGGGGAGGTCAGAAGGGGGATATCTTGTCCCCTCTGCCCAGGGGCGCAGCCTGTGGGCTGATGCATTAGGGACATACATCTCACATGGAACCTATTATACATACATATACAGTGCCTACAAGTAGTATTCAACCCCCTGCAGATTTAGCAGGTTTACACATTTGGAATTAATTTGGCATTGTGACATTTGGACTGTAGATCAGCCTGGAAGTGTGAAATGCACTGCAGCGAAAAATGTTATTTCTTTATTTTTTTTTTTAAATTGTGAAAAGTCTTTTCAGAGGGTCATTTATTATACAACCCCTCAACCCACCAGAATTCTGTTTGGTTCCCCTAAAGTATTAAGAAATAGTTCAGGCACAAAGAACAATGAGCTTCACATGTTTGGATTAATTATCTCTTTTTCCAGCCTTTTCTGACTATTTAAGACCCTCCCCAAACTTGTGAACAGCCCTCATACATGGTCAACATGGGAAAGACAAAAGAGCATTCCAAGGCCATCAGAGACAAGATCGTGGAGGGTCACAAGGCTGGCAAGGGGTACAAAACCCTTTCCAAGGAGTTGGGCCTCCCTGTCTCCACTGTTGGGAGCATCATCTGGAAGTGGAAGGCTTATGGAACTACTGTTAGCCTTCCATGGCCTGGACAGCCTTTGAAAGTTCCCTCCCGTGCCGAGGCCAGGCTTGTCCGAAGAGTCAAGGCTAACCCAAGGACAACAAGGAAGGAGCTCCAGGAAGATCTCATGGCAGTGGGGACATTGGTTTCAGTCAATACCATAAGTAACGTACTCCACCGCAATGGTCTCCGTTCCAGACGAGCCCGTAAGGTACCTTTACTTTCAAAGCGTCATGTCAAGGCTTGTCTACAGTTTGCTCATGATCACTTGGAGGACTCTGAGACTGACTGGTTCAAGGTTCTCTGGTCTGATGAGACCAAGATCGAGATCTTTGGTGCCAACTAGGGTTGAGCGAAACGGGTCGGTAATTTTCAGAAGTCGCCGACTTTTGGCAAAGTCGGGTTTCATGAAACCCGACCCGACCCCTGTGTGGGGTCGGCCATGAAGTCGGCGATCTTCTGAATCTGGAATCGGAATTCCGATACCGATTCCCGATATGTTTAAGATATCGGGAATTGGTATCGGAATTCAGATTTAAGTGTAAAATAAAGAATTAAAATAAAAAATATCGCTATACTTACCCTCTGACGGGCCCTGGTACTAACCGGGAACCTTCCTTCCTTAGAATCAGCCTTCCAGGACCTCGCGGTGACGTCGCGGTGACGTCGCGGTGACGTCGCGGCTTGTGATTGGTGCCCGGCCGCCCATGTGACCGTGACGTCACCGGAGGTCCTGGAAGGGCTGATTCTTAGGAAGGAAGGCTGCCGGAACGACGCAGGGCGTGTCCGAGAGTGAGTATATACCTAATAGGTATATACTCACCCTCGGCTTCGTTCCGGCAGCCTTCCTTCCTAAGAATCAGCCCTTCCAGGACCTCCGGTGACGTCACGGTCACATGGGCGGCCGCGCACCAATCACAAGCCGCGACGTCACCGCGACGTCACCGCAACGTCACCGCGAGGTCCTGGAAGGCTGATTCTAAGGAAGGAAGGTTCCCGGTTAGTACCAGGGCCCGTCAGAGTGTAAGTATAGCGATATTTTTTATTTTAATTCTTTATTTTACACTTAAATATGGATCCCAGGGCCTGAAGGAGAGTTTCCGCTCCTTCAGACCCTGGGAACCATTGGAAACCCAATGCACTGCATTGGGTTTCGAGTTTCGGCCGACCCCAACCCCGACTTTTTTATAGGATTGGCCTATTTCACTCGACCCGACTTTTGAAAAAGTCGGGTTTCGTGAAACCTGACCCAATCCTATAAAAGTAAAGGTCGCTCAACCCTAGTGCCAACCACACACGTGACGTTTGGAGACTGGATGGCACTGCATACGACCCCAAGAATACCATCCCTACAGTCAAGCATGGTGGTGGCAGCATCATGCTGTGGGGCTGTTTCTCAGCCAAGGGGCCTGGCCATCTGGTCCGCATCCATGGGAAGATGGATAGCCCGGCCTACCTGGAGATTTTGGCCAAGAACCTCCGCTCCTCCATCAAGGATCTTAAGATGGGTTGTCATTTCATCTTCCAACAAGACAACGACCCAAAGCACACAGCCAAGAAAACCAAGGCCTGGTTCAAGAGGCAAAAAATCAAGGTGTTGCAGTGGCCTAGTCAGTCTCCTGACCTTAACCCAATTGAAAACTTGTGGAAGGAGCTCAAGATTAAAGTCCACATGAGACACCCAAAGAACCTAGATAACTTGGAGAAGATCTGCATGGAGGAGTGGGCCAAGATAACTCCAGAGACCTGTGCCGGCCTGATCAGGTCTTATAAAAGACGATTATTAGCTGTAATTGCAAACAAAGGTTATTCCACAAAATATTAAACCTAGGGGTTGAAGAATAATTGACCCACACTTTTATGTTTAAAATTTATAAAAATTTAACTGAGCAACAAAACTTTTTGGTTTGTAAGATTTATGCATCTGTTAATAAATCCTGCTCTTGTTTGAAGTTTGAAGGCTCTAACTTATTTGCATCTTATTAAACCTGCTAAATATGCAGGGGGTTGAATACTACTTGTAGGCACTGTAACTGCACAACATATTCTGGGTGCTGGGGTGTTCCGTAACACAGCCAATTCTGAGCTGAAAAAGTCAAACGGTGCTCCTTCCCTTCCGAGCTCTGTTGTGCACCCATACAGTGATTTACTCCCACATGTGGGGTATCGACGTACTCAGAACAAATTGGACACAACTTTTTGGGTCCAATTTCTCCTGTTATGCTTGTGAAAATAAAAAATTGGGGGCAAAAACATTTTTGTGAAAAAAATATGATTTTTTTTATTTTTGCGGCTCTACAATAACAACTTCTATGAAACACTTGGAGGTTCAAAGTGCTCACCACACATCTAGATAGGTTCCTTAGGGGGTATACTTTCCAAAATGGTGTCACTTGTGGGGGGGGTTTCCCCTGTTTTGGCACATCAGATCTCAATTCCAGCCAATTTTGCATTGAAAAGTCAAACGGCGCTCCTTCCTTTCCGAGCTCTTCTATGCGCCCAAAGAGTAGTTTACCAGCATATATGGGGTATCAGCGTACTCAGAACAAATTGTACAGCAACTTTTGGGGTCAAATTTCTCCTGTTACCCTTGGTAAAATAAAAAAAATTGGATCTGAAGTAAAGTTTTTGTGAAAAAAAGCTAAATGTTCACTTTTTTAAAACATTCCAAAAATTCCTGTGAAGCACCTGAAGGGTTAACAAACTTCTTGAATGTGGTTTTGAACACCTTCAGGGGTGCAGTTTTTGGAATGTCACTTTTGGGTATTTTATATCATATAGACCCCTCAAAGTGACTTCCAACATGATGTGGTCCCTAAAAAAAATGGTGTTGTAAAAATGAGAAATCGCTCTTTAAATTTTAACCCTTATAACTTCCTAACAAAAAAAAAAAATTTGCTCCAAAATTGTGCTGATGTAAAGTAAACATGTGGGAAATGTTACTTATTAAGTATTTTGTGTGACATATCTTTGTCATTTAAGGGCATGAAAATTCAAAGTTGGAAAATTATGAAATTTTTAAAAATTTTCGCAAATTTCTGTTTTTTTCACAAATAAAAGCAAGTTATATCAAAGAAATTTTACCACTATCATGAAGTATATGTCACGAGAAAACATTGTCAGAATCACCGGGATCCATGGAAGCTTTCCAGAGTTATTACCTCATAAACGGACAGTGGTCAGAATTGTAAAAATTGGCAAGGTCATCAACATGCAAACCCCCCTGGGGTAAAGGAGTTAAAGGGGTTATACAGCTAGATAAAATGTGCTTGATGCTTGATTAAAAACCTTGTAAAAATGACTCTCAGCAAAAATTCACAAATGGGATGATGTGTGACCAATTTCAAATCATGAATGGCATCAAATGTTGGCATCCATTCTCCTCTTGTGCAGGTATCTTAGCCATTAAACATGTTTTTAATTCAATGTAAAAATACTGGATAAAAAAAACTGATATTGGAAGTACAGAATATACAGTAAGTTGTTTGCAGATGCCAGAAATATCAAGTTTGGCTTTAAGAGCTTAAATACTTTTGGGCAGTAAGGAAATATAAAATGATTGTTTAATTTGGCTGCTTCTTAGGTACTCCAACAGTTTCTGTATTTTTTGCTTTGTCCTGATGGAAATGTGACTGCTGCTGCCAGTTTCTGGCTGTAGTGGTGACCCGTTGATCACAGCTGCGGCCAATAATTGGCTGCAGCAGTCACACGTCTGTCTGGACAAAGCAGGAAGTACAGAGATCAGCAGTAGACCCTTGAAGTGTTCATGTGACAGAGGGGGATTTAATAAAGGAGGCAGTACTTGATGAGGCCCCATATGAATGCTGATTTGGAACGCACATCTGGGCTGGCAACATTCTAACGGGGCAGAACAAGTTTGCTAGGGTATATGTTTTCATATTGGTGATGTAGTTATATTTATGATTACTTATATTCATTACTATTTGAATCACATTTGAATGATTTCAATGTATACCCTATATATACTCTACTATAATATGTAATTCCAACTGCTAGTCCGGTGTGTTTTTATTGCTTGATGCATGGTTTTTATGCACTTGTCTTTAAATATCATTATGTCCTGCACGCACACTCTATGACAAGGGTTTAGGACCATGTGTTTTCTTTGTTTTCCTTTTTATTATTATTATTATTATTATTATTTATTTATAAAGCACCATTAATTCCATGGTGCTGTACAAGAGAAGGGGTTACATACAAAGTTGTAGATATCGTTTACAGTAAACAAATTTATGATGACAGACTGGTACAGAGTAGAGATGTTCGGTGTTCGAGTTGAACTGTTCGCCAATTTCAAATTTGAGCTGTTTTAAGCAGTGTTCGAGTCGTTCAACGAACTCGAACTTTTTGCTTAAAATTCGGCTGTCCGAGTTTCTGTTCGATAACTGTTCGTTCACCAAAAGCCTAAATTGATTTGCACATTAAAACTGTTTATCATTGTTAATAGACTGTTTCAGTGTATAGTTGGGGGGATAGATCTGCACACACACACAGCAATGTGCATGTGATGCACACAAGCAAGGGCATGTGTCATTGGCACCAGGGCTCAACGGCATCAGGCGGTGTTTACCTTGAAATGTCTGGGAAATGTGAGTCCATGTGAGCACAGGAGTTGTGGTCAGCTCTGGAGACTGAGTTCTATCAATGGTTGTCTCCCCTGAACCTGCAGCCAGGGAAGGCCGTGTGCGACAATGCTGCAACCTGGGTGCGGCCCTTCACCAGGCAATATCACACACGTGCCTTGTATGGCTCACATTTTGAACCTGGTTGTCCAGCAATTTTTATCCACCTATTCCGGACTAGATCAGCTTCTGCCGAGGGCACGGTCGCTGTGTGCTCACTTATGCCGTTCGCATCCTGCAGCTCCACAACTTACATCTCTACAGAAGTCGTTGGGCCTGCACCGGCTGAAATGCGATGTGCCCACACGGTGGAATTCAACTCTGAACATGTTGCAGCGACTGTGGCAGCACAAACAAGCCCTGGTGCAATATGTTATGACGTATAGCCTGGGCCATCGAGATCCAGAGGTGGAGCAAATCACGCTGCAGGAGTGGTCTCAGATCAGGGACCTATGCACCCTTCTGCACAGTTTTGAAATAGCGACGAAGATGTTTAGTGCTGACGATGCCATTATCAGCATGACTATTCCGGTCATTTACATGCTGGAGCACACCTTAAACAGTATTCGGAGTCAGGTGGTGGGACAAGAGGAGGAGGAGGAGGAACAGGAGGAGTCGTATGCGGAAGGGATAATATCTCCAAGGTCCAGATGGTCGGCAGCACCAAGGCGGCTGGCATTTGAGGGTGGGGGAGAGGGATTACCAAGGGCGCATGGTAGCAGCCAAACTGTTGAGGAAGGTGCAGGAGCCGAGGAAGAAGTGGAGGACGAACTGGCGCTGGGCATGGAAGACTCATCAGATGAGGGAGACCTTGATCAAATTTCTGTTGTGCAAGGTAGGGGGGAAAGGGCAGAGGAAGGAAGCATGATTCTCACCTCGTTGCCACCAAGACAACAAGGACTTGGTCCTTCTGGATGCGCAAGACACATGAGTGCCTTCTTGCTGCACTACCTGCAACATGACCCTCGGATTGTCAGAATTCGAAGTAATGCCGACTACTGGGTTGCCACACTCTTAGATCCCCAAACAAAAGTAAATTTGGTGAAATAATTCCTGCCATAGAAAGGGATTCACGCATGCAGGAGTATCAGCAGAGACTGTTACATAATCTTACATCTGCTTTTCCACAAAACACCAGTGGTGCATATAGTGAATCTCTGAGTTCTAACTTGCCAACCGTGGGACTGTCAAGTCATCACTCAAACCGTAACAGTAACATCGTATCTGGTGGTAACAGCAATTTTTTCCACTCGTTTCAAGAATTTTTTAGACCATCCTTTGCAAGGCCAGAGGAGACAAGAAGTCTGACGCATAGCCAACGCCTAGAGAGGATAGTACAGGACGATCTCCAAGTTAACATCGATGCCATGACTGTGGAACTGGACCCTTGCTCATTTTGGGCTTCCAATCTGGAAAAATGGCGCCACTCACGCCTTGGAGATCTTGTTTGGCCTCGCAGCCAGCGTTCTCTCTGAACGTGTGTTCAGCGCTGCTGCTGGTGTGCTGACATGGCTGTCCAGACTAAAAGCTTGATGATTTTTGAAAACCACCTCACCAACCATTTTAAGAAACTCTGGCAAAATTGATGCCACTTAAGTGGTGTCTATGGCCCAATTTTTGGAAAAAATGGAGACTCTTTTTGGAGTCCCCTTGCTGTGTTTTACATGACGTTGGTATCGTCAATTTCAGGTGGGTGGAGTCGCCCCCCCCTTTTAACCTTTAGAAACTACATACACTATGGCTTGGGGTAACACAGATGGTTGAGTCTGCAGAGCTGTTTACTCATACTATGGCCTGGGATTCAGAGGTCTGCTCCAAAGCTTCAGTGTCTGCTAGTCAGCAGAGTAGCCCACCCATGAATCAAGCTACACCGCCTGTTTATCTTATTACAAATTTTTAATTGCATCTAGCCCAGGAAATCGTTTTGGGCCTAGTTACAGTTTGTGCTACTCAGCAGAGTACCCCACCCATGAAGCAAGCTACACCGCCTGTTTATCTAAGTACTAATTTTTAACTGCATCTAGCCCAGGAAATCCATTTGGGCCTAGTAGCATTTTGTGCTATTCAGCAGAGTACCCCACCCATGAAGCAGGCTACACCGCCTGTTTATATAAGTACTAATTTTTAACTGCATCTAGCCCAGGAAATCCTTTTGGGCCTAGTAGCAGTTTCTGCTACTCAGCAGAGTACCCCCCCATGAAGCAAGCTACACCGCCTGTTTATCTAAGTACTACAAATACATGCAGCCGCACGCTCCGATCCAAGTGCCGGCGGCAGTGCCGGGTATGAATGCGAGAGACTCGTGCAAGTTTCTCACATCACACTTGCAAGTGTGACCCCAGCCTAAGAGCGGTAATCATTTAGTGTATCATGAAAAAGATTTGGCTAGTACCTAACCGCATACTTCTGTCTGCAGCCTGCCATCACCATCACTCTTCTGTCTGCTTTCATGTATGGTATAACCTATGCCAGCCTTTTTTTTTGCTTGGGAATTCCATCTTGTGATTTAGTTTTAAGGGGTTGCCCAGTCTTAAACTACAAGTCTACAGTCAATCTACCTGACTGCAGATTTGTGAACCCTTCATATCATGTGCAATGTGCTATGTGAGGATTCTCCAGTACTGGTGCTGGGAGCAGGCAGTCATGCGACAGCACGTATGAGATATGCATACTTCAGGCCACATTCTAACTAGACTGTTTCTGGCCCCGCTCAATACACTTGCATTAAGCAAGGCTGCCCCATATAGTCAGAATGTGGACAGGAGTGAGTATTGCATACTTTTGGTAACTTTACTGCCCGCTTCCACTGGCATTGGAGAATCCTCACATAGCGCAGCGAGTGAGCTGTGAGGATTCACAAGACTGCAGACTTGTAGTTTAAGACTGGACAACTCTTTTGTGTGAACTAGTGATTTCTAGCAGCCTCAGTCAGCCATTGCTTGCATACTTCAGAGTCTCAGCCTCCAACACAAATAATTTCAATAGTATTCTAATTTTATAAATAAAAGTAATTTTTCTTGGGTGGTTGGAAGTAAAGGCGTTTTGTTTTGTGGCCCTTGGACAATTTCATACTTTTGCATAATAATAATGGAAGGTTAAATTTGTAGAGGATATTATGAAACAAACAGAAAATTCAACTACAACCCTTAAATCTCAGCTTTATCTTGACTGGTTATCAAAAATATTAGGGTCCCCATATTTTTTTTAAATTATTTCAATAAATAATGAAAAAAAGCATGTGGCCCCTCCCATTTTTGATAACCAGCCAAGCTAAAGCAAAATGTATTGACTGTCTTTAAGGGAAAACATAAAAAAAATCCTTTATTAAGAATAGTACTACAAAATCAAAATAGCTCCTGGACTTAATACACACAGATCTTTGTGGTCCAATGAGTGCTCAAACTCCTGGAAAGAAAAGATATTTTCTCGAATTTATCAATAATTATTCAAGATATACAGTTATCTATTTGCTTCACAGCCGACATGAAATTCCAGCAGATGGCAGTTTCTCCTCAATAATGCAATACTGCAAGAGGTCATCAGAGATATCACGGCTTCTTATTATGTAAGGAGGTTGCTTTCCCTACTCCTTACCTGGAACCACTTAGTCAGAGAGCTGGGTTGTCGGGGGGAAGACTTTCTGCCCTGCACAGAATTGACCATGTGACTGCTGGGGGCAGAGGGAAAGAGAGAGGGGTGTGGTCAGAAAAGAGTGGGAGAGCAGAGCGTGTGAGACAGAAGGGACAGTGTGCCAGAGAGAGAGCAGGCTGCAGCGCCGTGCTCCTCATGAGAGAGTGCTCCCCGTAAGGGCACTGAGGCTGAGATAAGAGCCGTAGTGGAGGCTGGATGTGAGAGTGTGGACTTGGAAGCCTCCGTAATCAGAGAAGACATATCCCCTTACAGTGACCTGACCGCACTGACAAGCCAGGACCCCTGAGTGTGACAAAGTAAACTGCTCAGTGTGTGTATAGCATTGCTACTGCAGAAAGACTGCCAGCCTGATATACAGAGACTCGCAGCAGTGGCTGTGTGACTTCCTGCTTCCAGCTTCACTGGGAGAAAAGGCTGCAAAGACTTAACCCCGGAGTCTCCAGTTCCCAGGAGACAGAGGAGAGACTTCAGGATCTTTAAGCGCTGCTGGTGACTGTACCCACGTTGGAATAAGGACCCTCCAGTCAGGACCTCCCTGGACTGATAGGTTACAAGAACATTCGTTAACCGTTTCGATTCCACTTAACTGTTTACTGTTTCCTTTATCTCTATTAACCCCCTGTTTACTCCCTGTGAGGAGAATCTTACTCCTGTTAATAAATTCCCCTCAACAGTTGGTCTGTCTGTTCCGTGGTGAAACCCTGCACCCTATTACAATTACATGTGCAGATAATGCAACTGAATATATAAGTAATGAGACAAAAAGCATTTTAAGGATAAATGGAATCATGTTTCAGACCACTGTACTATACAACCCTGAACCAATTGGTGTAGTGGAAAGAGGAACCAGACACTTTGTGAAAGTGAAAAGGGTATGTTATTTGATGTAGATTTATGCCAACAACATATTTGGGGGAAACAATCATAAAAGATACTGAGAAAACTCCATTTGAGCAACGGCACAGCAATAAGTCTGAACAACAGCACATAAGAATATTCAGAAGTAAAGTACATGTTCCCAAAGAAAAACGTACCAAGTGGGAATCTCATGCAAAAGAGGATATCCTGGTGGGCTATATTGAAAACTAAAAAGGATATACTGTAGAATCCTACACCCAGAAATGAACAAGGTCATAATAAGCAGAGATGTTATGATTGATGAGAATTTTGTGTCACTCAAGTTTCATGACATCATAACAGTAGTTCAGCTGAAGCATCAACAATCTCAGTCACAATTTCAAAATAACAAGTAAAGGGATGTGAAAGTATTGTTAGTTTGTTCAACCACTGAAGAAGCAACAGAAAATTCAGGTGAACCTGAAGTCAGGAGATTGTCGAGATCAAACAAGGGTATACCAGCTAAGCGTCTATCCTACTTTGTCAAAACACTACCTGAATCAGAGCAGCAGTCATGAGATACAATGCAACAACTACCTGTAGATGAAAAACTGAAGTGAATTAATGCTGCTAATGAGGAAAAAAGTCCCTTCATTAAACTACCACCCAACTACCACCAGGCAAGACAGTGATCAAATGTTAATGGGTTTTAAAAACCAAGTATGACTCTGAAGGCAAGGGTCACAGATTTAAAGCAAGGTTAGTTGCAAAAGGATATTCTCAGAAATATGGTGAAGATTATGATGCCACATTTTCCCCAGTTGCTAAGACCACATTCAGAATTTTCATGGCTATGGTTTTAGACAGTTTGTCAGACATTTGGCCATGAAAACTGCATTTTTAAATGGTACAGGAAAGAAATATATCTTGGTACCGTGTTAGCCAGTAGATAGAAAAATATTTAGAATTGAGAGTCCTCAGTGGTTGATACCTTTTAATGGCTAACTGAAAAGATGGTAACAAATTGCAAGCTTTCGAGACTACATACGTCTCTTCATCAGGCAAAGACTAAAACAAATTCTGAAGAATCACATATTTATGCACAACATAGTATAGAGAAAAAAAAAAAAAAAAAGAGGGGAAAAAAAACCATGGATAAGCTAGGTGACATGAAACAGAATACCATGGGTGATAAACAGTTACGTCCATAAATATTGGGCCAATTCTTAGATAAGGATTGTTTTATTGTCCTGTGATTAGGGTCTCGTTCTGTTGTGATGACCCCACATGGTCTGAGGGGCAAGTTCATTAGTTGATGTAAAAAGACATAAATCCGTGTGACACATTCATTCCTGCATTTAGAGTGTCAAAGGTCGTCATCAGTTTATACTCCCAGACTCTTCTGTCTCTCTGAGTTTTGAAGTTACTTTTCAATACAAGTAATTTCATGTCCATAATGCTATGATTTGGGAGACAGAAATGTATTGCCACAGGTATATCCATTCTTTTTTCTTTTATTGTATGGCGATGAGAGTTCATCCTTGTTCTCAGTTTCTGCCCTGTCTCCCCCACATACAGACCCCCAGTTGGACATTTAGTACAAATAATTAGGTACACCACATTAGAAGTGATGCAGCTGAATGTACCTGGTATCTTGTAGTCCTGGTGTGAATTGGGGATCTTTATCTTGTCCGTGGTCATTATAAATGGACAGGTTTTACATTTTTTCTGATTGCAGGGAAAGGTACCTGCAGCTGTTGGAGAGGACAGGGAGCTTCTGACAATGATGCTTCTTAGATTTGGGGGCTGCCTAAAACACAGTAGTGGGGGGTCTGGAAAAATGGATTGTAAGCGGGCATCTTTTTGCAGTAAAGGTTGTAATTTCCGTGCAGCTCCCCTTAGCGCCTCCAGATTTGGATTGTAGGTGACCACTAGAGGCACCCGGTTATTTTCTTCTTTAGTTTTGTAATGTAGCAGGTGATTCCTTGATATTCTGGTGGCTCTTGTAATCTGATTTTCAATTGTTCTTGGATGGTAGCCCTGATTCAAAAAGGTCTTTCTGAGGTGACCAAGGTGTTCATCCCTATCCATTGGGTTGGAACATATACGATTGTATCTGATGGCTTGGCTGTAGACAATGGAGTTTTTTATGTGTTTTGGATGGAAACTGTCCCATTTAAGGTATGTTGGACGGTCGATTGGCTTCTGATACAGGGATGTCTCTATTTTATTGTTCTGCAGCTTAATGATGGTGTCCAAAAAGTTAATTTCAGTGCAGGAGTAGTTGAGTGTCAAGTTGATGGTAGGATGAAATTGATTAAACTGTTCATGGAACGACTTTAGCTGTGGCTCAGACTCCGTCCAGATAATTAAAATGTCATCAATGTAGCGGTAGTACGCCAGAGGCCTGATGGGACATGAGGACAAAAAGTCGCTTTCAAGCTTGGCCATGAACAGATTTGCATACTGTGGGGCCATTTTACTTCCCATTGCTGTGCCAGTCTCCTGTAGATAGATCTTCTTGTCAAACTCAAAGTAATTGTGGGTGAGGATAAATTTTATAAGTTTCACCACAGAATTTGCATCAGTCCCTGTGTTTTCCAGGAAGAATTTTCAGGCATTTAATCCATCCTGATGTGGGATATTGGAGTACAAAGATTCCACATCCATGGTGACCAGGATGGTTCCTTCTGGTAGAGGACCAATTGCTGATAGTTTATTCAATAGGTCAGTTGTGTCCTGAATGAAGCTGGGTGTATCTTTTACTAGGGGTTTAAGAATACCCTCTACCCATCCAGATACCTGCTCAGTAAGGGTGCCCACACATGAAATAATTGGTCTTCCTGGGTTTCCAGATTTGTGGATTTTGGGAAGCATGTAGAATGTCCCTGTTCTTGGACTTTCTGGTATCAGGTCATTGGCTCTTATGGATACGTCAGGCAGACAAGATACTAACTTGTTTAGTTCCTTATAATAGTCCTGTGTAGGATCCGACTCCAATGTTTTGTAGTAGCGTGTGTCCATAAGTTGTCTGTTTGCTTCCTTCATGTAGTCTGATGTGTTCATCATGACTATTGCACCTCCCTTGTCAGCAGGTTTGATGATGATTTCTTTGTTGGTTTTCAGAGACTGTATGGCCTTTCTCTCCTGGGCACTGATGTTGAATGCTTGTGTCCTGTTAGTATCTATGATGGTGGATTTTATCAAATGTCTGAAGGAGTCTATATAGTTATCCAAATGAGGGTTGCGTCCCGGTGGAGGTGTCCAGTCTGACCTCTTTTTGGTTGTTAGAATCCCTTTTCCTTCAGTCTGAGTGTTTTCTGAATCTTCTGTATCATTGAAATATTCCCTCAGACGCAGTCTCCTGAAAAAATGTTCCATATCACTGCAGAGTTCAGTTTTATCCAGGGCCTTAGTAGGACAAAATGAGAGTCCTCTGGAAAGCACAGCCAGCTCCACTTTGTTGGGTTTATAATCTGAGAGATTAATGACACAGTTATTTGTGCCTGGAATGGAGTGGTTGTCCAAGATGTCAGGTTTAGGCTTTGTTTTGTATCTGTTTGCATAGAGTCCTGAATTGAGGCGCAATCTGTGCAGTTTCTTTTCCTTGTTATGAATTAGATGGGTCCGTAGTTTGTTGTAATATTGTTGTAATTTTTGCTCTGTGTCTGCTGTAAGTGTTTTCCTCAGGGTTTCAAACTGCCCTTGGACTTTACTCTTTATGCTGTAGCAGACATGCAAAAGATGATTCCTTAATCTCTCAGACGTCCTGTGACACAGGTTCTGTGCATAATGGGTGTTGTAGGTATGAAGGATTGGGTTTGTAATCCAGAGTCCTTTGGGAATTAGATTCTCCTTTTTGCATGTAGATAGGAAAAAAATGTCGCTGTCCATTTGTGCACGTTTCTTCAGAAGTGGTTTTAGTTCCATAAAGATGCGGTACATTCTGGTATCCTCCATTTTGATACAGGAAAGAAATATATCTTGGTACCGTGTTAGCCAGTAGATAGAAAAATATTTAGAATTGAGAGTCCTCAGTGGTTGATACCTTTTAATGGCTAACTGAAAAGATGGTAACAAATTGCAAGCTTTCGAGACTACATACGTCTCTTCATCAGGCAAAGACTAAAACAAATTCTGAAGAATCACATATTTATGCACAACATAGTATAGAGAAAAAAAAAAAAAAAAAAAAAGGGGAAAAAAAACCATGGATAAGCTAGGTGACATGAAACAGAATACCATGGGTGATAAACAGTTACGTCCATAAATATTGGGCCAATTCTTAGATAAGGATTGTTTTATTGTCCTGTGATTAGGGTCTCGTTCTGTTGTGATGACCCCACATGGTCTGAGGGGCAAGTTCATTAGTTGATGTAAAAAGACATAAATCCGTGTGACACATTCATTCCTGCATTTAGAGTGTCAAAGGTCGTCATCAGTTTATACTCCCAGACTCTTCTGTCTCTCTGAGTTTTGAAGTTACTTTTCAATACAAGTAATTTCATGTCCATAATGCTATGATTTGGGAGACAGAAATGTATTGCCACAGGTATATCCATTCTTTTTTCTTTTATTGTATGGCGATGAGAGTTCATCCTTGTTCTCAGTTTCTGCCCTGTCTCCCCCACATACAGACCCCCAGTTGGACATTTAGTACAAATAATTAGGTACACCACATTAGAAGTGATGCAGCTGAATGTACCTGGTATCTTGTAGTCCTGGTGTGAATTGGGGATCTTTATCTTGTCCGTGGTCATTATAAATGGACAGGTTTTACATTTTTTCTGATTGCAGGGAAAGGTACCTGCAGCTGTTGGAGAGGACAGGGAGCTTCTGACAATGATGCTTCTTAGATTTGGGGGCTGCCTAAAACACAGTAGTGGGGGGTCTGGAAAAATGGATTGTAAGCGGGCATCTTTTTGCAGTAAAGGTTGTAATTTCCGTGCAGCTCCCCTTAGCGCCTCCAGATTTGGATTGTAGGTGACCACTAGAGGCACCCGGTTATTTTCTTCTTTAGTTTTGTAATGTAGCAGGTGATTCCTTTATATTCTGGTGGCTATTGTAATCTGATTTTCAATTGTTCTTGGATGGTAGCCCTGATTCAAAAAGGTCTTTCTGAGGTGACCAAGGTGTTCATCCCTATCCATTGGGTTGTAACATATACGATTGTATCTGATGGCTTGGCTGTAGACAATGGAGTTTTTTATGTGTTTTGGATGGAAACTGTCCCATTTAAGGTATGTTGGACGGTCGATTGGCTTCTGATACAGGGATGTCTCTATTTTATTGTTCTGCAGCTTAATGATGGTGTCCAAAAAGTTAATTTCAGTGCAGGAGTAGTTGAGTGTCAAGTTGATGGTAGGATGAAATTGATTAAACTGTTCATGGAACGACTTTAGCTGTGGCTCAGACTCCGTCCAGATGATTAAAATGTCATCAATGTAGCGGTAGTACGCCAGAGGCCTGATGGGACATGAGGACAAAAAGTCGCTTTCAAGCTTGGCCATGAACAGATTTGCATACTGTGGGGCCATTTTACTTCCCATTGCTGTGCCAGTCTCCTGTAGATAGATCTTCTTGTCAAACTCAAAGTAATTGTGGGTGAGGATAAATTTTATAAGTTTCACCACAGAATTTGCATCAGTCCCTGTGTTTTCCAGGAAGAATTTGCAGGCATTTAATCCATCCTGATGTGGGATATTGGAGTACAAAGATTCCACATCCATGGTGACCAGGATGGTTCCTTCTGGTAGAGGACCAATTGCTGATAGTTTATTCAATAGGTCAGTTGTGTCCTGAATGAAGCTGGGTGTATCTTTTACTAGGGGTTTAAGAATACCCTCTACCCATCCAGATACCTGCTCAGTAAGGGTGCCCACACATGAAATAATTGGTCTTCCTGGGTTTCCAGATTTGTGGATTTTGGGAAGCATGTAGAATGTCCCTGTTCTTGGACTTTCTGGTATCAGGTCATTGGCTCTTATGGATACGTCAGGCAGACAAGATACTAACTTGTTTAGTTCCTTGTAATAGTCCTGTGTAGGATCCGACTCCAATGTTTTGTAGTAGCGTGTGTCCATAAGTTGTCTGCTTCCTTCATGTAGTCTGATGTGTTCATCATGACTATTGCACCTCCCTTGTCAGCAGGTTTGATGATGATTTCTTTGTTGGTTTTCAGAGACTGTATGGCCTTTCTCTCCTGGGCACTGATGTTGAATGCTTGTGTCCTGTTAGTATCTATGATGGTGGATTTTATCAAATGTCTGAAGGAGTCTATATAGTTATCCAAATGAGGGTTGCGTCCCGGTGGAGGTGTCCAGTCTGACCTCTTTTTGGTTGTTAGAATCCCTTTTCCTTCAGTCTGAGTGTTTTCTGAATCTTCTGTATCATTGAAATATTCCCTCAGACGCAGTCTCCTGAAAAAATGTTCCATATCACTGCAGAGTTCAGTTTTATCCAGGGCCTTAGTAGGACAAAATGAGAGTCCTCTGGAAAGCACAGCCAGCTCCACTTTGTTGGGTTTATAATCTGAGAGATTAATGACACAGTTATTTGTGCCTGGAATGGAGTGGTTGTCCAAGTTGTCAGGTTTAGGCTTTGTTTTGTATCTGTTTGCATAGAGTCCTGAATTGAGGCGCAATCTGTGCAGTTTCTTTTCCTTGTTATGAATTAGATGGGTCCGTAGTTTGTTGTAATATTGTTGTAATTTTTGCTCTGTGTCTGCTGTAAGTGTTTTCCTCAGGGTTTCAAACTGCCCTTGGACTTTACTCTTTATGCTGTAGCAGACATGCAAAAGATGATTCCTTAATCTCTCAGACGTCCTGTGACACAGGTTCTGTGCATAATGGGTGTTGTAGGTATGAAGGATTGGGTTTGTAATCCAGAGTCCTTTGGGAATTAGATTCTCCTTTTTGAATGTAGATAGGAAAAAAATGTCGCTGTCCATTAACTTTTTGGACACCATCATTAAGCTGCAGAACAATAAAATAGAGACATCCCTGTATCAGAAGCCAATCGACCGTCCAACATACCTTAGATGGGACAGTTTCCATCCAAAACACATAAAAAACTCCATTGTCTACAGCCAAGCCATCAGATACAATCGTATATGTTCCAACCCAATGGATAGGGATGAACACCTTGGTCACCTCAGAAAGACCTTTTTGAATCAGGGCTACCATCCAAGAACAATTGAAAATCAGATTACAAGAGCCACCAGAATATCAAGGAATCACCTGCTACATTACAAAACTAAAGAAGAAAATAACCGGGTGCCTCTAGTGGTCACCTACAATCCAAATCTGGAGGCGCTAAGGGGAGCTGCACGGAAATTACAACCTTTACTGCAAAAAGATGCCCGCTTACAATCCATTTTTCCAGACCCCCCACTACTGTGTTTTAGGCAGCCCCCAAATCTAAGAAGCATCATTGTCAGAAGCTCCCTGTCCTCTCCAACAGCTGCAGGTACCTTTCCCTGCAATCAGAAAAAATGTAAAACCTGTCCATTTATAATGACCACGGACAAGATAAAGATCCCCAATTCACACCAGGACTACAAGATACCAGGTACATTCAGCTGCATCACTTCTAATGTGGTGTACCTAATTATTTGTACTAAATGTCCAACTGGGGGTCTGTATGTGGGGGAGACAGGGCAGAAACTGAGAACAAGGATGAACTCTCATCGCCATACAATAAAAGAAAAAAGAATGGATATACCTGTGGCAATACATTTCTGTCTCCCAAATCATAGCATTATGGACATGAAATTACTTGTATTGAAAAGTAACTTCAAAACTCAGAGAGACAGAAGAGTCTGGGAGTATAAACTGATGACGACCTTTGACACTCTAAATGCAGGAATGAATGTGTCACACGGATTTATGTCTTTTTACATCAACTAATGAACTTGCCCCTCAGACCATGTGGGGTCATCACAACAGAACGAGACCCTAATCACAGGACAATAAAACAATCCTTATCTAAGAATTGGCCCAATATTTATGGACGTAACTGTTTATCACCCATGGTATTCTGTTTCATGTCACCTAGCTTATCCATGGTTTTTTTTCCCCTCTTTTTTTTTTTTTTTCTCTATACTATGTTGTGCATAAATATGTGATTCTTCAGAATTTGTTTTAGTCTTTGCCTGATGAAGAGACGTATGTAGTCTCGAAAGCTTGCAATTTGTTACCATCTTTTCAGTTAGCCATTAAAAGGTATCAACCACTGAGGAGAGGACTCTCAATTCTAAATATTTTTTTAAATGGTGACATTGAAGAGGACTTGTACATTACTCAACCTGAGGGTTATATGAAAGACAGTGAAGAGAATCTCATCTGCAAACTACTATAAATCTCTATGGACTTAAGCAATTGGCAAGGCATAGAACACCAAAATGAACAAAGTCTTATTGGAAGAAGGAATTAAAAGAGGCCAAGCAGATTCGTGTTTATACACAAAATGTACAGATGGAAAGTGGATGCATATTCTCTTATATGTTGACTATGTGATTTTGGTTCATCAAGAAGAAACAGAAACTGCAAGGATGACTACAATTCTGAATCAGCATTTTGAAACTAGAGACTTTGGCAATGTAACATATTATCTAGGAATCCAGGTCTGAAGAGAAGATGATGGAAGCTTTCTTCTAAACTAAAGCGCAAAAATCAACTAAATTCTGAATCAGATTGGAATGTCAGTAGCCAAAGGTATATCAACCCCAATAGAAACATCCTACTTAAGGTTGGAAGGAGAAGATTATCTGTTACCTAACAATCAAAATTACAAACAGGCAGTGGAGGCACTTCTATGCCTAGCAACTATGACTCGACCGGATATCGCAGCAATCTTTGGAATTCTCTGCACATATGTGGAAAAAATAACTAAAATGCCATTAAGAGAGTTCTTCAATATTTGAAAGAGACTCAATACATAAATTTAAGGATATCTTCAACAGGAGATGCAATGCTCACTGGCTATGTGGATGCAGACTGGGCTTAAGTGATTTGTAAATTGATAATCGGCTATTTGCTCAAGCTTGGAGAAAGTTAAATTTCTTGGTCTAGAAGAAAACAGGTGTCTGCATCCTTGTCACCTACAGAAACAGAGCATGTGTATGCAGTCCACGCAAGTCAAGGGGTCATTTGTTTAAACCAATTGTTAGTCGATCTTGCTAAGCCATCTACTCAAATGATGGTGATTTATAAAGGACGCATTAAACTTGCATGCAGTGAGAAGATCAATGTGAGAACCAAACACATCGACATTAAACATCATCACCTGTGTAATTTGATAAAAAGTGGCATAATTAAGTCTGTTTATTGTGAGACTGACCAGATGATAGCTGATGTTCTAACAAAGTCACTTTCAAGAGCCAAATTTGAAGAATTCAAAACCACTATGGGACTAACAGAATAAGTAGTTGTTGAGTGGCAGTGTAGGAATAATGTTTATTATTGTATATATTGCAACAACTACTTTTTATCACTGAGATTGCCCCTCTCAACATACGGCATCAGACAGTCCACTGCACACCCTCAAAAAAGGTAATTTTTTGGAATAAGTGTTGCATGTATTGGCATCTTACAAGTGCATATATCTAAGCGCGGGTATTATATTATATACTTTTTATCACTGTTTAATAGTGCATGAGTTTCTGTCTCCAGAAATAGTGTTATGCTGCCAGTTAAGATCTGTTAACCACCACCCCAAAAAAAACAGGAAGCTCTTGTTTCCTATGTGTGAAGCTGGAGCATATTTTACTTTCACTTTGTAAGCTGACAGACAAAATGTTAAAATGATAAGTATGTAAAGGATAATTTGTGGATTAAATCCACGCTGCCACAATGATACAAAGACAGAGATGTATTTGTGGTAATTTTCCTGATGAAGGGGTCAGATAGACCTTCAAAGGCGTTGAATAAACCACCAGAATTCTTCAATATATCTGAATTTGTATCATTGTGGCAGTGCTGATTTAATCCACAAATTATCCTTTACAAACGTCTCTGAGGAGGTCGCGTGGGCGGCCCGTGGATCTGCAGCAGCCGATACACACATGCTTTTGCTTTATGCCATCAGGTGAGCAGCTCCTTGTTAAAAACTACAATTAATCCGAAGGATAAGACACTTTTTGCTCTTTTTTATCTCCTTAATATACTAAGATGATAAGTAGTGATGAGCAAACATGCTTGAATAAGGTGATATCCGAGCATGCTTGGGTGCTATCCGAGACTCTTGGGCGTGCTCGAATAAGTTGTTTGAGTTGTGGCGACTGCATGTCTCACGGCTGTTAGATATCCGCAACACATTGCCGGATTGCCTAACAAACAGGCAATCATTGCATGTGTTGCGGACGTCTAACAGCCGTGAGACATGCAGTTGCGAGGATTCAAACAGATTATTTAAGCACTCTCAAGATACTCGGATAGCACCAAAGTATTCTTGGATTGCATCTTATTCAAGCATGTTTGGTCATCACAAATCCTTAGCTATCAGAAATACCAGTTGTAATCTGTTATCTTTGTTAATCAATAAATATACACTCACCGGCCACTTTATTAGGTACACCATGCTAGTAACGGGTTGAACCCCCTTTTGCCTTCAGAACTGCCTCAATTCTTCGTGGCATAGATTCAACAAGGTGCTGGAAGCATTCCTCAGAGATTTTGGTCCATATTGACATGATGGCATCACACAGTTGCCGCAGATTTGTCGGCTGCACATGCCAAAGATGCTCCATACAAGGCAGGATGGATCCATGCTTTCATGTTGTTTACGCCAAATTCTGACCCTACCATCCGAATGTCGCAGCAGAAATCGAGACTCATCAGACCAAGCAACGTTTTTCCAATCTTCTACTGTCCAATTTCGATGAGCTTGTACAAATTGTAGCCTCAGTTTCCTGTTCTTAGCTGAAAGGAGTGGTACCCGGTGTGGTCTTCTGCTGCTGTAGCCCATCTGCCTCAAAGTTCGACGCACTGTGCGTTCAGAGATGCTCTTAGGCCTACCTTGGTTGTAACGGGTGGCGATTTGAGTCACTGTTGCCTTTCTATCAGCTCGAACCAGTCTGCCCATTCTCCTCTGACCTCTGGCATCAACAAGGCATTTCCGCCCACAGAACTGCCGCTCACTGGATTTTTTTTCTTTTCCGGACCATTCTCTGTAAACCCTAGAGATGGTTGTGCGTGAAAATCCCAGTAGATCAGCAGTTTCTGAAATACTCAGACCAGCCCTTCTGGCACCAACAACCATGCCACGTTCAAAGGCACTCAAATCACCTTTCTTCCCCATACTGATGCTCGGTTTGAACTGCAGGAGATTGTCTTGACCATGTCTACATGCCTAAATGCACTGAGTTGCCGCCATGTGATTGGCTGATTAGAAATTAAGTGTTAACAAGAAGTTGGACAGGTGTACCTAATAAAGTGGCCGGTGAGTGTATATTTACTGTTGAACAGCTGGACAGTACAGAGATTAATCTACTGCTAACACATATGTATGGGGCTTTCATTAAAGTAATGTCACGGTTCCATTCCTCAGTCTGTCTGGGATGCACTTACTGACAGCTTGGCTGTCCAATCTGTCATAGAGAGTGCTGAAGCTGTCAGTACTTTGATTGACAGCTTGGCCATCCAATCTGGTACAGGGGCGTGCTGAGCTGTCGATGTGTTGATTGAATGCTCAGCTATCCAATCTGAGACTGTGATGCGTTGGCTGTCTCCATGTGTTTATTATTCCAGTTAATTGCCATGCTTCTTAACTGAGCTTTGTCTCCCAGAACTCTGCCACAAGTACTGTAACAATATATAGGTACTAAGGAATCTGATAGCGTGGGATAAAACCAGTCTGAGAGCAAAGCTGCAGTAAAAGATATATTTAAACAAAACAGAAATGCAAACAGAACTAACACAGATATTCCTGCAATTGTAACGAGGTGCTCAGCACAATATGGTAAACAAGAAAGCAAACAGAACTAACACAGATATTCCTGCAATTGTAATGAGGTGCTCAGCACAATATGGTAAACAGGAAAGCAAACAGAACTAACACAGATATTCCTGCAATTGTAACGAGATGCACAGCACAATATAGTAAATCACAGCACAGTGGATTGCGAGACGCGACCGCTAATATGAACCAGTCCAGCAAGGATATGACGAGGGGGCAAACAAGACACTTGACAAGGAAGTCCAGTAGGTTATCAGTGGAAACGCACACAGTACTTAAACTTGGGAATCCAGCAGAAGTGAAGTAGAAATGCACACAGTACTTAACGATGAAATCCAGCAAAACTTGATCCCACGTGCGCACAGCACTTGTTTGTGGAAGTTCAATTATATGCAGGTGGTGCATTGAGCATGAAGTCCTGGTGAAAGAGGATGAAGGGAAAAAGAGGAAGAGCGCTATCTAAGCGTAGTAGATAAGTACAAAACTTTCTTGGTGAGAAAAGCAACACTGGAATCTTGCTCACCTGGTGTGGTTGTGCAAAGAGGCACAACACTGGGAAAAGCTTAGCAAACAAGGGAAATCCTTCCACAGGTGTGCTGCCAGTCGCAGCAGTTCCAGAGGTGAGATGCAGCTCAAAGGGGCGAGGCAGACTGCCGAGTAGTGAGCAGCTGAAGCAGGGAGTTCCCCAGACCACAGGCAGAAGCTCAGGAGCCAGCAGCACAAAATACTCAAGCACAGAACACCACATGACTCGGACTTAAATAATCAGGACAGACAGGAAGTTCCATGACAGGGTGAGATCCAAGACTCCATCTTGGATCAGGGCAAACAGGAACAAGGGAAGTCCGGAATCCTTACAAGTACATTCAGCCTGTGAGGGTTGTGCTTTCCTGTTCCATGAGTTCTGTATGATTGATCTGTTGCCTGACCTTGGACTTTGTTCCGACCATCCGCCTGTTTAACCCCATCAGCTCTTATCCGTTATCCTCCCGATACTCTGACCTCAGAACTGTTACCTGATTACTCTTTTGTCTCTTCCTTCTGTTTATGACGTACCCTCCTGGCTTCTGACCTTGGACTCATTGACCACTCTGACTTACGGCTTGGCGTTAAAAGATATATGGCCAACCTAAAAAGTGAATGAGGAATGTCTTCCTGTGTTGCCAGCTCACCTTGTCTTACTTTTCCTCTTTTTTTGAAAATCTTTTGAATGTTTATCTTATATCTCTGTTTTATGTCAGTAAATTATTGGGTCTGATCCAGTTGCTCATGGTAGTGGTCAGATAATGAACAGAAACAGTTTGTTAGTTCTGAAGAGGAAAAAGACTGGGATCTTTTGATTAAAAAACACCATTTAAATTAATATTCATATATATATATATTTTTTACAAAAACAGGATTCTTAAAGGGGGCACGTGAAGATTTTTCTTCCAAAAAACAACAACCCCATTATCAACCTCAGTACTTTCAATATATTCTCTGTAAAGAAACAAGTTTGATATGAATGTATGGACAATTTCCTTTCACTAAAGACATCACCTTGATACTGCTTTCAAAGAGGCAGAATTCTCACTTTTCTGCTAGCATGAAGCTATTAGTTCTGTTCATGATGGGTTTTTATTTTAGACATAATATGAGCATTTAATGACCCTCTCTGCATGTAGCGAAAGCTCTCATGTCTCACTGTGAGCTGAAATCAGTTCGTCTTTGACACAGCTTCATTCTCTCTGCATTTTCATTTCTTTAATCAAAGAATAATCACAGAGTGGAATTTGCAAAGAAAAGAGAAAGAAAAGAATCTTAAGTAAACAACATGGGGTATGAAGAGCGGCTTGGAAAAAAACAATTGCATAGGTATAGTTTTAGAATAAAATAAATGTCCTTGCATGTCAATTTACTATTTTTGATAAAATATGTCATGTTTCTATTGAATTCTGATATAATAATAATATACAAACCCCAAACTAGTAGACCTATAATAACCAGTATATGTTGTACACTCATGCAACCTCTCTTGAAAGTGACTCACCTGGTCACCTGAGCATTTTGTGGTGGTATCGACAATTTAAGGACACAGGATCCTTGTGTAAATGTAAAACCCCTCGACGGCTGAGTGTTACAGGCAAAGTGGTGTAGAGGGTTCGAGAGACCTTTGCACATATTCCACAGAAATCAATATGGCACGAAAGTTGTGAACTTGGCATTCCACAGCCGACTGTTTGGAAGATTTTGTGAAGGCTACTGCCCCAGAAACCATATGAGCCATTCCAGGTGATTAGAGGTGATGAAGAGAAATGGTTTCATTAGCATGTAAACACCCATAGGATGTTTCTTGATGTCCAGTTTGCAACTAAACATTGTATAAAGCTTGTTTCTACATTACTGTAACTGGAAAAATAACATGGAAGTAATGGGGTGACCACTGAATAAGGTTGTCACGACTCTGTTGTCAGGAGTCCCAGGACCAGGGGCTACTTGCCTGTCCCTAACACTAGGGGCACTCTAGCTCACCCTGTTCCCTGGAATGCTTCTGATGGTGAAGACACAGGGGTACGTACCTTGCCCTAGCTTCAGAATCCACCCTCACTCTGAATCCTTTTCCCACCCAGGGAAGAGGGGAGTAGTAGTGTACCATAATACACCAACCAGATTAACAAGGTAATATGAACAGGGGTAACAAAAAATACAAAACATACAAATATACTCACATATACAACAGAGGAATGCACCAGGGAGTGGAGGATGGGGTTAAACCAAAGTAGGAGAAGAAAGGTAATTATCACACAGTCAAAATCTAGAAAACATCACAGACAAATCCACTAAACGCCTTCTACAATAATTACCACTAACAACCTCCAGCCATGCAGCAAAAGCTTTCTCTGACAATGAGTGCTAGCCAGGGTCCAGATTGTATAGGAGATGGAAGTAGCTTACAGTGAACCATTGAGCCTTAATGCAGGAAAGCTTCCGGGAGCTCGCTACTGAGCAGATTAACCCCTGCACTGCTAAAAGAAACCTGCACAATTTAATATGAAGGAGAAGTGCTTCTAATTAGTGCAGGAGTAGGAGGAATCAGATTCTGCAGTCTTCTGGTTCCTCCCTGTCGTGGTAAACCAGTGACAAATGTTTCCTGTGTTTGTGATGAGATGGTGGTAGGACAGCAGCTTTAGATTTCACATAACTTGCACAAGAACAGTTTCCAGTTTGCAGTGCTTCAGAAGGGAACACATTGATATTTCTGTCATTTTTGGTGATAAGAAGTTTTGACTACATATTCTTGTTCATTTTGGTCCGTCATCAACTAACCGCCACATCTTTATATATAGCTATATAGAGACGAGTGAGTTGTATGACTACTACACATTTCACTTCTCATGACGAAATATTATTAATAAAGCTAATTTCCCTCTTTAACATTCACATCTCACTTGCACATTGTAAACTTTACTTGTTTGACACTAGAAAATATTTATTACCAGCGGGATTACTGCCTTAATTACGTTTAATTTATGAATTTGTGCATGCAAAAGAGTGTGAAGCTCTACACTTAAAGTGTGGAGAGCAAATGCAGATCAAGGAAAGTGTGATATCAAGTTTGCTTGTGAAAATGATGGTCTGATATTATGCAAATACTTGATAAGCATCTAATGGGGTTCAAACTCTTAATTCCGCAACTCACTTTGTAAGGTTTAACCCCTTAGTATAGTCCACGAGCTCAGTAAATCATTAAGTTGTGTTTTTCAATGTGCAATAAGTAAAGATAGCCTACCAATTTTAGGATTTTAAGTTTATAGTCAGTCACAAGGAACAATCACATCACACACCTGGATTCCTCGAGAACACCAGAAACAAAGTAAAAATCTAATAAAATTAAGTTGTATGAAATGTATTGCTAGTGTCATCCTAACATATATACAAGTGCTTCTCACATAATTAGAATATTATCAAAAAGTTAATTTATTTCAGTTCTTCAATTACAAAAAGTGAAACTCATATAGAGTCATTACATACAGGGTGATCTATTTCAAGTGTTTATTTCTGTTAATGTTGATGATTATGGCTTACAGCCAATAAAAACCCAAAAGTCAATATCTCAGTAAATTAGAGTAATTAACGAAAAACACCTGCAAAGGCTTCCTAAGTGTTTAAAAAGGTCCCTTAGTCTGTTTCAGTAGGCTCCACAATCGTGAGGAAGACTGCTGACTTGACAGATGTCCAGAAGGCAGTAAATGACACACTCCAAAAGGAGGATAAGCCAAAAAAGGTCATTGCTAATGAAGCTGGCTGTTCACAGAGTGCTGTATCCAAGCATATTGATGGAAAGTTGAGTGGAAGGAAAAAGTGTGATAGCAAAAGGCGCACAAGCAATCGAGAAAACCGCAGCCTTGAAAGAATTGGTAAGAAAAGGCCATTCAAAAATTGGGGGGAGATTCACAAGGAGTGGACTGTGGCTGGAGTTATTGCTTCAAGAGCCACCACACACAGACATATCAAGGACATGGGCTACGAGTGTCGCATTCCTTGTGTCAAGCCACTAATGACCAATAGACAATGCCAAAAGCGTCTTACCTGGGCCAGGGAGAAAAAGAACTGGACTGTTTCTCAGCGGTCCATGGTGTTGTTTTCACATGAAAGTAAATTTTGAATTTCATTTGGAAATCAAGGTCCCAGAGTCTGCAGGAAGAGTGGAGAGGCACACAATCCAAGCTGCTTGAGGTCTAGTGTGAAGTTTCCACAATCAGTGATGGTTTGGGGAGCCATATCATCAGGGGCTGGCTGGCAATTTTCAGCCTGGGGGGCAATCACAAGGCAGTGGCCCTCGAGTTGCGATGGCCCTCCTTTTCCCTGCTTATATCTGGCCACTGCATTAAAGTAGCAGAGATAACAGGATTTAAAAACAGGCTGGTACACAGATATGGGAACTGAACGGAGCTTGCTGCATAGATATGGGAGCAGAATCGACCTTACTACAGAGATATGGGAGCAGAACAGAGCTTACTATAGAGATATGGGAGCAGAACAGAGCTTACTATAGAGATATGGGAGCAGAACCGAACTTACTATAGAGATTGGGAGCAGAACCGAACTTACTAGATTCAGAGATATGGGAGCCAAACCGAGCTTACTGCAAAGATATGGGAGCAGAACCAAGCTTACAACAGAGATATGGGAGCAGAACCGAGCTTACTGCAATGATATGGGAGCAGAACGGGGCTTACTACAGAGATATGGCAGCAGAAACGAGCTTACTACAGAGATATGGGAGCAGAACAGAGCTTACTACAGAGATATGGGAGCAGAACCAAGCTTACTACAGAGATATGGGAGCAGAACCGAGCTTACTACAGAGATATGGGAGCAGAACAGAGCTTACTACAGAGATAAGGGGGCAGACCCGAGCTTAATAAAGTCTACTACATGGAACCAAGTCTGCTACATAGAAACTGGAGCAGAACTGAGATTACGACATACATACAGTACCATCATCTAGATTACTACATTGATACAGTACCAGAACCAAGCTTATTGCTTAGATATGGTGCCATAACGGAGCTTACTTACAAACATACACACAACAATACAGCTACACAGTGCCTAATACAATTGTCGGGGTCGTAAAACGACAATATACCCTTCCTTCACCAGTCATTCCAAATTAATATGTGTGCAGGGCATCTGGTACCGGATAAGAATAAATCAGACAGGTAGCTGGTTCAAACTTAGTTAATGCCCCGTGCATCCACACATGTCTGCAGCGGTCACACCAACTGGCTTTATTCTAAAATACACAATACTATATTGAGTGTTAGGGGAAGGCGTGCATTAGGCGGGGTTTAAGCTAGCATCCAGTCTTCCTGATTTGTTCTGACGTCTTCTGGTGAATCCTCCCTTTCTTCACATTCCTGAGTTTCGATTCTGAAGAAATGAATCATCCCTCCAGACACAAACCAGAAACGAAACTGAACCCTGGCGGCCATCTTTAAATACAATTACATTTGCATTAACTAGCAGATAGGAAAAACTTATTGTTTTACAGTGTAAGATATATAAAAGTACAAAGGTATATAAGAAAGTATATTTTCACCTTGACAATCCCCCCTAAACACTAAGTTTTTCCCTTAAAGAAAGATCCTTCGAGACTGTCCATGTGATGGGAAAGGGGAGGTGGATTTCTTCATCCAGACACCTCAGAAACTCTCCCCTAGCGAGAGGCCTCCAGGCAGCTGAACCCTTCACTAACCTCACATGGAGTTCTCCCACTGTCCCTAAACTAAATCTCTTAGCATCATCTGAGAATGGGGGGTTTTGTCTACTCTCTTGAGGGGGACATGCTTAGGGATCTCCCTTGGATCAGTACCATCGTACTCTGGTGGGTCTACTTCTTGATTGAGGAAGGTGTCAGTCGGAGTTGCTTTGGCAATAACCTTTTTATACAAAGAATAACACAACAGAGAATTATCGATTCAACTATGAGGAGGGCAATCAGTACTAAACAAACTTATTGAAGGAATCCCTTGATCCCACCTAACCAACTGGAGAAGAAAGATGTGTCTGCTCCAGCATACATGACACGTCGTCTTATTGTCCTAATTTGTTCAACTTCTTTAGAAACCTTCAGGTCTGGCTGTCTATAATACGTCTCGTATGTCTTTGGTCATACCGTCAATGAATGTATTTACCAATACTCTAACATCAAGTGGGTTTATGGGACTGTACTCCATGTCTTCCCATTTCAGCTGTAACCGTCCAAAGTATAGCTCTACACTTTCTCCTTTGTCACATCTGTAGAAAATCTTAATTTGCGGCTTAGCACGTCACCTGTTTTTGTGCTCACCAACTCCCTAGGCCTGCCTAGGTGGATTTATACGTCCATCATATTGTCATTATTTGTTTGTAAAATGAGAAAGGTTGGTTCTCAGGGTCAGCCAATTGTTTTTGCATAGCTAGTCAGAGGGCCTCCAGGGATAATACTCCTGTATCTGTCTTACCCTACCTGATGTGGTTGGTTCTCTGGTGGTGGGGAGTGACATGGCATGCTGGTCTACAGCTCCTTCCCAAAAGGATTACTGTCAGCCTACTCCTAAAAGTTAATGTCCCCACTATCCGCCAACCACAATCCTGTGTCAGCTTCTTATATCACTGCATGTGATCTTGTCTGGACAGGATTCAGTGTAATTCTCTTAGGTCGGGTTGCAGCACGGGTCATACAAGTGTTAGGGCCCAAGTCCTCAACTATACCCTAAAAGGCATCACAGCTATAATTAACAAATCTTTGTTCACTGTAATATATATATTTGATCCATTCAACATTTTTATTAATCTGCACCTGTGGGATTATAGAAGCAAAGCCGGCATAAATCTGGTTCTGGGCTTTAAACTGGTCAGGCACCCCCCTTGGCACTCCAATGGCATCGATATATACTAATGGATCTTCTTCATAACTCATATGGAGCTGATCAAAACTTCTCCTCTTTCTGGTAGGTTCATCAGGTATCTTTGGTGTACATATATTGTGTATGTTTAATTAGCAAATCAGTATCTAGAGAACTGTTCTCTTCGCAGAAACTTGTCTCGAAGATCCCTACTGGTATACCTGTGGTGTCGTGGGAATTGTAGCAGGTGTAATTGTCAGCTAATACGGTTACCTCTCCTGGGACCTTTAGTTTAGGTTCCTTATGAATCAGTGGGACATAATCTGGGCAATCAGTGGGCTTCAAACCTTTCAACAAATTCATGACACAGGCAGTGGTGTTGTCATCAGGAAAAAGTAATGCATGTGTGTATAGGTGTGTATTTGCAGCAGCACAAGCAATACATCCTACAGAGATATTCTGGACTCTTACATTGTATCTCACCCATTCTAACCATAGGTTTTTCCTTGGGGCTGTTTGTGTTTCTATGGAGAAAACCTCTCGCCAACTGAGAGCTGGAATGGGGATCACTTCATTAACTACATTTTGCAAATGCTCACCTGGGCCTAAATTCCCATGGTATCCACTACTAAATACATAATTATAATATCTTCCTAGTACAAACGTCTGCAGATCAGCAGATTGGGGGCTTTCAAAATTTAGGAGGAGGGGGTGACAACTTTTACCCCATTTACAGCCCCTAAGTGGTTGCAGAAGGGCTGTTAGATGCATTCTCTCACGAAGACTCCTACCCGTCCCATCCTTGGGAACATGGCTTCACTAGGTTTATATCCCCAATCATCTCCTGTATTCCAGGCAGCATCTGACCAATAATAACGGTTATTGTTGTCATTTCTGGTAACACATATATAAAACTGGATAGTTCCCTCTACTATCCGTTCAGTCTCAAGGCACTTGACTACATCACAGAAATCAAATCGCCAGATATTCACCGGGGCTGTCAGGTTTACCCAGAGAATAGTGGGGCCAGCATTCTTATTTACAATAGGGGCCGAAGAGGTAGGGGCGAGGATGGCCCTCAGTTCCAGGATCAAAAACAACAGCAACATTTCCCTTCAGTCACTTCTGTGACTAAACACTGGTTCGGTCTCTTTTACAGTGTGAAGCGTGAATCCAGGTGCTCTTTCCTTCAAGTTTTACTGCAGTGGGGGTGACCAGGATCACCGTGTGAGGTCCTTCAAATCTCGGCTGGAGACAATCTCTGCGCACAAACTTTTTCACATACACCAGGTCTCCTGGCACAAAAGGATGGTGTCCAGGAACCTTGTCTGGGTCTGGAAGAGAACTGAAGACAGTTAAATGCACTTTGGCAAGGTGTCCATGTAGGGCCTGCACATAGCTAGTCAAGTCCTGGTACTTGGGTTGCAACTGTTGTGGAAAGAAACATTCAAGATTGGGGCTCCTGCCAAACAGAATCTCATACGGTAACAGTCCTGTCTTCCTGTTTGGGGTATATCTTACTGAAAACAAAGCTAGAGGAAGGCATTCTGTCCATGGTTTACCAGTCTCTGTCATTGCCTTCTGGATTTTAAGCTTAAGAGTTCCATTTAGTCTCTCCACTCTTCCACTACTCTGCGGATGGAGTATGCAATGCTTGACTTACCCCCAGTGCTGCCATTACCTCTGACATGATCTCTCCAGTAAAATGGGAACTCCGATCGCTCTCAATGACTTCAGGAACTCCATACCTGCTTATGATCTCAGCCATCAGTTTCTTCGCCGTTGTCCTAGCCGTAGCTTTGGCAACTGGGTAGGCTTCTGGCCAACCTGAAAATAAATCAATGCAGACCAACACATACTCATACGTCCCTACCCTGGGTAACTGAATTTAATCAATCTGCAGTCTCTGGAATTGGTAAAGGGGCCGGGGAGTGTGTTTGGATGGGGTTTTCACTGTCCTACTCTGATTATGTGTGGCACATATCATGCAGCTCTGTACCTGCCTTTCTGCGCAGGTGGAAAACCCGGAGGCAATCCATTGTCTCTGTAGGGTGTCACACATGGCCGTCTTCGAGTGGTGCACATTCCCGTGCAGAACCTGTGCCATCATTGGGTACAGTACCTGTGGTAGGCAGACCTTTTCACCCCTCCCCCATAGTCCGGTAACGGTATCAGAGCAAGCCCCTATCTTTTGCCACCTATTTTTCTCCTCCTTACTTGCCTGTTTTAGTAACCGGGCTAAGATGTCTTTCAACACAAGTGGAGATGGTGGGGTGTCTAGGTGATGTACTTGAGAGGCTACAGGAGTGCTTGCTGCTTTCTTCGCAGCCTGGTCTGCCAGTGCGTTACCCTTTTGTCCGTCCATCAGTGCCTTTAGTATGTGCCTTTACCTTTATGATACCTGTTTGGGTGGGAAGCTGTAGTGCATTCATAAGTTGCTGGACTGCCTCAGCACGTTTAAAGGGGTGGCCATTTGCTGTCAGGAAAGCCCTGGCTCTCCAGATAGGCCCATAACCGTGTGTAATGCCAAAAGCATACCTGGAATCAGTGTAGATATTTACAGTCTTACCTTCTGCTTCTTGTGCACACATATGAGCTGGCATTGACTCTGCCTTGATTACCTCATGTTCTGAGACCACAGCATATCTGGTACAGAAGCGTCCTTGGTCATCTTGGTGACGGGATCCATCTACAAAAAGCTCAAAATCAGCATTAGAATAGGCACACTAGAGACCAGCCATTTCCTGAGACATCAATTCTAGACAATCATGGGGTTTGGAAACCTAATCTTGTTCCTCTGGATCCATTCTAGAAAGAAAAAGAAAAAGAGTGTCCTTTTTTCATGTCACCTATATGTCACCTACTCCTCCCCCCTTTGGATCCATAGGAACTAGGGGAAAAGTAGCGGGGTTCAGGACAGTGCACCTTTTCAAAGTCTCATTAGTAGGCATGAGAATAGCACACTGAAGTCGCAGCTGTCCAGCCATAGACATGTGGCTAGATTGTACTTGGTTAAAGATACTATATACATCGTGTGGGGTGTGGACCATCAGTGGGTAATCCAAAACAATCTCTGAAGACTTGTGTAGCAACAGCTGGACAGACAACACGGGCCGAACACAGAAGGGACTTCCTCTTGCCACCGTATCCAGGCGGCCGCTGTAATAAACAACAGATCTCTGTTTGTTTCCATGAAGCTGAGTCAGCACACCTGTAGCATGTCCTGCATAGGTGAGCTCTGTCTGCAAGGCAGTCTGCAATACTGTACAGCAGTGCTCGGGTGTCTTGTAATCAGTATCTAGGGCCTGCAGTGTGTAGCACTATATCACAGGGCAAATTCCCTCTTTGGGTGGACATAGCATCTCCTGGACGCAAGGGGCCATAATTGGCAAGGTAGGCCTGACACTCTTGGGCTATGGCTGGGCCCCCCTTTTTAGCTATCTGTTGGGCCAAACCACCTCTATGTGACAGGGTAGAGTTAGCTGGGTTCACTGTGGCTCCTATCTGGTGGGTAATTATGTCCCCATACCCTACTGAGAAAAGAACCTGGGATCCCTGAGGTATGATGTAGCAACGTGAATGACAGGGAAACAAACTTCAGATTCCTGGAAAATCTAGCTGAAAATTGACATAAGGCAGCTGGGAGGGAGTTAGATTCCTATACAGGGTTAAAAGGCGTATTGGAGTGTGAAGCTGGACTCACGTGTACGAAGGGAGGGGGCAGAGACTGGAGTCTGTTACATGGAGATAAGAAACACTGACCTCGCAGCTGCAGCGATGGGGGCCAGTGAGCGAGAAAGAATCACTACGGCTAGTGATTTAACCCCTGCCTTTCTTGCTGGGCTAAATTCTTTTGAAAACTCTTTACTATTTTCAATATATCATCCGGAGTGGAAATCTCAATATCGGGTCTACTACAAAAAAGTATGAATGGGCTTTTTGTTACAGTGAGAATCCCAGATCTTCAAACACTACCATAAGACGCCCATAGAACTTCTCGGCAATCCAGGATATATATTGCTGTAAGGGGCACAGGGTTTACAGTCGGGAGTAGAGGCTTAATTTCCTGGGGAGGGACCATATTATCCAGCAGGGAGCCCCCCCCCCTGTTGATCTTCAATTTGCTATATATCAACCACTCAACTTGATACAGGTAATTACCAATCTTTCAATTACATACAGTACTTATTGCTTTAAATACAAATCTCTCAGTGTGTATTAAATCAAGGACAGAGAAAACTTTGGAATGCAATACATGGTTTCCCGTCCCTCTAGCCCGCAGCGCCGAGGGGAAAAATTGCAAGCAAATAGCGCAGGGGCTCACTCAGCCCCTCCCATCTAGTAACACGGAGATAAGAACTTCCACTGCATTCTTCAGCGCTGAAGGGAGAGCAAGAGCCCAACTCTATACCCCCCTTTCTCCAGCACGTAGCGCAGATAAGGAGAATGGAGAAGAACTGACAAAGAAATCTCGCAGCGGTCTGCTCAGCCCCTCCCCTACACTACATAGCACTGATACAAAGCTCCGTATCTTCTACAGTCACAAATTACAGCAGTTTTCAGACCTAATTTCTACAAAACTTTCCTATAATCCTCCGTGGTCTGGGCGGAGCCCCAAAGACGGTCCGTACGCACACACAAGGCAGGTCTCCACCCAGGTTGGATTCTGCACAACACAAACAGGACACACCTACACTTCTGGAGATCTCTTTCCGCCGCCATTACAGGGCGCTGGCTGAGACTGCATTTTCATCATCAGTGGCATGGCGGCCATTTTACACTCTGTAAGATCACAGTTCACAGGCATTTTATAACCAAACACGGGCTCTACATTATCTGATCCTCCCCTCCATCAACCTATTTTCATCCTTTGTTCTTTAAGCCTCGCGCAACTCGCAGATAAGCTTCTTGACTGTCTCTTGCCCTCCCGTGACCATTGTCTTGACTTCCACAGCATCCTCATCTAACTTGTGGGGGCACAGACTTCTTCTGCTTTAAGATACGCAGCTTGGCTCACAGAATACTATGTCCTCCTGCAGTAGGCCACTAGCAGCGATCTTCAACACTGACGTTCTAAAAACACGGAGCCTCTCGCTCAACGTATAAGAAAAAGAGCCTCGCGCTCAATATTCTCTGTCCCTAACCTGAACACCAGTGATTAACAGACTATCCTGCTACGATATTCCAAACCGTTGGGAGGCGGTCTCCTAATGAGAGCCCTCCACAGAAATACAGGTGGTCCCCCTCCGGGACGTCTTAAATTACCTAGCTGGTACAATATCACAGAGGCTGCGTCTCCTATGCCTTTCTCTAAGCTGCCCCACAATCTACAACTAGCTCAATCTTTCACTCCACTTCACTACTAGACAATAGTCACGGGTAGGGTGGTTGAATGGAGTACAATGACCGGTGGAGAAGGTGTGGTGTACAGAGATCGCACAGGATGCGACGTCTCTCAGTTGCTGGTTCAGAGCGTGGCACAGGATCGCGTTTGATCTCACCACTCGATCATTCACCTCCCGGACCCAAGGAGACTACAGACAAACCAATAACGGCTGAGGCACTAGCAAGTGTGACACATACAGTGTATATGATCGCCACTTACCGTGTGCAGAGGGTGATCAGTCCTCGAGGTCAGCCACTACGGGTATCATCCACAGACATCCAGGCATGGGTCCAGGGGGCCTCGGATCGCTGGCCACGCCCCACGTTGGGCGCCAAATTGTCGGGGTCGTAAAACGACAATATACCCTTCCTTCACCAGTCATTCCAAATTAATATGTGTGCAGGGCATCTGGTACCGGATAAGAATAAATCAGACAGGTAGCTGGTTCAAACTTAGTTAATGCCCCGTGCATCCACACATGTCTGCAGCGGTCACACCAACTGGCTTTATTCTAAAATACACAATACTATATTGAGTGTTAGGGGAAGGCGTGCATTAGGCGGGGTTTAAGCTAGCATCCAGTCTTCCTGATTTGTTCTGACGTCTTCTGGTGAATCCTCCCTTTCTTCACATTCCTGAGTTTCGATTCTGAAGAAATGAATCATCCCTCCAGACACAAACCAGAAACGAAACTGAACCCTGGCGGCCATCTTTAAATACAATTACATTTGCATTAACTAGCAGATAGGAAAAACTTATTGTTTTACAGTGTAAGATATATAAAAGTACAAAGGTATATAAGAAAGTATATTTTCACCTTGACAATATCCCCACTACACAGAGAATACATAATATTATAATACCACCATTACCTCTACATGAAACTACATTCTATACAAAGACCAATGATGCCACCATACACTCCCTGACAGAAGTTATGTTGCTTATCCATGTTATGTAAATAAAAGCTTATAACCTGACGTTAAATTCATCCATTGGTTGTATAAGTTATTCTTTTGAAAGCTGAAACCCTCCAAAATGTGGTTTAGGTTAAGAAAATAAATTGTTATCAAAGCAGAAATATTGATCAGTTAATGGACACAGAATGGTCAGATTTTGGCAAGACAAAATTTTTATTGCCCACAGACAAATAATTAACTTGAAATACAAATATATGTTGCATAACATTGGTGAATGAAGTTGTGGTGCTCATCTAGATTCTTAGCTTTTTGTCTTCCAAGCTTCCTCTTTCATCCTTCCCCAAACATGCTCAATGATGTTCATGTCTGGTGACTGGGCTGGCTATTCCTTGAGCACCTTGATCTTTTTTGCCTGGAGGAACTTTGTTGTAGAGATGGATGTATGAGATGGAGCACCATCCTGCTGCAGAATTTGACCTCTTTTATTATTTGGAATATAAGAGGTAGCTAATACTTCTTGATATTTTAGGCTATTGATATTGCCTTCCACCTTGCAAATGTTTCGCACACCCCCATACTGAATGTAACCCCAGACTATGATCTTTCCACCACCAAATTTACCTGTCTTCTGGGTGTATTTTGGATCCATACAGGCTCCAGTAAGTCTCCTGCAGTGTTTGTGGCAGGCAGCTGTGGTGTAATTCTACTGAAGAGAAATCCACCTTCTGCCACTTTTCCAGTGTCCATCTGTTTAGCAGGCTGTGGGAGTTTGCAAATGCCACACGGTTTTTTATTTGCCTTTTGTTTAGTGCTGGCTTCTGGGCACTGATTCGACCATGGAGGCCATTTTGAGACAGAATCCTACAAACTGTTCTAGTTGACACAGGGACTTGAGGTGACCAGACCTGTTGGAGCTCTGCTGCTGTGGAAGAGGGGCTTGCTTTGGATTTTCTAACCAACAAACATTCCTCCTGAGCAGTTGTCTTGCGGGGTCTGCCGGACCTGGGCTAGTCAAACACATCTCCAGTCTCTTCAAATCTTTTTTTTAATTCTTTGTACTTGACACTGAGACACATTAAAGGTGCCAGCCACCTCTGCAGTGGATCTGGTCTTCAGCCTCTTGATAATCCAGGCTTTGGTCGCAGGGTGGATTTTTGGCATGTTGTCAGAGCTTAAGTTGCAGTTCAAGTGAAGGTCTGGGGTGCTGGGTTTCTTTTTATACACACACACACACACACACACTAAATAACCGATCATTTACTGAGCACAGGTGAGGATGTAAACTAGGATTGGGTGCATTATATGACCAGGCGACAAAACTTTTGTCTTGCTAAAATCTGACCATTCTGTGTTCATTAACTGATCAATATTTCTGCATTGATGTCAATTTATTTTCTTAACCTAAATCTCATTTTGGAAGGTTTCAGCTTTCAAAAGAATAATTTATACAACCAATGGATGAATTTAACATCAGGTTATAAGCTTTTATTTTATTTAGCGACATTACTTCTGTCAGGGAGTGTACACCTTTTACTACTTGTATACTACAATACTGATCATTAATTTTAAAAAAGCACAATACTAAGTGCCATTGTATACAGGAACTCTGTATTTACGGTCAGTGTAAAGATACTACAGTGATCACTGGTGACATTATACACAGGAGATCTGTATAAGGTGTCAGTGTACAGGTAATACAGTGATCACCACTGCCAGTGACATTATACACAGGAGCTTTGTATATAGTATACAGTGTATAGTGTCAGTGTACAGGTAATACACTGACTCACTAGTGACGTCTCTAGCTGAAGTCCTTCATCTTTGCTCTTCATTTTTATCCAGCACAGACTGCCATCACTTCTTCCAGCCAGGACTCGTCTCTGCATAAAATAACACAGTTGCCTAGAGCACGGCTTCCAGACCACATTCCCCACTTTTTCCCTTTCTTCTACACCATGTTCCAAATTATTATGCAAATTATATTTTTCTCGGATTTTCCTAATTGGTTGGTGCAAATGACAGTCAGTCTAATAAAAGTCATCACCTGTTAGAGTATACATCAAATTTTATTGAAGAAACCTCCCAATGATAACAGTATAATCTCCAAAATGAATAAAAACTCAAAATGCACTGTTCCAAATTATTAGGCACAGTAGAATTTCTAAACATTTGATCTGTTTTAAAGAACTGAAAATGCTCATTTGTGGAATTTGCAGCATCAGGAGGTCACATTCACTGAACAAAAAAGCTAAGCTAAACATCCTAACAGGCCAAGTCACATGTTACCATAGGAACCCTTCTTTGATATCACCTTCACAATTCTCGCCTCAATTGAACTTGTGAGTATTTGGAGAGTTTCTGCTTGTATTTCTTTGCATGAAGTCAGAATAGCCTCCCAGAGCTGCTGTTTTGATGTGAACTGCCTCCCACCCTCATAGATCTTTTGCTTTATGACACTCCAAAGGTTCTCTATAGGGTTGAGGTCAGGGGAAGATGATTGCCACACCATGAGTTTATCTCCTTTTATGCCCATAGCAGCCAATGACTCAGAGGTTTTCTTTGCAGCATGAGATGGTGCATTGTCATGCATGAAGATGATTTTGATCCTGAAGGCACAATTCTGATTTTTATACCATGGAAGAAAGTTGTCATTCAGAAACTCTATATACTTTGCCGAGGTCATTTTCACACCTTCAGGAACCTTAAAGGGCCCAACAAGCTGTTTCCCCATGATTCCGGCCCAAAACATGACTCCTCCATCTCCTTGCTGACGTTGCAGCCTTGTTGGGACATGGTGGCCATCCACCAACCATCCACTACTCCATCCATCTGGACCACCCAGGGTTGCTCGACACTCATCAGTAAACAAGACTGTTTGGAAATCTGTCTTCATGTATGTCTGGGCCCACTGCAACTGTTTCTGCTTGTGAACACTGTTTAGGGGTAGCCGAATAGTAGGTTTATGCACCACAGCAAGTCTTTGAAGGATCCTACACCTTGAGGTTCGAGGGACTCCAGAGGCACCAGCAGCTTCAAATAACTGTTTGCTGCTTTGTAATGGTATTTTGGCAGCTGCTCTCTTTATCCAATTAATTTGTCTGGCAGAAACCTTCCTCATTATGCCTTTATCTGCATGAACTCTGTCTTTGCTCTGTTTCAGTCACAAATCTCTTCACAGTATGATGATCACTCTTAAGTTTTCGTGAAATATCTAATGTTTTCCTACCTTGACCAAGGCATTGCACTATTTAATGCTTTTTAGCAGCAGAGAGATCCTTTTTATTTCCCATATTGCTTGAAACCTGTGGTCTGCTTAATAATGTGGAACATCATTTTTAAGTAGTTTTCCTTTAATTAGAATCACCTGGAAAACTAATGATCACATGTGTTTAAGATTGATTTTAGTGATCCATTGAGCCCTGAGACACAATACCATCCACGAGTTTATTTGAAAAACAAAACAATTAAATCTTTATGACACTTAAATCCAATTTGCATAATAATTTGGAACATGGTGTACACTAGACATCTGAATACAGAGGTGCACCCACAAACAATATATAATTGGTTATTATGCAACCTCATAGATTGTAAGCTTGCGAGCAGGGCCCTCATTCCTTTTGGTATCTGTTGATCTATGTGTTTATTGCTATGCTTAATGTCCATTGTCTGTACAAGTCCCCTCTAAAATGTAAAGTGTTGGCACTATAGAAATAAAATTATTATAATTATTATTATTAACCGACCATTCCAAATATAAATTATAATCCACCACTGTGCACCCACTAACTATAAATAGCCACTTTCCCCGTTTAATATATAAATTAATTAGCACCTGTACTCTTTCCCCAATTCATTACCAGTCACTTCATCCTCAACGCTCCCCACTATGTACCTACCACTCTAACCCTAACCCCGATTCATTATAGTTACATGCCCCTCCCACCCCAATTCATTGTCATGTCTTTCTTTCTCACCCTCTATTCATTATCAACTGCTCTACCGCACATTCAATACATCATTTACTCCCCCACCCTTAAAATTCATTATTTGTTCTTCCCCTAGATCATCATTTGCTCTCCCCACCCTCTCTTCAAATGATCATTTGCTCTCCCCACCCCCACCTTCAATTAAATTGCTGTCCCTCACACTGAATGTATCATTTTGCAGCCCCCCCACTTTAATTTGAAGTCCCCTTACTTCATTCATTGCAGTCCCCTATCACCCCTCACTTCATCTGCAGTGCCCCTTCATCATTTGCAGCCCCCTATCCCCCTTCCATTTCATCATGAGCAGTCCCACATCAGACACACTTCATCATGTGCAGTCCTGCAGTCCCCTTCCCCCGACTTCATCATGTGCAGTCCCCTTACCCCCCACTTCATCATGTGCAGTCCCCTTACCCCCCCACTTCATCATGTGCAGTCACCCTTACCCCCCACTTCATGTGCAGTCCATCTTACACTCCACTTTATCATTTGCAGTCCCCATTACCCCCCACTTCATGTGCAGATCACCTTACCCCCCACTTCATCATGTGCAGTCCCCTTTAACCCCCAATTCATCATGTGCAGTCCCCCTTACCTATCACTTCATCATGTGCAGTCCCCTTACCCCCACTTCATCATGTGCAGTCACCCTTACCCCCCACTTCATGTGCAGTCCATCTTACACTCCACTTTATCATGTGCAGTCCCCATTACCCCCCACTTCATGTGCAGATCACCTTACCCCCCACTTCATCATGTGCAGTCCCCTTTAACCCCCAATTCATCATGTGCAGTCCCCCTTACCCCCCACTTCATCATGTGCAGTCCCCCTTACCCCCCACTTCATGTGCAGCCCCACTCCCCCTTCATCATGCGCAATCCCCCTTACCCCCACATCATGTGCAGCCCCATTCCATCATGTACAACCCCACTCTCCCCACTTCATCATGTGCAGTCTCCTTTATCCACTAAACTATCATGTGCAGCCCCACTCCCCCTTCATCATGTGCAGCCCCACTCCATCATGTACAGCCCCACTCAACCTTCATCATGTGCAGCCCTACTTACCCCCTAACTCCATCATGTGCGGTCTCCTTTAACCCCCATATTCCATCATGTGCAGTCTCCTTACACCCCCAACTTCATCACTTGCAGTTACCCACCATAAAATTTCTTGTATAAAGAAAACAAAAAAGTTCTTAATACTTTCCTCACCAGTCGCTCCCCTGCAGTGCCTCTCTGCTTCTAGCATCTGGGTCATGTCGGCGTGTGCGTGAGGACGCCATCGCTCATGCCCAACACCTAACCTGGAAGTATAGAGAACATGAAGGGAGCAGTAGCTGCGCAGCCGTCAAGGTGACAGCCAAGCATAGCTCCTGGCCCCAGCGCAGACGTGTGCGCTGACTGAGATGCGGCTGTGTCTGCTGCCGGCCATGTCACAGTACAGCAGACATGGCTGCGTACAATTTGCTGTGTGGCTGTAGCCACCACCAGGCAGCCGGCCCTGAACAGCTGCTGGGGGAGCGGCCCGGGGGGCATTTGCCTCTTTGCCACCTGGGCCAGTCAGCCCCTGCATATCATCTGCTGGTGTAGGTCCACTGTGTTTTATCAAAACCAAAGTCAGCGCAGCTGTCTACCAGAAAATTTAGAGCACTTCATGCTTTTCTCTACCAGCAAGCTTTTCAGAGATGAAAATTTCATTCTCCAGCAGGACTTGGCACCTGTCCACACTGCCAAAAGTACCAATACCTGGTTTAAAAACAACAGTATTACTGTGCTTGATTGGCCAGCAAACTCGCCTGACCTTAAGAGGAAGAGGAAGATGAGAGACACCAGACCCAACAATGCAGACAAGCTGAAGGCAGCTATCAAAGCAACCTGGGCTTCCATAACACCTCAGCAGTGTCACAGGCTGATCATCTCCATGCCACACAGCATTGATGCAGTAATTGATGCAAAAGGAGCCCCGACCAAGTATTGAGTGCACTTACTGAACATACATTTCAGTAGGCCAACATTTTGGATTTTAAAATCATTTTTGAAGCTGGTGTTATAAAGTATTCTAATTTACTGAGAAAATGACATTTAGGTTTTCATTGGCTGTAAGCCATAATAATCAACATTAACATAAATAAACACTTGAAATAGATCATTCTGTATGTAATGACTCTATATAATATATGAGTTTCACTTTTATTATTGAAGAACTGACATAAATTAACTTTTTTGATGATATTCTAATTTTGTGAGAAGCACCTGTACACTATGTTCCAAATTATTATGCAAATTGGATTTAAGTGTCATAAAGATTTAATTGTTTTGTTTTTCAAATAAACTCGTGGATGGTATTGTGTCTCAGGGCTCAATGGATCACTGAAATCAATCTTAAACACGTGATAATTAGTTTTCCAGGTGCTACTTAAAAATGATGTTCCACATTATTAAGCAGGCCCCATGTTTCAAGCAATATGGGAAATAAAAAGGATCTCTCTGCTGCTGAAAAGCGTTAAATAGTGCAATGCCTTGGACAAGGTATGAAAACATTAGATATTTCATGAAAACTTAAGAGTGATCATCATACTGTGAAGAGATTTGTGACTGAAACAGATCAGACAGAGTTCATGCAGATAAAGGCATAATGAGTAAGGTTTCTGCCAGACAAATTCAATGGATTAAGGGAGCAGCTGCCAAAATACCATTACAAAGCAGTAAACAGTTATTTGAAGCTGCTGGTGCCTCTGGAGTCCCTCGAACCTCAAGGTGTAGGATCCTTCAAAGACTTGCTGTGGTGCATAAACCTACTATTCGGCCACACGTAAACAGTGTTCACAAGCAGAAACGGTGGCAGTGGGCCCAGACGTACATGAAGACTAATTTTCAAGCAGTCTTGTTTACTGATGAGTGTCGAGCAACCCTGGATGGTCCAGATGGATGGAGTAGTGGATGGTTGGTGGATGGCCACCATGTCCCAACAAGGCTGCGACGTCAGCAAGGAGGTGGATGAGTCATGTTTTGGGCCGGAATCATGGGAAAACAGTTGGTAGGGCCCTTTAACCTCTTAAGCCCTGAGGGTGGTTTGTACGTTAATGACGGGGCCAATTTTTACAATTCTGACCACTGTCCCTTTATGAGGTTATAACTCTGGAACGCTTCATTGGATCTTGGCGATTCTGACTTTGTTTTCTCGAGACATATTGTACTTCATGATAGTGGTAAAATTTCTTTGATATAACGCATTTATTTTTGAAAAAAAATGGAAATTTGGGGAAAATTTTGAAAATTTCGCAATTTTCCAACTTTGAATCACAGAGATATGTCACACAAAATACTTAATTAAGTAACATTTCCCACATGTCTACTTTACATCAGCACAATTTTAGAAACCAAATTTTTTTTTTGTTAGGGAGTTATAAGGGTTAAAAGTTGACCAGCAATTTCTCATTTTTACAACACCATTTTATTTTAGGGACCACATCTCATTTGAAGTCATTTTGAGGGGTCAATATGATAGAAAATACCCAAGTGTGGCACCATTCTAAAAACTGCACCCCTCAAGGTGCTCAAAACCACATTAAAGAAGTTTATTAACCCTTCAGCTGTTTCACAGGAATTTTTGGAATGTTTAAATAAAAATGAACATTTAACTTTTTTTCACACAAAATTTATTTCAGCTCCAATTTGTTTTATTTTACCAAGGGTAACAGGAGAAAATGGACCGCAAAAGTTGTTGTACAATTTGTCCTGAGTATGCTGATACCCAATATGTGGGGGTATCCCATAGTTTGGGCGCATGGCAGAGCTCGGAAGGGAAGGAGCACCATTTGACTTTTCAGTGCAAAATTGACTGGAATTGAGATGGGACGCCATGTTGCACTTGGAGAGCCCCTGTTGTGCCTAAACATTGAAACCCCCCACAATTGACACCATTTTGGAAAGTAGACTGTTGGGAATTCTGCTCTTGGGCTCCCTCCGGTGGTTGTAAGTGGTAGCGCTGCTGTCTCTGAATCGCAGCATTTATCAGGTGTGTTCACTTTTTGCAATTTTGACTGGGCTATTTAGTCTTGCTTCACCCTTTAGTCAGTGCCAGTTGTCCATTGTTCCTGGAGGATTCACATCCCTGCCTGGTCTCTTCTGCTTTGCAGTTCATTTCAACAAAGATAAGTTCTGGCCTTGATTTTTGCTGTCCACATGCTGTGACCTTATTGTTCAGTTCTTTTCCATGTTTTTGTCTTGTCCAGCTTGGTCTGTATAAGGATTTGTTTAGCCAAGCTGGTATCTCTGGAGATGCAGATATACCCTCCATATCTTTAGTTAGCTGTGGAGATTTTGTATTTTCTGTGGTGGATATTTTCTAGTGTTTTAATACTGACCGCATAGTACTCTGTCCTATCCTTTCTATTTAGCTAGAAGTGGCCTCCTTTGCTAAATTCTCATTTCAGTCTGTGTATGTTTTTTCCTCTCCTCTCACAGTCAATATTTGTGGGGGGCTGTCTATCCTTTGGGGATTTTCTCTGAGGCAAGATAGTTTTCCCTTTTCTATCTCTAGGGGTAATTAGTCCTCCGGCTGTGTCGAGATGTCTAGGGAGCGCTAGGTACATTCCACGGCTACTTCTAGATGCGATGTTAAGTTCAGGGTCTGCGGTCAGTACAGGTACCACCTTCTCCAGAGTACGTCTCATGCTGCTCTTAGGCCACCAGATCATAACAGTACAACTGGCCAACAATGAGTTAACCACATCTCAGAAGAAGGGATGGAAAGTGCTGAGCCATTTTTTTTTCTGTAGTCTGTTGTGTTTTTTTTTTCTTCCCTCTTTACCTCTGGGTGGCTCAGGAGTTCGGCGCTGGTATGGATGTTCAGGGATTGGCTTCTCGTGTGGATCAACTTGCTGCTAGAGTACAGGGTATTTCCAATTATATCGTTCAGACTCCGGTTTTAGAGCCTAGAATTCCAACTCCTGATTTGTTTTTTGGGGATAGGTCCAAATTTCTGAGCTTTAAAAATAACTGTAAACTGTTTTTTGCTCTGAAACCCCGTTCCTCTGGTGATCCCATCCAGCAGGTTAAAATTGTTATATCTCTGCTGCATGGTGACCCCCAGGATTGGGCATTTGCCCTGGAACCTGGGAATCCGGCGTTGCTTAATGTAGACACCTTTTTTCAGGCACTTGGGTTATTGTATGACGAACCTAATCCAGTGGATCATGCTGAGAAGACCTTGTTGGCCCTGTCTCAGGGTCAAGAAGCGGCAGAATCACATTGCCAGAAGTTTAGAAAATGGTCGGTACTGACTAAATGGAATGAGGATGCCTTGGCGGCAATCTTCAGAAAGGGTCTTTCTGAATCCATTAAAGATGTTATGGTGGGGTTCCCCACGCCTGCTGGTCTGAGTGATTCTATGTCTCTGGCCATTCAGATTGATCGGCGCTTGCGCGAGCGCAGAGTTGTGCACACTATGGCATTGTCTTCCGAGCGGAGTCCTGAGCCTATGCAGTGTGATAGGATTGTGTCTAGAGCTCTAGAGCTGAACGACAAGGATTCAGACGTCAGAATAGGTTGTGTTTTTACTGCGGCGATTCTGCTCATGTTATTTCTGATTGCCCTAAGCGTACCAAGAGAATTGCTAGTTCTGTTACCATCAGTACTGTACAACCTAAATTTCTGTTATCTGTGACCCTGATCTGCTCATTATCGTCATTTTCTGTCATGGCATTTGTGGATTCAGGCGCCGCTCTAAACTTAATGGACTTAGAAATTGCCAGACGATGTGGTTTCCCCTTGCAGTCTTTGCAGAGTCCTATTCCTTTGAGGGGCATTGATGCTACACCGTTGGCTAAAAATAAACCTCAGTTTTGGACACAGCTGACCATGTGTATGGCGCCAGCCCATCAGGAAGATTGTCGTTTTCTGGTGTTGCATAATTTGCATGATGCTATTGTGCTGGGTTTCCCATGGTTACAGGTGCATAATCCGGTATTAGATTGGAAATCTATGTCTGTGACTAGTTGGGGTTGTCAGGGGGTTCATGGTGACGTTCCTTTGATGTCAATTGCCTCCTCCCCCTCTTCTGAAATTCCTGAGTTTTTGTCAGATTTCCAGGATGTATTCAATGAGCCCAAGTCCAGTTCCCTTCCACCGCATAGGGACTGTGATTGTGCTATTGACTTGATTCCAGGCTGTAAGTTCCCTAAGGGCCGACTTTTCAACCTGTCTGTGCCAGAACATACCGCCATGCGGAGCTATGTTAAGGAGTCCTTGGAGAAGGGGCATATTCGGCCATCTTCTTCACCACTGGGAGCAGGTTTTTTTTTTGTTGCCAAAAAAGATGGCTCCTTGAGACCCTGTATTGATTATCGCCTCTTGAATAAGATCACGGTCAAATTCCAATACCGTTTGCCTTTGCTTTCTGATCTGTTTGCTAGGATTAAGGGGGCTAGTTGGTTTACTAAGATTGACCTTCGAGGGGCATAATATCTTGTTCGTATTAAGCAGGGTGATGAATGGAAAACTGCGTTTAATACACCCGAAGGCCATTTTGAATACCTTGTGATGCCATTCGGACTCTCTAATGCTCCATCTGTGTTTCAGTCCTTCATGCATGATATATTTCGGAATTATCTTGATAAATTCATGATTGTATATTTGGATGATATTTTGATTTTTTCAGATGATTGGGAGTCTCATGTGAAACAAGTCAGGATGGTATTTCAGATCCTTCGTGATAATGCCTTGTTTGTGAAGGGGTCTAAGTGCCTCTTTGGAGTACAGAAGATTTCTTTTTTGGACTTCATTTTTTCTCCCTCATCTATAGAAATGGATCCGGTTAAGGTTCAGGCCATTCATGATTGGATCCAGCCCATATCCGTGAAGAGCCTTCAGAAATTTTTGGGCTTTGCTAATTTTTATCGCCGTTTCATTGCCAACTTCTCCAGTGTGGTTAAACCCCTGACCGATTTGACGAAGAAAGGCGCTGATGTGACGAATTGGTCCTCTGCGGCTGTTTCTGCCTTTCAGGAGCTTAAGCGCCGATTTACTTCTGCCCCTGTGTTGCGTCAGCCGGATGTTTCTCTTCCTTTTCAGGTTGAGGTTGACGCTTCTGAGATTGGGGCAGGGGCCGTTTTGTCTCAGAGGAATTCTGATGGTTCCTTGATGAAACCGTGTGCCTTCTTTTCTCGAAAGTTTTCGCCTGCGGAACGCAATTATGATGTCGGCAATCGTGAGTTGTTGGCTATGAAGTGGGCATTTGAGGAGTGGCGACATTGGCTTGAGGGGGCCAAGCACCGTATTGTGGTCTTGACCGATCATAAGAATCTGATTTATCTCGAGCCTGCCAAACGGCTGAATCCTAGACAGGCCCGATGGTCCCTGTTTTTCTCCCGTTTTGATTTTGTGGTCTCGTATCTTCCGGGTTCTAAGAATGTTAAGGCTGATGCCCTCTCTAGGAGCTTTTTGCCTGATTCTCCTGGGGTCCTTGAGCCGGTTGGTATTCTGAAGGAAGGGGTGATTCTTTCTGCCATCTCCCCTGATTTATGACGGGTTCTTCAGGAATTTCAGGCTGATAAACCTGACCGCTGTCCAGTGGGGAAATTGTTTGTTCCTGACAGATGGACTAGTAAAGTGATTTCGGAGGTTCATTGTTCTGTGTTAGCTGGTCATCCTGGGATTTTTGGTACCAGAGATTTGGTTGGTAGGTCCTTTTGATGGCCTTCTTTGTCACGGGATGTGCGTTCTTTTGTGCAGTCCTGTGGGACTTGTGCGCGGGCCAAGCCTTGCTGTTCCCGCGCTAGTGGGTAGCTTTTGCCTTTGCCGGTCCCTGAGAGCCCTTGGACGCATATTTCTATGGATTTTATTTCGGATCTTCCGGTTTCCCAGAGGATGTCAGTTATCTGGGTGGTTTGTGACCGGTTTTCTAAGATGGTTCATTTGGTACCTTTGCCTAAGTTGCCTTCATCTTCTGATTTGGTGCCATTGTTTTTTCAGCATGTGGTTCGTTTGCATGGCATTCCGGAGAATATTGTGTCCGATAGAGGTTCCCAGTTTGTTTCTAGGTTTTGGCGGGCCTTTTGTGCTAGGCTGGGCATTGATTTGTCTTTTTCTTCCGCATTTCATCCTCAGACAAATGGCCAAACCGAGCGAACTAATCAGACTTTGGAAACTTATTTGAGATGCTTTGTGTCTGCTGATCAGGATGATTGGGTGGCTTTCTTGCCATTGGCTGAGTTTGCCCTTAATAATCGGGCTAGTTCTGCTACCTTGGTTTCACCCTTCTTTTGTAACTCTGGTTTTCATCCTCGTTTTTCTTCGGGGCAGGTTGAGCCTTCTGATTGTCCTGGGGTGGACTCTGTGGTTGACAGGTTGCAGCAAATTTGAGCTCATGTTGTTGACAATTTGGTGTTGTCTCAGGAGGGGGCTCAGCATTTTGCTAACCGTCGTCGGTGTGTTGGTTCCCGGCTTCGGGTTGGAGATTTGGTCTGGTTGTCTTCCCGTCATGTCCCTATGAATCTTTCTTCCCCTAAGTTTAAGCCTCGGTTTATTGGCCCTTATAGGATTTCTGAGATTATCAATCCAGTGTCTTTTCGTTTGGCCCTTCCAGCCTCTTTTTCCATCCATAATGTTTTTCATAGATCTTTGTTGCGGAAATATGTGGTGCCCGTTGTTCCCTCTGTTGATCCTCCTGCCCCGGTGTTGATTGATGGGGAGTTGGAGTATGTGGTTGAGAAGATTTTGGATTCTCGTTTTTCGAGGCGGAAGCTTCAGTATCTTGTCAAATGGAAGGGTTATGGCCAGGAGGATAATTCTTGGGTTGTTGCCTCCGATGTTCATGCTGATGATTTGGTTCGTGCCTTTCATTTGGCTCGTCCAGATCGGCCTGGGGGCTCTGGTGAGGGTTCGGTGACCCCTCCTCAAGGGGGGTACTGTTGCGAATTCTGCTCTTGGGCTCCCTCTGGTGGTTGTAAGTGGTAGCGCTGCTGTCTCTGAATCGCAGCATTTATCAGGTGTGTTCACTTTTTGCAATTTTGACTGGGCTATTTAGTCTTGCTTCACCCTTTAGTCAGTGCCAGTTGTCCATTGTTCCTGGAGGATTCACATCCCTGCCTGGTCTCTTCTGCTTTGCAGTTCATTTCAACAAAGATAAGTTCTGGGCTTGTTTTTTGCTGTCCACATGCTGTGGCCTTATTGTTCAGTTCTTTTCCATGTTTTTGTCTTGTCCAGCTTGGTCTGTATAAGGATTTGTTTAGCCAAGCTGGTATCTCTGGAGATGCAGATATACCCTCCATATCTTTAGTTAGCTGTGGAGATTTTGTATTTTCTGTGGTGGATATTTTCTAGTGTTTTAATACTGACCGCATAGTACTCTGTCCTATCCTTTCTATTTAGCTAGAAGTGGCCTCCTTTGCAAAATTCTCATTTCAATCTGTGTATGTTTCTTCCCTCTCCTATCACAGTCGAAATTTGTGGGGGGCTGTCTATCCTTTGGGGATTTTCTCTGAGGCAAGATAGTTTTCCCTTTTCTATCTCTAGGGGTAATTAGTCCTCCGGCTGTGTCGAGATGTCTAGGGAGCGCTAGGTACATTCCACGGCTACTTCTAGTTGCGGTGTTAAGTTCAGGGTCTGCGGTCAGTACAGGTACCACCTTCTCCAGAGTACGTCTCATGCTGCTCTTAGGCCACCAGATCATAACAGTAGACCCCTTAAGGAACTTATCCAGATATGTGGTGAGCACTTTGACCCAACAAGTGCTTCACAGAAGATTATAATGCAGAGCCGTAAAAATAAAAAATCATATTTTTTCACAAAAATGATCTTTATGCCCCCAATTTTTTATTTTCCCAAGGGTAAGAGAAAAAATTGGACCACAAACGTTGTTGTGCAATTTGTCCTGAGTACGCCGATACCCCATATGTGGGGGTAAACCACTGTTTGGGTGTATAGCAGAGCTCGGAAGGGAAGGAGCGCCATTTGACTTTTCAATGCAAAATTGACTGGAATTGAGATGGGACGCCATGTTGCGTTTGGAGAGCCCCTGATGTGCCTAAACATTGAAACCCCCCACAAGTGACACCATTTTGGAAAGTAGGCCCCTTAAGGAACTTATCTAGATGTGTGGTGAGCACTTTGACCCACCAAATGCTTCACAGAAGATTATAATGCAGAGCCGTAAAAATAAAAAATCATATTTTTTCTTTTCGCCCCCAATTTTTTATTTTCCCAAGGTTAAGAGAAGAAATTGGACCACAAAAGTTTTTTTGCAATTTATCCTGAGTACGCTGATACCCGATGTGTGGGGGTAAACCACTGTTTGGGCGCATGGCATAGCTCGGAAGGGAAGGAGAGCCGTTTGACTTATCAATGCAAAATTGACTGGAATTGAGATGGGACACCATGTCCCTGATGTGCCTAAACATTAAACCCCCCACAAGTGACACCATTTTGGAAAGTAGACCCCCTAAGGAACTTATCTAGATGTGTTTTGAGAGCTTTGAACCCCCAAGTGTTTCATTACAGTTTATAACGCAGAGCCGTGAAAATAAGAATTCTTTTTTTTTTCACAAAAATGATTCTTTAGCCCCCAGTTTTGTATTTTCACAAGGATAACAGGATAAATTGGACCCCAGAAGTTGTTGTCCAATTTATCCTGAGTACGCTGATACCCAATATGTGGGGGGAACCACCATTTGGGCGCATGACAGAGCTCAGAAGGGAAGGAGCGCCATTTGGAATGCAGACTTAGATGGATTGGTCTGCAGGCGTCACGTTGCATTTGCAGAGCCCCTGATGTACCTAAAGCGTAGAAACCCCCCACAAGTGACTCCATATTGGAAACTAGACCTCCCAAGGAACTTATCTAGATGTGTTGTGAGAGCTTTGAACCCCCAAGTGTTTCACTACGGTTTACAACGCAGAGCCGTGAAAATAAAAAATCTTTTTTTTCCCACAAAAATGATTTTTAGCCCCACAAATTTTTAATTTCCCAAGGGTAACAAGAGAACTTGGACCCCAAAAGTTGTTGTCCAATTTGTCCCGAGTACGCCGATACCCCATATGTTGGGGTAAACCCCTGTTTGGGCGCACGGGAGAGCTTGGAAGGGAAGGAGCACTGTTTTACTTTTTCAACGCAGAATTGGCTGGAATTGAGATCGGACGCCATGTCGCGTTTGGAGAGCCCCTGATGTGCCTAAACAGTGGAAACACCCCAATTATAACTGAAACCCTAATCCAAACATGCCCCCAACCCTAAACCCAACGGTAACCCTAACCACACCCCTATCCCTGACACACCCCTAACTCTAATCCCAACCCTAATCCCAACCCTAAATGTAATCCAAACCCTAACCCTATCTTTAGCCCCAACCCTAACCCTAACTTTAGCCCTAACCCTAACTTTAGCCCTAACCCTAACTTTAGCCCCAACCCTAACCCTAACTTTAGCCCCAACCCTAGCCCCAACCCTAACCCTAACCCTAGCCCTAACCCTAACCCTAACCCTAGCTCTAACCCTAACCCTAGCCCTAACCCTAACCCTAGCCCGTACCTTAACCCTAGCCCTAACCCTAGCCCTAACCCTAACCCTAACCCTAGCCCTAACGGGAAAATGGAAATAAATACATTTTTTTTTATTTTATTATTTTTCCCTAACTAAAGGGGTGATGAAGGGGGGTTTGATTTACTTTTATAGTGTTTTTTATAGCGGATTTTTATGATTGGCAGCTGTCACACACTAAAAGACGCTTTTTATAGCAAAAAAGTTTTTGCGTCTCCACATTTTGAGACCTATAATTTTTCTATATTTTGGTCCACAGAGTCATGTGAGGTCTTGCTTTTTGCGGGACGAGTTGACATTTTTATTGGTAACATTTTTGGGCATGTGACATTTTTTGATTGCTTTTTATTCCGATTTTTGTGAGGCAGAATGACCAAAAACCAGCTATTCGTGAATTTCTTTTGGGGGGGCGCTTATACCGTTCCACGTTTGGTAAAATTGATAAACCAGTTTTATTCTTTGGGTCAGTACGATTACAGCGATACCTCATTTATATCATTTTTTATGTTTTGGCGCTTTTATACGATAAAAACTATTATATAGAAAAAATAATTATTTTGGCATCGCTTTATTCTGAGGACTATAACTTTTTTTCTTTTTTGCTGATGATGCTGTTTGGCAGCTTGTTTTTTGCGGGACAAGATGACGTTTTCAGCGGTACCATGGTTATTTATATCCGATTTTTTGATCGCATGTTATTCCACTTTTTGTTCGGCAGTATGATAATAAAGCGTTGTTTTTTGCCTCTTTTTTTTTTTTATGGTGTTCACTGAAGTTTGCACAGCACTCTGTCAGATCAACGATCTGACTTACAGCGCTGTAGGCCACCTCCCTGCAGGACCCGGATGCAGCCCCGCGGCCATTTTGGATCTGGGGCCTGCAGGGAGAGGAGGTAAGAGACGCTTGGAGCAACGCGATCACATCGCGTTGCTCCGAGGGTCTCAGGGAAGCCCGCAGGGAGTCCCCTCCCTGCGCGATGCTTCCCTGTATCGCCGGAACACTGCGATCATGTTTGATCGCGGTGTGCCAGGGGTTAATGTGCCGGGGGTGGTCTGTGACCGCTCCTGGCACATATTGCCGGATGTCAGCTGCGATAGTCAGCTGACACCTGGCCGCGATCGGCTGCGCTCCCCCCGTGAGTGCGTGCGGCCGATCGCATATGACGTAATATCCCGTCACTGGGAATTAAGTCCCAGGTCACCTTGACGGGATAGTACGTCATATGGGATTAAAAGGTTAAGCTTCCTGAAGGTGTGAAAATGACCTCTGCAAAGTATATAGAGTTTCTGACTGACAACTTTCTTCCATGGTATAAAAAGCAGAAAAGTGCCTTCAGGAGCAAAATCATCTTCATGCATATCAATGCACCATCTCATGCTGCAAAGAATAGCTCTGAGTCATTGGCTGCTATGGGCGTAAAAGGAGATAAACTCATGGTGCGGCCACCATCTTCCCCTGACCTCAACCCTATAGAGAATCTTTGGAGTATCATCAAGCAAAAGATCTATGAGGGTGGGAGGCAGTTCACATCAAAACAGCAGCTCTGGGAGGCTATTCTGACTTCATGCAAAGAAATACAAGCATAAACTCTCCAAAAACTCACAAGTAGGGTTGAGCGACTTTTACTTTTTTAGGATCGAGTCGGGTTTCGCTAAACCCGACTTTGTCAAAAGTCGAGTTGAGTGAAATCTGCCGATTATCGCGCAAAGTCGGGGATCAACCGAAACACAAAACCCAATGTAAGTCAATGGGGAAGCAAAGTCGGCAGTGAGTGGAGGACAGGAAAACACCTACAGTGCCCATTTTAATGTCAAAAACATCAATTCGTGTCACTTAAGCTTGTGAATCTTAATTTACCTTATAATAATAGTTAGGCATTGAAAATTGGGGGTCATTTGGCTAAAGGTGTGTGGGGGGTAGGGCTGGCTCAAGTTTTTCGTGGGCCCAGGAAACGCAGACTACGTCATGGTGGTGGAGCAGGGAGAGGTCAGTATTTCAACTTTGCAAGTGCTGTGATCCTGAGCAAGCGGGGGGCCCACTCGTTCACATTGGCACTGGCACAGGGCCCCTCAAAGTACGGCGTTGTGTTTGATGGCGGGGGCGCCTCCCTCCGGCAGCGACACTTTTACATACTATGAGGGGCCCTGTGACAGTGATGTCGCCAACGAGTATGCCCTCCCCACCTGATGAAGGAACCTGCACTTTCATCTGCGCCTTCCTTTTTGTCCCAGTGTAAGGTGGTATAGTATGCGGGAAGGGGAATCTGACTTTCAGCAGGGTTAGATTCTGGCTGTGTAGAGTGCAAGGGGAATGTAGTGGTCTGGGTCAATGTACCAGCAGACTCATCTAGCAGTGGCTGGGCAATGGGCAGGATGAGGAGGAAACACAGATATAGTCCCAAAGAATAAAGTAGGCTAAATGCAGTTCAAAATTGGTAACAGGACCAACCAGGTAACCAGGCGGCATTGCTTTGTTCAGTGGAGGACAACTGTAATGAGAGGCAGACACAGTTAGTAGGCCCAAATAATAAAGTGGGCCAAATAAAGTTAAAAATTGGTAACAGGAGTAAACAGGCGGCACTGCTTTGTTTAGTGGAGGAGAACACCAAAGAGCGGCAGACACCGTTAGTAGGGCCCAACCAAACTAGTAGGCCAAATGCAGTTTAAAATTTGTAACTATAGGCCGAAAGCCTGAAGATTGAAGCTCAGATTTGTTCAGTGGAGGAGAACACCAAGGAGCGGCAGACACCGTTAGTAGGGCCCAACCAAACTAGTAGGCCAAATGCAGTTTAATATCTGATATAGGCCGAAAGCCTGAAGATTGAAGCTGAGCTTTGTTCAGTGGAGGGGAACACCAAGGAGCGGCAGACACCGTTAGTAGGGCCCAACCAAACTAGTAGGCCAAATGCAGTTTAATATGTGATATAGGCCGAAAGCCTGAAGATTGAAGCTCAGCTTTGTTCAGTGGAGGAGAACACCAAGGAGCGGCAGACACCGTTAGTAGGCCCCAACAAACTAGTAGGCCAAATGCAGTTTAAAATTTGTAAATATAGGCCGAAAGCCTGAAGATTGAAGCTGAGCTTTGTTCAGTGGAGGAGAACACCAAGGAGCGGCAGACACCGTTAGTAGGCCCCAACCAAACTAGTAGGCCAAATGCAGTTTAATACGTGATATAGGCCGAAAGCCTGAAGATTGAAGCTCAGCTTTGTTCAGTGGAGGAGAACACCAAGGAGCGGCAGATACCGTTAATAGGCCCCAACCAAACTAGTAAGCCAAATGCAGTTTAATATCTGATATAGGCCGAAAGCCTGAAGATTGAAGCTCAGCTTTGTTCAGTGGAGGAGAACACCAAGGAGCGGCAGACACCATTAGTAGGCCCCAACCAAACTAGTAGGCCAAATGCAGTTTAAAATTTGTAAATATAGGCCGAAAGCCAGAAGATTGAAGCTCAGCTTTATTCAGTGGAGGAAAACACCAAGGAGCGGCAGACACCGTTAGTAGGCCCCAACCAAACTAGTAGGCCAAATGCAGTTTAATATGTGATATAGGCCGAAAGCCTGAAGATTGAAGCTCAGCTTTGTTCAGTGGAGGAGAACACCAAGGAGCGGCAGATACCGTTAGTAGGGCCCAACCAAACTAGTAGGCCAAATGCAGTTTAAAATTTGTAAATATAGGCCAAAAACCTGAAGATTGAAGCTCAGCTTTGTTCAGTGGAAGAGAACACCAAGGAGCGGCAGACACCGTTAGGAGGCCCCAAACAAACTAATAGGCCAAATGCAGTTTAATATCTGATATAGACCAAAAGCCTGAAGATTGAAGCTCAGCTTTGTTCAGTGGAGGAGAACACCAAGGAGCGGCAGACACTGTTAGTAGGCCCCAACCAAACTAGTAGGCCAAATGCAGTTTAATATGTGATATAGGCCGAAAGCCTGAAGATTGAAGCTCAGCTTTGTTCAGTGGAGGAGAACACCAAGGAGCGGCAGACACCGTTAGTAGGCCCAACCAAACTAGTATCCCAAATGCAGTTTCATATTAAAAATATAGGCCGAAAGCCTGAAGATTGAAGCTCAGGAAAAAAAACCTGGAGAACACCAAGGAGCGGCAGACACCGTTAGTAGGCCCCAACAAACTAGTAGGCCAAATGCAGTTTAAAATTTGTAAATATGGGCCGAAAGCCTGAAGATTGAAGCTGAGCTTTGTTCAGTGGAGGAGAACACAAAGGAGCGGCAGACACCGTTAGTAGGCCCCAACCAAACTAGTAGGCCAAATGCAGTTTAATACGTGATATAGGCCGAAAGCCTGAAGATTGAAGCTCAGCTTTGTTCAGTGGAGGAGAACACCAAGGAGCGGCAGATACCGTTAATAGGCCCCAACCAAACTAGTAAGCCAAATGCAGTTTAATATCTGATATAGGCCGAAAGCCTGAAGATTGAAGCTCAGCTTTGTTCAGTGGAGGAGAACACCAAGGAGCGGCAGTCACCGTTAGTAGGCCCCAACCAAACTAGTAGGCCAGATGCAGTTTAAAATTTGTAAATATAGGCTGAAAGCCAGAAGATTGAAGCTCAGCTTTATTCAGTGGAGGAGAACACCAAGGAGCGGCAGATACCGTTAGTAGGCCCCAAACAAACTAATAGGCCAAATGCAGTTTAATATCTGATATAGACCGAAAGCCTGAAGATTGAAGCTCAGCTTTGTTTAGTGGAGGAGAACACCAAGGAGCGGCAGACACCGTTAGTAGGCCCCAACCAAACTAGTAGGCCAAATGCAGTTTAATATGTGATATAGGCCGAAAGCCTGAAGATTGAAGCTCAGCTTTGTTCAGTGGAGGAGAACACCAAGGAGCGGCAGATACCGTTAGTAGGGCCCAACCAAACTAGTAGGCCAAATGCAGTTTAAAATTTGTAAATATAGGCCAAAAGCCTGAAGATTGAAGCTCAGCTTTGTTCAGTGGAGGAGAACACCAAGGAGCGGCAGACACTGTTAGTAGGCCCCAACCAAATAGTAGGCCAAATGCAGTTTAATATGTGATATAGGCCGAAAGCCTGAAGATTGAAGCTCAGGAAAAAAAAACCTGGAGAACACCAAGGAGCGGCAGACACCGTTAGTAGGCCCAACCAAACTAGTAGCCCTAATACAATTTTCAAATTCCTATAGGCTGAAAACCTGACAATTGAAGCTCAGCTTTTTTCAGAGGAGGACAGCTGTATTGAGTGGCGCAGACAGACACAGGTAGTAGGCCTTAAACAAAAAAGTTGGCTCAATGCAGTTTAAAAAAGGTTACAGGGGTACACAGGCAGCATTAGTGTGGTCAGCGGAGGACGATTGCAAGGAGGGACCGCAGACAGACTTACTAGGCCTAAAATAAAAAAGTAGGTTCTATGCAGGTTTAAATAGGTTGCAGGGGTACACAGGCAGCATTGGTGTGGTCAGCGGAGGACAATTGGAAGGAGTGGCGCAGACTTACTAGGCCTAAAATAAAAAAGGAGCCTCTATGCAGGTTTAAATAGGTTACTGGGGTACACAGGCAGCATTGGTGTGGTCAGCGGAGTACGATTGCAAGGAGGGACCGCAGACAGACTTACTAGGCCTAAAATAAAAAAGTAGGCTCTATGCAGGTTTAAATAGGTTACAGGGGTACACAGGCAGCATTGGTGTGGTCAGCGGAGGACGATTGCACCGAGGGGCAGACACAGTTAGTAGGGCCAAAAAAGTAATAGGCAAAATGCAGTTAAAAATAGGTTACAGGAGTACGCAGGTGGCCTAGCTTTGTTCAGTGGAGGACAACTGTAAGGAGTGTCTGACACAGTTAGTAGGCCAAAATAATAAAGTGAGGTTAATGTCTGGCAAAATAAAAAATTCACAAATAAACAGGTGGCATACCTAGGTACAGGGGTGGGCTCCTCTGCTGACTTGCAGACAGTGGTAGTTGGCGCAAAGTATTAACTGGTGTAAATGTTTTTACTAGCATCAATCGTGTCAACAAATTGGTATTGGCAGTGCCATTGAAGGATTTAACAGCACAGACTAAACAGTGGTGGAGCAGTGAGAGGTAATCTTGCAAGTGGTAGAGCACTGTTTGAGCTGGGGTGGAACACTCTCATGGGCGGTGGTACTGGCCCAGGGCCCCTCATGTTACGACGGTGTGTCTGACGTTGGGTGTGCACCACCACCGCCAGAGACACTTCATTGTACTATGAGGAACCGTGTGCCAGTGCGGTCGCCCAAAATTGGGCACACCCACCTGTTCAGTCAAACGGCACTCGCACGGGTGCTTGCGCCAAGTGGTGACCACGGCCCCGTGGGGGGAGTCAGCCCATTTAGGGAGGTGTAAAAATGGCCTATGATGGACATACAGCAGCTGCAAATGGAGAAATTGGAGCAGTCAGTAAGACGAGTCCAAAAGCAAGACCTTTTTACAGTAAAGCTAGGTGTCAGCAGGGAAAGGTGGGGCAAAATAATTAGAAATCCATGATTGGTTCATTTTAATGACGGTTAGATCATCAACATTTTGGGTAGCCAGACGAGTCCTTTTTTCGGTCAGTATTGAACCAGCAGCACTGAATACTCTTTCTGATAGCACACTAGCAGCTGGGCAAGCAAGCTCCTGTAAAGCATATTCTGCCAATTCAGGCCAGGTGTCTATTTTGGATGCCCAGTATTCAAATGGGAATGACGTGTGAGGGAGAACATCGATGAGGGAGGAAAAATAGTTAGTAACCATACTGGACAAATGTTGTCTCCTGTCACTTTGAATTGATGCTGCAGGACCTGTCATGTCTGCGGTCATTGCGAAATCATTCCACATTCTGGTCATAAAACCCCTCTGTCCAACGCCACTTCTGATTTGTGCACCTCTAACACCTCTGCCATGTTGCCCCCTGCAGCTCGTGTGAGAACCATCACCGCCGCTGTGTGCTGGGAATGCCTGAACCAAGCGGTCTACAAGAGTTGCTTGTTTGGTAGCCAATATTTGCTCAAGGTTCTCATGTGGCATGATATTTTGCAATTTCCCTTTATAGCGTGGATCCAGGAGGCAGGCCAACCAGTAATCTTCCTCGGTCATCATTTTGATAATGCGGGGGTCCCTTTTTAGGATACGCAAGGCATAATCCGCCATGTGGGCTAATGTTCCAGGTGTCAATTCACTGCTTGTGCTGGGTTGAGGAGCACTTTCTGGCAAATTAACATCACTTGTCTCCCTCAAAATCCCTGTACCTGACCTTGCAACCCCACCAGTTTCTATTGCCCCCTGAGAAGCTTCCTCCTCCCATAAATATTCATCCCCATCATCCTCCTCGTCCTCCTCTTCTTCATCTGCCACCTCGTCCAGGAGACTTCCCTGAGCAGACAATGGCTGACTGTCATCAAGGCTTCCCTCATCCTCAGCTGCAGACGCCTGCTCCTTTATGTGCGTCAAACTTTGCATCAGCAGACGCATTAGGGGGATGCTCATGCTTATGATGGCATCGTCTGCACTAACCAGGCATGTGCATTCCTCAAAACACTGAAGGACTTGACACAGGTCTCGTAGCTTCGACCACTGCACACCTGACAACTCCATGTCTGCCATCCAACTGCCTGCCCGTGTATGTGTATCCTCCCACAAATACATAACAGCATGCCTCTGTTCGCACAGCTTCTGAAGCATGTGCAGTGTGGAGTTCCACCTTGTTGCAACGTCGATTATTAGGCGGTGCTGGGGAAGCTTCAATGATCGCTGATGGTTCTGCATACGGCTGGAGTGTACGGGCGAATGGCGGATGTGCGAGCAAAGTCTTAGCACCTTCAGGGGCAGGGCGGGTAACCCCGGATAACTTTTCAGGAAGCACTGCACCACCAGGTTCAAGGTGTGAGCCAGGCAAGGAATGTGTTTCAGTTGTGAAAGGGCTATGGCAGCCATAAAATTCCTTCCGTTATCACTGACTACCTTGCCTGCCTCAAGATGTACACTGCTGTTGTGAATTCCGCTCTTGGGCTCTCTCCGGTGGTTGTAAGTAGCACTTTTGTGAATTCTGCTCTTGGGCTCCCTCCTGTGGTTTTGAGTGGTATAGATGCTTCTTGGATTTAGCATCAGCAGCTGCTTCCACTGATCGTCTTTCTGGCTCGGCTACTTTAGTCTGGCCTTATCTCTCAATCAATGCCAGTTGTCAATTGTTCCTGCTTGGAGCCACTGCTCTTTTGGATTTCCCTGACACTCGGTCCAGTTCAGCAAAGATAAGTCCTTGCTTGTCCTTTTGCAGTCCACTTGTTGTGGACTTATTTGTTCAGCACATTCTATGTTTTGCTCATTTGTCCAGCTTATCAGTATGGATCTATTCAGCTAAGCTGGAAGCTCTGGGCTGCAGATTTTGCCCTCCACACCTTTAGTCAGGTGTGGAGATTTTTGCATATCTCTGCGGTGGACTTTTTCTAGTTTTTATTACTGACCGCACAGTGTTCTTCCTGTACTATCTATCTAGCTAGAAGTGGCCTCCTTTGCTAAATCTTGTTTCATACTACGTATGTCATTTCCTTCTCCTCTCACAGTCAATATTTGTGGGGGGCTGTCCTATCCTTTGGGGATCTTCTCTGAGGCAAGATAGCTTTCCTATTTCTACCTTTAGGGGTAGCTAGTTCTCCAGCTGTGACGAGGTGTCCAGGGAGTGACAGGAACATCCCACAGCTACTGCTAGTGTTGTGTTAAGATCAGGAACTGCGGTCTGTATAGTTACCACCTGCTCAGAGCTAGTCGCATGTCGCTCCTAAATTACCAGTCCATAACAGTACAACTGGCCAAAAATGAGTTGAATGCATCTCAAAAGAAGGAAAAGAAAAAGAGTTCTGAGCCATTTTTTTTTCTTTAGTCTGTTTTGTCTTTTTCCTTCCTCTTAATCTCTGGGTGGATTTGGGCGCGGACATGGATGTTCAGGGTTTGTTTTCTCGTGTGGATCAGCTTGCTGCAAGAGTTCAGAGTATCCAAGATTATGTTGTTCAGACTCCAGCCTTAGAGCCTAGAATTCCTACTCCAGATTTGTTTTACGGGGATAGATCTAAGTTTTTGAACTTTAAAAATAACTGCAAATTGTTTTTTGCTGTGAAACCCCGTTCCTCTGGTGACCCCACTCAGCAAGTTAAAATAGTTATTTCTCTGCTGCGTGGTGACCCTCAGGACTGGGCATTCTCCCTTGAGTCAGGGGATCCGGCATTGCTTAATGTAGATGCATTTTTTCAATCGCTCGGATTATTGTATGACGAACCTAACTCTGTGGATCATGCGGAAAAAACCTTGTTGGCCCTGTGCCAGGGTCAGGAAGCGGCAGAATTATACTGCCAGAAATTTAGAAAATGGTCTGTGCTCACTAAATGGAATGAGGACGCTCTGGCGGCAATTTTCAGAAAGGTTCTTTCTGAAGCCCTTAAAGATGTTATGGTGGGGTTCCCCACGCCTGTTGGTCTGAGCGAATCTATGTCTCTAGCCATTCAGATTGATCGGCGCCTGCGCGAGCGCAAAGTGTTGCACCATATGGCAGCATCCTCTGAACAGAGTCCTGAGCCTATGCAATGTGATAGGATTCTGACCAGAGCGGAACAGAGGGGATACAGACGTCAGAATGGGCTGTGTTTTTACTGTGGTGATTTAGCTCATACTATCTCTGATTGCCCTAAGCGTATTAAGAGGGTCGCTAGATCTGTTACCATTAGTACTGTACAGCCTAAGTTTCTCCTGTCTGTGACCCTGATTTGCTCATTGTCATCTTTCTCTGTCATGGCATTTGTGGATTCAGGCGCTGCCCTGAACTTAATGGACTTAGAATTCGCCAGTCGCTGTGGTTTTTCCTTGCAGCCTTTGCAGAGCCCTATTCCTTTGAGGGGTATTGATGCTACAACATTGGCCAAGAATAAACCTCAGTATTGGACTCAGCTGACTATGTGCATGGCTCCAGCACATCAGGAAGATTGTCGTTTTCTGGTGTTGCATAATTTACATGATGTTGTTGTACTGGGTTTTCCATGGTTACAAGTACACAATCCAGTGTTGGATTGGAAATCGATGTCTGTGACTAGTTGGGGTTGTCAAGGGGTACATAGTGACGTTCCTTTAATGTCAATTTCCTCTTCCCCCTCTTCTGATGTTCCTGAATTTTTGTCAGATTTCCAGGATGTATTCGATGAGCCCAAGTCCAGTTCCCTTCCTCCACATAGGGACTGTGATTGTGCTATTGATTTGATTCCAGGCTCTAAGTTCCCTAAGGGCCGACTTTTCAACCTGTCTGTGCCAGAACATACCGCTATGCGGAGCTATGTTAAGGAGTCCTTGGAGAAGGGGCATATTCGGCCGTCTTCGTCACCATTGGGAGCGGGATTCTTTTTTGTTGCCAAGAAGGATGGCTCCTTGAGACCCTGTATTGATTATCGCCTTCTTAATAAGATCACGGTCAAATTCCAATACCCTTTACCTTTGCTCTCTGATTTGTTTGCTCGGATTAAGGGGGCTAGTTGGTTTACCAAGATTGACCTTTGATGGGCATATAATCTTGTTCGTATTAAACAGGGTGACGAATGGAAAACTGCATTTAATACACCCGAAGGCCATTTTGAATACCTGGTGATGCCTTTCGGGCTTTCTAATGCTCCTTCTGTATTTCAGTCCTTCATGCATGACATTTTTCGCAATTATCTTGATAAATTCTTGATTGTGTATTTGGATGATATTTTGATTTTTTTCCAATGATTGGGAGTCTCATGTGAAGCAGGTCAGGATGGTATTCCAGATCCTTCGTGATAATGCTCTATTTGTGAAGGGGTCTAAGTGCCTATTTGGAGTTCAGAAGGTCTCTTTTTTGGGGTTTATTTTTTCTCCTTCGTCTATAGAAATGGATCCTGTTAAGGTCCAAGCCATTCATGACTGGATTCAACCCACATCTGTGAAGAGCCTTCAGACATTTTTGGGCTTTGCTAACTTTTATCGCCGTTTCATTGCCAATTTCTCTAGTGTGGTTAAGCCCCTGACCGATTTGACGAAGAAAGGCGCTGATGTGACAAATTGGTCCTCTGAGGCTGTTGAGGCCTTTCAGGAGCTTAAGCGCCGATTTACTTCTGCCCCTGTCTTGCGTCAGCCGGATGTGTCTCTTCCTTTTCAGGTTGAGGTTGACGCTTCTGAGATTGGGGCAGGGGCAGTTTTGTCACAGAGGAATTCTGATGGTTCCTTGATGAAACCATGTGCCTTCTTTTCCCGAAAGTTTTCGCCTGCGGAACGCAATTATGATGTCGGCAATCGGGAGTTGTTGGCTATGAAGTGGGCATTTGAGGAGTGGCGACATTGGCTTGAGGGAGCCAAGCACCGCGTTGTGGTCTTGACCGATCATAAGAATTTGATTTACCTCGAGTCGGCCAAGCGGCTGAACCCTAGACAGGCTCGATGGTCCCTGTTTTTCTCCCGTTTCGATTTTGTGGTTTCATATCTTCCGGGATCTAAGAAAGTCAAAGCGGATGCCCTCTCTAGGAGTTTTTTGCCTGATTCTCCTGGAGTTCTTGAGCCGGTTGGCATTCTTAGGGAAGGGGTGGTTCTTTCTGCCATCTCCCCTGATTTACGGCGGGTGCTTCAGGAATTTCAGGCTGATAAACCTGACCGCTGTCCTGTGGGGAAGCTGTTAGTTCCTGATAGATGGACAAGTAAGGTAATTTCTGAGGTCCATTGTTCGGTGTTGGCCGGTCATCCTGGGATTTTTGGTACCAGAGATTCGGTGGCTAGGTCCTTTTGGTGGCCTTCCTTGTCGCGGGATGTGCGTTCTTTTGTGCAGTCCTGTGGGACTTGTGCCCGGGCTAAGCCTTGCTGTTCCCGCGCTAGTGGGTTGCTTTTGCCTTTGCCTGTCCCTGAGAGGCCCTGGACACATATTTCCATGGATTTTATTTCGGATCTTCCTGTGTCCAAGAGGATGTCTGTTATCTGGGTGGTTTGTGACCGGTTCTCTAAAATGGTCCATTTGGTACCTTTGCCTAAATTGCCTTCCTCCTCTGATTTGGTTCCATTGTTTTTTCAGCATGTGGTTCGTTTGCATGGCATTCCGGAAAATATTGTGTCTGACAGAGGTTCCCAGTTTGTTTCCAGGTTTTGGCGGGCCTTTTGTGCTAGGATGGGCATTAATTTGTCTTTTTCTTCGGCGTTCCATCCTCAGACAAATGGCCAAACTGAGCGAACTAATCAAACCTTGGAAACCTATTTGAGATGCTTTGTTTCTGCTGGTCAGGATGATTGGATGGCTTTCTTGCCGTTGGCCGAGTTTGTCCTTAATAATCGGGCCAGTTCGGCTACTTTGGTTTCGCCTTTTTTTTGTAATTTTGGTTTCCATCCTCGTTTTTCTTCAGGGCAGGTTGAGCCTTCTGATTGTTCTGGTGTAGATTCTGTGATGGACAGGTTACAGCAGATTTGGACTCATGTGGTAGACAATTTAACGTTGTCTCAGGAAAAGGCTCAGCGTTTTGCTAACCGCCGTCGGTGTGTTGGTCCTCGGCTTCGTGTGGGGGATTTAGTCTGGTTATCTTCTCGTCATGTTCCTATGAAGGTTTCTTCCCCTTAGTTCAAGCCTCGGTTTATTGGTCCTTATAAGATTTCGGAGATTATCAATCCAGTGTCTTTTCGTTTGGCCCTTCCAGCCTCTTTTGCCATCCACAATGTTTTCCGTAGATCTTTGTTGCGGAGATATGTGGTACCCGTTGTTCCCTGTGTTGATCCTCCTGCTCCGGTGTTGGTTGAGGGGGAGTTAGAATATGTGGTTGAGAACATTTTGGATTCTCGTCTTTCGAGGCGGAGGCTTCAGTATCTTGTTAAGTGGAAGGGTTATGGCCAGGAGGATAATTCTTGGGTGGTTGCCTCCGATGTCCATGCTGACGATTTGGTTCGTGCTTTTCACTTGGCTCGTCCTGATCGGCCTGGGGGCTCTGGTGAGGGTTCAGTGACCCCTCCTCAAGGGGGGGTACTGTTGTGAATTCCGCTCTTGGGCTCCCTCCGGTGGTTGTAAGTAGCACTTTTGTGAATTCTGCTCTTGGGCTCCCTCCTGTGGTTTTGAGTGGTATAGCTGCTTCTTGGATTTAGCATCAGCAGCTGCTTCCACTGATCGTCTTTCTGGCTCGGCTATTTTAGTCTGGCCTTATCTCTCAATCAATGCCAGTTGTCAATTGTTCCTGCTTGGAGCCACTGCTCTTTTGGATTTCCCTGACACTCGGTCCAGTTCAGCAAAGATAAGTCCTTGCTTGTCCTTTTGCAGTCCACTTGTTGTGGACTTATTTGTTCAGCACATTCTATGTTTTGCTCATTTGTCAAGCTTATCAGTATGGATCTATTCAGCTAAGCTGGAAGCTCTGGGCTGCAGATTTTGCCCTCCACACCTTTAGTCAGGTGTGGAGATTTTTGCCTATCTCTGCGGTGGACTTTTTCTAGTTTTTATTACTGACCGCACAGTGTTCTTCCTGTACTATCTATTTAGCTAGAAGTAGCCTCCTTTGCTAAATCTTGTTTCATACTACGTATGTCATTTCCTTCTCCTCTCATAGTCAATATTTGTGGGGGGCTGTCCTATCCTTTGGGGATCTTCTCTGAGGCAAGATAGCTTTCCTATTTCTACCTTTAGGGGTAGCTAGTTCTCCGGCTGTGACGAGGTGTCCAGGGAGTGACAGGAACATCCCACGGCTACTGCTAGTGTTGTGTTAAGATCAGGAACTGCGGTCTGTATAGTTACCACCTGCTCAGAGCTAGTCGCATGTCGCTCCTAAATTACCAGTCCATAACACACTGCCCAGCCATGACTAAGTTTCTTGCTGCAAGAACTCGGACAGAACTTCCGCGGTGTGTCTGTTGTCGCCCAAACACTTCATTTCCAACACAGCCTGCTGACGCTTACCACTAGCTGTTCCATAATGGGACACCTCGTGTGCAACACTGGCAGCTGCGGATGGAGTGGTCGTGCGACTGCGGTCTGTGGATGAGCTCTCGCTTCTGCTGGAGGACGAGGAGGAGGAGGGGTGGCGAACGCCTACAGCCAACTGTTTCCTAGACCGTGGGCTAGGCAGAACTGTCCCAATATGGCTGTCCCCTGTGGACCCTGCATCCATCACATTAACTCAGTGTGCCGTGATGGACACGTAATGTCCCTGGCCATGCCTACTGGTCCATTCATCTGTTGTGAGGTGCACCTTTCTACTGACAGATTGCCTGAGTGCATGGAAAATGCGGTCTTTGACATGCTGGTGGAGGGCTGGGATGGCTTTTCTCGCAAAGAAGTGTCGACTGGGTAGGTCATAGCGTGGTACTGCGTAGGCTATCAGGGCTTTGAAAGCTTCGCTTTCAACCAACCGGTAGGGCATCAACTCTAACGAGATTAGTCTTGCAATGTGGGCGTTCAAACCCTGTGTACGCGGATGAGAGGATGAGTACTTCCTTTTCCTAATGAGAGTCTCTTGTAGGGTGAGCTGGACTGGAGAGCTGCATATGGTGGAACTAGCGGGGGTGGTGGTGGACATGGCAGACTGAGAGAGGGTTGGTGATGGTATTCTTGCTGTTGGCCTACATACAGTGTTTCCTACCAAGAACCTGGTGATTCCCTGACTGCTTTGGTCTTGCGACGATACCTCCACCTTTGCTGCAGGTGGTGTAAACGGTGGGCTTACAGTGAGGGAAGGAATGTAGCATTGCTGACTAGCTTCATTGTGAGCGGGTGCAACAACGTTATGGGACGTTTGGTAGTTAGTCCAGGCTTGCAAGTGCATGGTGGTTAAATGTCTACGCATGCAAGTTGTATTTAAATTTTTGACATTCTGACCTCTGCTAAAGGTCCTTGAGCATTTCTTACAGACGGGCCTGCCAGATGAAAGCTGTTGTGATGTTGATGCCTGCTGTGGCTCCTCCTCCTCTGCTTCAGAGCTACTGCCAGCGGCACCCTGTTCCTCCAATGGCTGCCAATCGGGGTCAACAACAGGGTCATCTATCACCTCCTCTTCTATGTCCTGTGCACCTTCCTCTGTGTCACCGTGTAAGCCAGTGCTATAGCATTCGGGATGGGGCACCATAGTCTCATCAGGGTCAGATTCTGGCTCAGTACACTGATAGGGCAATGTTGTGATCTGAGTCAATGGAACAGCATAATAATCTAGCTGTGGCTGTGCATCTGTGCACTCCATGTCCGATTCATCTTGTAATGGGCATGGCCTGTTAACAATTTCCCTTTCTAACCCAGGCACGGTATGTGTAAAGAGCTCCATGGAGTAACCTGTTGTGTCGCCTGATGCATCCTTCACTGTTGTTCTGGGTGAAGGACACAAGGAAGCGACTTGTTCCTGACCGGGAGCATCCACTGTCGATGCGCTGCTTTTAAATTTTGCACTTTCCGAAGAGGAGGCGAAAGAGCTAGAGGCAGAGTCAGCAAGGAAAGCCAAAACTTTTTCCTGCTGCTCTGGCTTTAAAAGCGGTTTTCCTACTCCCAGAAAAGGGAGCGTTCGAGGCCTTGTGAAGCCAGACGATGACGCTGACTCAACAGCTCGAGACTTAGGTGCTATATTGCTTTTCCCATGACCACCTGATGCTCCACGACCACCACCACTACCATCATTACCAGCTGGCAATGACCGCCCATGGCCACGACCTTTTCCACCAGACTTCCTCATTCTTGGGAAAATGTAGCCAAACTAACAACCGTTATTTGGTACTGTAAAACAAGGTAGAAGGTGTATGTAAACTTGTTGTGAATTTAAATCTCCCTTTCTATATGTGTGGGAGACTGCTGCAAAATTCAGGCCCACTGTATTACACTACACAGTTTGAGTGGCAGAAAGTGGCTGGCAGATATACGCCACAAACAGGACTGACGCAGATACACTCAGTGGCAATATAAATCTCCCTTTTTTATGTGTGGGAGAATGCAGGAAAAAATCAGGCCCACTGTATTACACTACACAGTTTGAGTGGCAGAAAGTGGCTGGCAGATATACACCACAAACAGGACTGACCCAGATGCACTCACTGGCAATATAAATATCCCTTTTTTATGTGTGGGAGAATGCAGGAAGAAATCAGGCCCACTGTATTACACTACACAGTTTGAGTGACAAAAAGTGCCGGCAGGTATGCCACAAACAGGACTGACACAGATGCACTCAGTGGCAATATAAATCTACCTTTTTTATTTGTGGGAGAATGCAGGAAAAAATCAGGCCCACTGTATCATACTACACAGTTTGAGTGGCAGAAAGTGACTGGCAGATATACGCCACAAACAGGACTGACGCAGATGCACTCAGTGGCAATATAAAACTACCTTTTTATGTGTGGAAGACAGCAGAAAAATCAGGCCCACTGTATTACACTACACAGTTTGAGTGGTAGAAAGTGGCTGGCAGATATGCCACAAACAGGACTGACGCAGATGCACTCAGTGGCAATATAAATCTCCCTGTTTTATGTGTGGGAGAATACAAGAAAAAATCAGGCCCACTGTATTACACTACACAGTTTGAGTGGCAGAAAGTGACTGGCAGATATACGCCACAAACAGGACTGACATAGATGCACTCAGTGGCAATATAAATCTCCCTTTTTTACGTGTGGGAGAATGCAGGAAAAAATCAGGCCCACTGTATTACACTACACAGTTTGAGTGACAGAAAGTGGCTGACAGATATGCCACAAACAGGATTGACACAGATGCACTCAGTGGCAATATAAATCTACCTTTTTATGTGTGGGAGACCGCAGAAAAATCAGGCCCACTGTATTACACTACACAGTTTGAGTTGCAGGAAGTGGCTGGCAGATATGCCACAAACAGGACTGACGCAGATGCACTCAGTGGCAATACAAATCTCCCTTTTTTATGTGTGGGAGAATGCAGGAAAAAATCAGGCCCACTGTATTACACTACACAGTTTGAGTGGCAGAAAGTGACTGGCAGATATACGCCACAAACAGGACTGATGCAGATGCACTCAGTGGCAATATAAATCTCCCTTTTTATGTGTGGGAGACAGCAGAAAGAAATCAGGCCCACTGTATTACACTACACAGTTTGAGTGGCAGAAAGTGGCTGGCAGATATATGCCACAAACAGGACTGACGCAGATGCACTCAGTGGCAATATAAATTTCCTTTTTTATGTGTGGGAGAATGCAGGAAAAAATCAGGCCCACTGTATTACACTACACAGTTTGAGTGGCAGAAAGTGGCTGGCAGATATATGCCACAAACAGGACTGACGCAGATGCACTCAGTGGCAATATAAATCTACCTTTTTATGTGTGGGAAACAGCAGAAAAATCAGGCCCACTGTATTACACTACACAGTTTGAGTGGCAGAAAGTGGCTGTATAAAAAAATACAAGGGCTGTGGTAGAATTTCAATCTCCTTAAAATGATCAAAGGACAAGTATGGCAGCAATAAAAAGGACTGCTGCACACAAGAGTGTGGACAAAGAAACAAGAGAACTGTGCAGAAAGAAGCAACAGGATTTTTGCTTTGAAAAAAGCAGTTGGTTTGCACAGCGGCGTACAAACAGCAATGCAGCTATCAGGGAGCCTTATAAGCTACAGAGCTTATGCACAGGAATCTAGCCTCCACTGTCCCTACAAAGAAAAGGTGGTGTTGGACAGTGGAAATCGCTACAGCACAAGCGGTTTGGGGGTTTATCTTTCCTCCCTAACAATATCCCTGCTTCAGTTGAAGCTACAGCAACCTCTCCCTATGCTCAGATCGGCAGCAGTAAGATGGCGGTCAGCATGCACGCCCCTTTATAGCCCCTGTGACACCGCAGAAAGCAAGCCAATCACTGTCATGCCCTTCTCTAAGATGATGGGGACCGAGACCTATGTCATCACGCTGCCCACACTCTGCGTCCACCTTCATTGGCTTAGAAATGAAGCGTCATATGAAATGCGACTTTGGCGCGAAGATCGCCGACCGCATGGCCGATCCCACACTGGGATCGGGTCGGGTTTCACGAAACCCCGACTTTGCCGAAAGTCGGCGATTTATGAAATTGACCGAACCGTTTCGCTCAACCCTACTCACAAGTTCAGTGGATGCAAGAATTGTGAAGGTGACATCAAAGAAGGGTTCCTATGTTAACATGCAACTTGGCCTGTTAGGATGTTTTGGAGTTAAATAGCTTATTTGTTCAGTGAATGTGACCTCCTAATGCTGCAAATTCCACAAATGAGCATTTTCAGTTCTTTAAAACATATCAAATGTTTAGAAATTCTACTGTACCTAATAATTTGGAACAGTACATTGTGAGGTTTTATTCATTTTGGAGATTATACTGTTATCATTGGGAGGTTTCTTTAATAAAATTCGATGTATACTCTAATGGGTGATGACTTTTATTAGACTGACTGTCATTTGCACCAACCATTTAGGAAAATCAGAGAAAAATGTAATTTGCATAATAATTTGGAACATGGTGTATAAGTGCCCTTCCCTAATTTGAATTATCTATGGACATAATTAGACGGTTCTTCTCCATTTACGTTTTTTGGCACTGAGGGGATCACCTATCTTGTAAGATTGATTGGGGCTCTAGCAGTCATGCAATATGCTGAAAATATGATTTTTATGTAGAAATGGCTTCTGCCCAAATTTCAATATTCTGTGGCCATACCAGTTAAAGTTGAATTCTTATCAGAAGTATTAATTCACAGAATGAGTGGTATATACTAGAATAATGTGGCAGACGCATGCAGGATTACATCCTTTGGAGCAAAGGGACATCACTTAGGAAAACAACTACATTAATGGCATGTTCCATCATTACTGGGTTTCGCCGCACCTGATCTGTTGATGGCTAGCTTACCGTAATTGTTTAAAAATAAACAGGAGAATCTTTGATGTACAAACATATAGATATTGAAAAAGGATTACATCAGCTCATCGTGGAGTGCAGTAGTTCCTGAATGAGTGCGGTGCAAGGAACTCCTGAGTCCGGTTCCTTGGTGAAGCAAAGTGGATATAGTAAGAGAAAAATTCCAGGTACTGTCAAGGGATTAAATTATAAGTAAAAATTATATATTTTATTAACACATACTAAAAAAATGGGTAAAATCAAGAAAACACTAGACCTACGCGTTTCAAGCAAACAAAGTCCTAGTCTTATTTTTAGCTATGTTTTTTAGTATGGGTCAATAAATTATATAATTTTTACTTATAATTTATTCCTTTGACGGTAACTGAATTTATCCACTTACTATATCCACAAGTTTTAGATAGCAGTAGATATTTATGGATTCTGGCTAGATACGGACATTAATATAGCTTTAGAACAACTATTTTTTGCTAGTATTATGATGGCTTTTAGACATTAATAGTAAAAAATTGAATTTTAAAATTAGTAACAGTTTTTGTAGGTTTCAAAGAAACAGAATTGAAACAATGTAATAGTTTTTATTGTTTTATTTAGTTTATTTGCCTGCCTTCACCTGCATTGATTTCAGAACATACTGATTTGGAGTACTAAAGCTGGCTGTGAAAGGGTCAGCAACTGATTATCACAACAATATTCTGCAACAGGTAATCCTCAGATATAATGAGCTGACCCTTTCACTGCCATCATATGTACTCCAAATGAGCACATTATCATACCTATCATATCATAGGCAGGAAAGTAGACTGGGATAAGAAAGATTTTGGAAGCTATTTACATGTAGCTTTTTTCCAGTAATAAAGATAAGTCCCCTAATAAAGTGATTTGTAAAGATTCATAACTTTCCATGCTGGACAAAATTGTTTAAAAAAAATAAAAGTTTGGTTACTCCTTTAATAAATAATATTCTTTTGGAGTGTGGGAGTATATAGGCATGCAAATTGGAAACTTCTGCAAGCATGGGAAGAACTTGAAAGTTCAATGCTGAGGTTCCCATCAAACAATAGAACCCAAGTGCTTTAAAGTATTTGGCCTAAACATTTTTTTAATGTCATTACTGCCAATTATTTGGTAGCCAAACATCTTTGGTCAGCACTTTGTCAAATTCACTACAGAGAATCATTGCCATGTCTTACCCCGAGAGGTGGATCCTCAAAGCCTTCGGACCGAATAGATAGAACTCAGCATTGATAGAGAACGCTAGTACAACAAGGTTATCTAGAACTTGATGTTGCAGCCCTGGATAGACAATAACAGGAATTACGCAGTTATAGAGCAGAGCTTGTTATTGAAATACTGAAACAATTATAACTGGAAGAGCAGGGGTGAGTTTCCAGTGATGGCACAATGTAGCAGCAGGAATGCCTACTACCTGAACACTCAGGTCCCCTCCTGCCTCAGCGGACTGTCTGGCTGTGCACCTCTACATGTGAGTAGCACTCATTGTTGATATTAGTCCTAGCTACCTCACCCTTAATTATGTCCCTCTTGACTTTTAATTATGAAAACTGAATTCTGTATCATGAGGTGAGAAAGGAATAATTCATGATACTCAAAAAATGTTTGAAATGATAATTGATTTTTATTTGGCTTAATTATTCATTTTTATATCAAACTTCACTTCTAATATGATTAAATAGCGATCCAAAGTTTAGCATTTTTTTCTAACAGTGTAATTATTTCTGTTTGGTTCTTGTGATGACATTTTCTGGGTGATTTTAGTAAACCGGAAGCAAAAGGTTGTGAGCTATAAGGATGAAAATTGTGTTTGACATTGTTTTATCCCTTTATGTGTTAGTGTTCTGGGTCAAATGTTTTGCATATTTTGTTATAGGTAGTCAAATTTTGCCTAAAATATTTTATTTCTTTTTTGTTTCTGTGTTTTCCTGTTTAAACATGGCAAATACAAAGCCAAATTTATCACCAGATGTCAGGAAGCTTATTTTTCTGCGAGTGAAGTCAGGCAAAAGCTAAAAAGAGGGAGCTATGGAATTCAACTGTTCTCAGAGTCATGTGTCACATATAATAAAGAAAGAAAAAGAAGGTCATGGAACCGATGACAAACCTAGAAGTGGATAACCATTGAAAACTTCCTCCAAAGTTGATCACATTATTAAGAAAAAGTCAATATCTGATGTTCATAAAAGTGCTGTACAGATTTTGCATGAAATGAATGAAGAATATGGGGCCAAACTGAGTCACCAAACTGTGGTGCGAAGGCTAAGAGCTGTAGGGTTGAATGCATGAGTTCCAGTGAAGAAGCATTTCATCTCTGCTAAGGCCCGGAAGGTCCAACTTGAGTTTGCCAAAGAACACAGCCAATGGAAAGAGACAAATTGGTCTAAGGTGTTGTGGTTGGATGGATCCAAGTTCAATCTGTTTGGTAGTGATTGCAAGCACTATATATACCGCCAAATTGGAAAACGTAATGATGCAAAGTACCAAACTTCAACAGTGAAACATGGTGGTGGCAATGCCATGGTCTGGGGCTCCTTTTCTATATCTGCCATTGGCCCTCTGCATAGAATTGATGGAAATAAGAATGCCACCATATACACGGATATACTGGAGAATGTAATGTTGCCACATGGTAAAACCAAGTTTAGTCAAAAATTGGTGATCAAATAAAAATGTTCGCCTGTTGCAATGGCCAAGGCAAGCATTTGATTTAACCCTATAGATCACCTTTGGGATGAGTTAGGCAATGAGTTGGGACCTGTACCCATAGCAATAAAGACGAATTGTTTGCAGATTTGCAGTTGGAATGGAGCAAGATCCCTCATGATGTCTTGAATACCGTAGTGGCTTCAATGCCCCTTTGATGTGGTGCTGTAATTAAAGCAAGAGGTTATGCTACAAAATGCTAAGTTATGGCATTGTAACAATGAATTACTCTCTATGTTGTGATCAATAAATAGTATATGGAAAACGTTTGGCACTCAGTTTTCTTTAATTAAATTACCATACCTATATTCTAAAGCATTTTGGTTAAAATTAAGGTCTTGCATGATGACAACTTCATGCACTTTCTATTCATCACCATGAAAATGGCATCACAACAACAGACAAAAGTAATCACACTTTTTAAAAACAAAAATCAAAATGTTTGGTATTCACTGTTTTACAAGTCTATGATCTTATCCTTTAATTAGTCTTGCAGGTCCGTTGGACCACTAGCGAGTTTGTTTTTTTCATATTTCCGTAAGTAAAGAAGGTAGAAAACCATCTGTTTCAGAAGCTTCCTTGCTCAGGCGCCCCTCCCTCCTTAGTGCATAGCGATCATGTCATAGATCTAATGGAAAAGAGAGGAATTGACTGGGTAGAAATGCAAAATGAGAAATTGTAAGCAGGGGTGGATTAAGGGTAGCCAGGGCCCTGGGCTGTTCAGACACTGTGGGCCCCCCGGTCATGTGACGGGGTCATGTGATGGGGTCATGTGATGGGGTCATGCAACGGGGTCATCGTATACCTGAACCAGATTATTCCAGAAAAATAGTTGCTGTGTGAAACTATAACCTGTTAAACATCCATTGATCTAGTCAATTTACCCTTCAGTTAGGAAGAAAAAAAACAAAACAAAAAAACACAATACTATCACCATAAGTGCCAGTATTCACAGGAGATCTGTACTTGGTATGCAGTGTCTGTGTAGAGGTAATATAGTGATCACCGGTGACACTGTACACAGGACCTCTGTATATAGTATACAGTGTATAGTGTCAGTGTATAGGTAACACTGACTCACCAGTGACGTCTCTAGGTGAAGTCCTTCATCTTTCATCCAGCACAGACCGCCATCACTTTATCCAGCCAGGACTCGTCTCTGCAGGAAATAACCCAGTTATCTCGAGCTCCGCTTGCAGAACACATTACTTAATTTTTCCCAACTTTTACATTACACCACATGAAGAAAAAGAGGCAACATAGTGTCACTCTGCACAGTAACAGGACCGCCCCCCCCATATAAAACAGTGTCCTCAAAAAATAAAATAAATACGTCACTGCAGTAATAATATCCCTTAATTAGCCCCTAAGGTAATAATAATATCCCCCATCCTGGCCCCGTGTATCTCATTCCTGGCTCCAGCCATATGTTCTTCCATCCTGTCCTCATGAGTATCCATTCTGCCCCATATGATCTCCCCATCCTGCCCCATTGGTCTCCATCGTATCCATCCTGCCCCATGATCCTGCATGATCTGTCTCCAATCCTGCCCCATGTCTTTCATTCTGCCCTGTGTTTTCAATCATGCCCCGTATCTACATTCTGCCCATGTCTCCAGTCCTGCCCCCAATGTGTCCAGCATCTCTGCCCCCAGTGTCCAGTATCTCTGCCCCCAATGTCCAGCATCTCTGCCCCAATATGTCCAGCATCTCTGCCTCCAGTGTCCAGCATCTCTGCCCCCAGTGTCTAGCATCTCTGCCCCCAGTGTCCAGCATCTCTGCCCCAGTGTCCAGCATCTCTGCCCCCAGTGTCCAGCATCTATGCCCCAAGTGTCCAGCATCTCTGCCCCAATGTCCAGCATCTCTGCCCCCAATGTCCAGCATCTCTGTCCCCAGTGTCCAGCATCTCTGCCCCCAGTGTCCAGCATCTATGCCCCCAGTGTCCAGCATCTCTGCCCCAATGTCCAGCATCTCTGCCCCCAATGTCCAGCATCTCTGCCCCAATGTGTCCAGCATCCTGCCCCCAGTGTGTCCAGCATCCTGCCCCCAATGTGTCCAGCAATCTGCCCCTGTGTCTCAGCAAATTGCCCCCAGTGTGTCCAGCATCCTGCCCCCAGTGTGTCCAGCATCCTGCCCCCAGTGTGTCCAGCATATTGCCCCCAGTGTGTCCAGCATATTGCCCCCAGTGTGTCCAGCAATCTGCCCCAGTGTCTCCAGCATATTACCCCCAGTGTGTCCAGCATATTGCCCCCAGTGTGTCCAGCATATTGCCCCTAGTGTGTCCAACATATTGCCCCCAGTGTGTCCAGCATATTGCCCCCAGTGTGTCCAGCAATCTGCCCCAGTGTGTCCAGCATATTGCCCCCTGTGTGTCCAGCATATTGCCCCCAGTGTGTCCAGCATATTGCCCCTAGTGTGTCCAACATATTGCCCCCAGTGTGTCCAGCATATTGCCCCCAGTGTGTCCAGCAATCTGCCCCAGTGTGTCCAGCATATTGCCCCCTGTGTGTCCAGCATATTGCCCCCAGTGTGTCCAGCATTCTGCCCCAGTGTTTCCAGCATATTGCCCCGAGTGTGTCCAGCAATCTGCCCCAGTGTGTCCAGCATATTGCCCCCAGTGTGTCCAGCATCCTGCCCCCAGTTTGTCCAGCATATTGCCCACAGTTTGTCCAGCATATTGCCCCCAGTGTCCAGCATATTGCCCCCAGTGTGTCTAGCATATTGCCCCCAATGTGTCCAGCAATCTTCCCCAGTGTCTCCAGAATATTGCCCCCAGTATGTCCAGCATTCAGCCCCACAGTGTGTCAAGCATATTGCCCCCAGTGTGTCCAGCATCTCTGCCCCCAGTGTCCAGCAACTCTGCCCCCAGTGTCCAGCATACTGGCCCGGGCCCCCCGGATTGCCGTTCGCAAACAAAAAGTTCTCCTCCCCTGTCCGGCGAAGTTCCTTCCATGCAGCTGAAGCTCGCACTCATCGGCGACTAACAATGGCATCATACGCCGGTGACGTGCGGTTCGGCTGATGTCAGCTGTCAGCCTCCGATTGGCTGGTGGCTGTTAACTATTGATGTGCGGGTGACATATTGTACTTCATGTTAGTGGTAAAAATTATTTTGATATGACTTGTGTTTATTTATAAAAAAAAACTGAAATTTGGCAAAAATTTAGAAAATTTAGCAATTTTCAAAGTTTTCATTTTTGTGCCCTTAAATCAGAGTTGTTTCACACAAAATATTTAATAAATAACATTTCCCACATGTCAACTTTACATCAGCATAATTTTGGAAACATCATTTTTTTGTTAGGATGTAATAATAGTTAAAAGTTCACCAGCGATCAACAAAATATACAAAATAATTTTTTTAGGGAACACCTCCCATTTGAAGTGACTTTGCTGGGTCAATATGACAGAAAATACCCAAAAGTGACACCAAGGTGGACAAAACCACATTCAAGAAGTTTATTTAGCCTTCAGATGCTTCATGAGAACTAAAGCAATGTGAAAGGAAAAAATTAACCTTTAACTTTTTTCACAAAAAATTTACTTTAGACCCAAACTTTTTTATTTTCACAAGAGTATCAGGAGAAAATGGACCACAAAATTTGTTGTGCAATTTCTCCTGAATACGCCTATACCCCGCATGTGGAGGGAAAGCCAATGTTTGGGCACATGGCAGGGCTCAGAAGGGAGGGATCACTGTTTGACTTTTTGAATGCAAAATTGGCTGGAATCGATGGCGGGCACCATGTCGCGTTTGTAGACCCCCTGATGTGCCTAAACAGTGAAACCCCCCCAATTCTAACTACAACCCTAACACAGCCCCAACCCTAACCCCAACACACCCCTAACCCTAATCCCAACCCTAACCACAACCCTAACACAACCCTAACCCTAACACAACCCTAACCCAAAGGCCACAACCATAACCCATAACACCAACCTAACCCCAATGCCACATCCGTAACCCCAACACAACCATAACCCCAACACATCTGTAAGTCCAACACAATCGTAACCCCCTACCTTTACCCCCTAACCCCAAAACAACCCTAACCCCAACACAACCCTAACCCCAACACCACAACTCTAACCCCAATACAACCGTCACACCAACCCAATTGTAACCCCAACCCTAACTCCAATAGAACTGTATCCCCAACACAGCCCTAACTCCAATACAACCCTAACCCTAGTCCCAACCCTATCCCCAACCCTAACCCTAGCGGCACAGAATGGAAAAAATAAATGTTTTTTTTAATAAGGGGGTGAAAAATATTGTTGCCATGTGATAGGCACCAGGATTCTCCCGCTGCATGGGATATATCTGAAGCCTTGTCTGGTGAAGTGGTCTACCATTCAGGCTTGGCCACTTGGATGAGTGGCACAGACTCCAGTCCCAGTGCCTTGCCCATGCTCATGCTGTATGTGTAGTTACTGCTGGCTATCCAGGTAAGCCAATGGTGACTACTGGTTTACATGTGCAGCGTTGTGCTCTGGAGCCTAAGTCCAGATTTTCCCCTACTGAGCATGTCCATTATGTGGCACCTTCTCATTGGTGCTCGGACATCAGCTGCTCTGGTGATGTGGCAACTTCAGATTGGTCCACAGGCAAGGTCCTGTCTGTCTGGACTTGAGCTTAAGGTATAAAAGGCTCCGCATGGCACACGCCTGTGTGCTAGTATAATTTGTTGTGTGTGAGTGGATATGCTACCACTCTGACTGCACGTGTGTGTTGTGATCTTAATCAGCTTGTGCCAGTTAGGGTTTTTGCTTGAGGCTTGGCTTCCAGCATCTGTATCCTGTTGTGTGCGGTTAGCACAGCAGAGTTTCACAGCAAGTCCAACCACAGAGCCTTTTTGCTCCCCTGTGAGATTTACAAGGTTTTGTTTAGTTAACTAGCATCAGCATAGTATTTTCCTTAGATTCTTTGCTCTGTGAAGTCAACCGAGCTGTGGGCTGTGCGTTCTATTCACATTGCGTGGAGTTAACGCAGTCATGTCAGGTGTATGCCTGCTGTGTGTTCCACCATTACTCTGTGGCAACAGTTTTACATCTTTGCACGGTGGATCCCGGGTTGCGATTGTACTTTATTATTATATGTTATTTAGTGCGATCTGCTAACCCTAACAGTATACTAGCACCAGAGTCTGGCTAGCAATGGCGGACGATCAGCGTCTTCAGCGGTACATCCAGCAGCTTGAGAGCAGGTTGAGCACTCTTGAGCGGGTGTCTTCAGCTGTGGTTCTTGCCACAATGGTAGCATAAGCTGCTGCAGAATCTGCTACTAAGGTTACTGCTGCAGTTCCTGTTTCCTCTATGCCACGTTTTTCGCTGCCCAAAAAGTTTTCCGAGGACAGCAAGGCATATAGAGGGTTTGTGAATCAGTGCTCAATCCACCTGGAGTTACTGGCATCACGATTCCCAACAGAGCGTACTGGTAACGGCCGGCAGATCTCGGCGGGCGCGCTACGCATGCGCCATGATTTTCTTCCAGGAAGATGATGCGGAGGGCCGGGGGACGGAGCAGGAAGGTCTTGGAATGGCAGAGGTACCGGGGGGTCTTGGGGGACCCCATTTTTCTGAACTCCAGTATGCTAGATCATATCAGAAGAGAGAGAAATTAATGGAAAATGAGACTTCTTTGTGAAATTGGTAAATAATGGCGATCACGTGACTGGGGATGGTAAAAACCAACTCGAATCATGTTCTCTGGGGTCTCAGCTACCCCTGGTAGCCGAGATCCTGGAGATTTTTCAATGCTGTGGGGTGCTAAACACTTATTTCTTAGCGCCGTTAAAGAGCAGCGCTGAGGAATAAGTACCCTTAACTTCTGCAGTTAAAAGGCGTATCAGCGGTCATTAAGATGATAATATGATGACTGCAATATATTAAGAGGATTTAAAAAGATGGGAGTGCTTCTTTAAGTTGAAACCGGTTGTGTTATGTTCAACAAAGTAAAGTTAAGTACAGTTGCATAGGTCTTATAACAGAGGGATTTTTATTTCTGCAGTCTAGGGATCATTGCTTAGCATCCCGGCCACTTCAGAGTGATTATCCTCCTAGTTAAGGAGCTCTTGAATGCAAGTTATTTGCTATACAGCTTGCAAGTACCGCACTGAAGTTGGTTGGATCGCTTCTCCCATGCTGCAAAGGAAAAGATGCCTCTGCTAGAAGCATCGGAGAGTATACAGTTCAAACCAGTGATGCAACCATTTCTCTGGTTTAAACTGTCAATATACAGGTGTGCACCGCTTCAATCTTGTTCCTAAAGACAGACGTTGAGCTCACACCTTTTTACTAATGCAGATGCTGATGAAAGAGCTGTGAGTAATCTCTGCTCATCAATCTTTGGGCACTGATCTAATTCACAAGTCAGTCTACCTTGTCTGCATTTCTTAGGGTGCTTTCACATTGGCCGTTTTCTCCAACCCCCTATAAAACGGCATATACTTTGATGGGGCTATAGACTATAATGGAGGTGGCAGAGTGACAGTATGCTTTGACATGCATAATTTTCAAATGTATATGTGGCACTCCAGGAGTTCAGGTACCACAGTGGTATTGCCTTCCTCTCGGGGAGGGTAATGCCATGCCTGGAGACAGGAGGGATCTCTTTGGCAGGTAACCTTACATGCAACACATTCTGACTCCAGGCCAGAAGGGGGAGCTCTACACTTGACTTGAGGGGAGCTGCTCTCTCTGGTCAGGAGGAGGAGTCTGTTGCTAGGCAGTTGACAGTTGGTAGCAGACAGTGAAGGAGGACAGAAGGACTTAGGGGCTAGAGAAAGGCTGTGACTGGACCTCTCTAAGCTGAGTGCAAAAACTGGGCACCGGGAACCCGAGGTCATGAAGAACTACAGGTCCCACAGCAGATCTGGAGGGCAGGAAACTAAAAGGGACTTGCCCACATAATACCTGAGGTACAGCAGCAATCAGAGTCCGGAGTCACTGTGGACAGGGACCCCAAAGAGACGGCTCAAGTTGCCTACCGTGCAGGTACTGTCCCTGGACATGGGAAGAAAGAGGACCTTGTTAGAGAGCTACAGGCAGCAAGGGACCACAGACCAGGGCATAGTGGAAAGCTCCCAAACTGACCTGTCAAGGGGATTTCCACCTGTCTCTGGGCTGCCTGGACTCCATTTTTACCTGTTACCAGTACCCTGGACTGAGGTGGCTAAACACCAGTAAACCAGGTAAAGACTGCAACCCTGTGTCCTCCATTTATTTGCCGGCATTCACAATCCCTGTGAAGCGCACCAGGAGCCCTGGGAACACAGCTTCACCTATGGGAAGCGACACCATCTTTGCTGCAACACCATTGCCCCCAGAGAACCCCTTTAAGCAGCGTTGATCATCTCTGACCAAGAAGCACAGGTGGCGTCATGAACTTTTATTATTTCCACAACCCCTTTAAAGACTATCCCTTTTACTTCGGTGCCCAGGGCCACGGACCGGATCGCTACCACCGTGACCACCCTTTTAATTGCGACCCGGACCCGGTACCGAGTATCCCACTGCCCTGACGGGCGACTCATGTACGCCTACTGTAGGCGGACACCCAGACATAGTAAACTGAATCTGGAAGTCTAGGAAGCGTATATGCCCGAAAATGATGTGCAACAGAGCAGACGTTTGCGCTGTCGCCGTTATTAAAGTCTATGGTCTGATCGGCGTATACGCCCGAATACCGTTATGGTGGGGGGTTCAGACATAAGCCCCAACGGGACTTACAAACGTGCCAAAGCGCAGTGCGAAAGCACCTTTAAATCAGTTGGGAATGGAACCCATCAAGCAAAAAAGAGGAAATGCTGATTATATTATATTACTATATATACAGTATTTGGTGGTTTATCGCTAACCCCAGAAGCACCATGTCCTATGGGCATTTTCCAGACCTGCACTGTGTTGTCCCTCCTTTTTCCTAGGCAAATGAGACTAGTAAAATAAAGCAGAGGGTGAAAGTCCTCTGCTACTGGTTGTTAATCTGCATTTTTTTCATTTTTTTTCTTTATAAGAGGCCTCTTTCTTCTCTCTTTTGCCTCAATAGAAAGAAACAAAGTTTTGTCAGCACTCCTGTTCCTTTTGTTGTTTTCTCTTTCTCAGAAGTCTTTTTCTTCCCTTTTATCCTAATCCCAGTCATGCATGAAGGAACAGTTGTGCTGTGTTGTTTGTCTGTTCTGCTAGTTTCAAATCAGTGGGACTCCTGCTTTGTTCTCTTTATTTTCTGAACACAGAAAGGTAAAAGAGAGGGAGCGGTGATTGAAACTCCTTAAGAAAAAAAAAAAACAACAACGATATCTTCTTAGGTTTTTTTTCTTTCACTCATCGAATATGGATGGTTATAATTAGGAAAAACGTGTTTTATGAAAATCAATAAAGCGAATACTTCACTTTGGACGACTTCGGAGTCTTCGGTAGCAAAAAACAAAAAGAAAAAGAAAAAACAAAAACTCTTCAAATGAGAAGCGACAAATAAAACTACAGATGAGAACTTTATAAACTAATGACAAACTCCTCCTTTCTTAGCGCTACGGAGCTTGAGTGATATATTAGTATAATTTAGCTGTCATGTCCGGATTCATTTAGACACTCATACACTTAAGGGAAGAGGAACAGTCTTCGGTATTTTGGCAGAGGCTACAACCACATCTACTTTTTTCAACCAGAAAGCTTTTATGATATTAAAACTCAGCATGTTCCGGACGATGGTTGCCATAGTGACACGGTAGGCCTCAAACCTTTCTCAAGCTTTTACTATGAAGTTTGCAAAAAAAGGGCTTTTTTATATTTTTGCCCACTTCACCGTCTTTTTTACTTAAACTGTTTTCTCTGTTATCTCATATTTGATTTATGGCAGGTTGCTGTCATTTAAATAGACGTAAGTTTTGCAATTCTGTTCACTCTACTGATGCAAAAAAGAAAAAAATAGTTCATGCAAGTCATGCTCAATGAGTTGGTTATTGTTACTTGCTAGGTTTCTGCTCTCTGTGGTTGTCGGGGCTAATTAAAAGTAATTCAGACTACTCAGTGGGTGCAGTGCATAGCTCCACAGGAAATTATGATCGCAAAAGTCTTCCTGTAGAGTTCTACACTTAGTACTACAAAGTGCCTAAGGCTGCAGTTACCTGAATAGGCTTGAATTAGACTAGACAACCGCATCATCCCAGTTCTTAATCTATTAGAGCGGTATACAAGTGGCGATTGTTGATTGCAAAAATGGGATTAAGAGGCTCTTCAAGTGAATTGATTTTCGTGTGAGAACAAAAAGAGGAAAGAGAAGGCTGAGCTTGAATCACACAGCCAGAAAGTTTAGTGAATGGGTTTACTCCAAATGTTAAAATTAAAGCAATCAGCATTTCCCCATGGGGTCTGCAGGTGAGAAGAGGAAAAAAAAGCGAAGAAAATCTATAAATTGGTGATTGTCAATAATTTACTGAAATGCTATTTTCACCTTGTTAAATCAACACATGCCTGTTGACTGCGGCTCATGTTTTCATACTTGTCTGGGATTGGATTTCTCGACTACAAAGTGTGCCCTGAGACTATGAAATTCAGACTTCAGACATTTTAATGAAGGATTGAAACCTCATCGTATAATTTAAATATTTAAATGTGTACTTATTTACATATACAATATTATAGAAAAAATACTTTTTACATTTACTTTTCAAAAGTTACCCACTCGCATATGGATTTTTAGGGTATGATCACACTTTTGTGCTGATATTCCGTTTTGAGTGACAGCAAGCAGAAGTAATGTATAAAATGTGCTGGACTTCCGGTGGTCATCGTGCCCAGGAGGGTTCTTCGCATGTGCACAGAAGCGCAAGTTGTGGCCTCATGACATTGTTGACCTCCTGCGCAATTGCATAGAGCCCTCCCTACATAGTGACACCTGGAAGTCTGGTACAGAGCAAGAAGACTGAAGATTTCAACACGAGCGGCAGCTAGGGCAGGATAGGTGGAGGTGAATTGTTTTTATTTTTTATATATAACATTTATTATGATATTGGGTCTGGAGAGAAACCAGTAGGGACATTAAATTTGAACTGAACTTCCCAAATAAAAGATGTGCAAACATGCAAAATCAAATTTTGTCTGATCCGCTCATCTGTAGTCCTAATTATTACATTCCTCCTCACTGTCATGAGTGACTATGGCAAAGAGGAGTTTGTATGGAGCAGCAGACAATCATGCACTTGGCTGATTGGTATCTACCATGGAATATGCAGCAAACTGCAATAATGTATACCTGACTGATCATGCAAATTTAAAAAAATGGGTAAACCAGAGACCCAAAGATAGTGATAAGTAGAGGCTCAAAGCAGATGGCGTAAATATAATGGTGGCAGGGGTTACAGTTACCTCCAGGCTCTGGAAGTAACTGGCCCATTACTCTGGCCCATATCAGAAGACCAATATGCCACTGTCTCCTAGTGATTTCAACTTTATAGTAAATTTTCAAGACTTGCATGTATTCTTGCAAATGACAAGAAAAATATCATTAGAAATAAGAGTCTGTATGGTTTGCCAGGAACAGTACTATTTTCATATGCGGGGCAAGTCTGGTATTGTGGCCATGCCCCATTCAATGAAATGAAATCTATGAATCATCATGGTGCTTAGTCCTGAAAAAACAAGTAGGACTTATATTTAATTTAAAGGGCGATTCACAGTTGTTCATGGCTCAGATGGGAATATCAGCATTCAAGTATTGGTCTCCGGATGTGGGGCTCAGGAAACAGCTGAGTAGGCTGTATTATGCAGTTTCTGTAACCTCAAAAACAGTGAAAATTAATTATGAAACAATTGTCAATAGTGATGAGCGAGTGTACTCGTTGCTCAGGTTTTCTCAAGCATGCTCGGGTGACCTCAGAGTATTTATGACTGCTCGGAGATTTCGTTTTCATTGCGGCAGCTGAATGATTTACAGCTACTAGCCTGCTTGATTACATGTGGGGATTCCCTAGCAACCAAGCAACCCCCACATGTACTCAGCCTGGGTAGTAGCTGTAAATCATTCAGCTGCTGCGATGAAAACGAAATCTCCGAGCAGTCATAAATACTCGGAGGTCACCCGAGTATGCTCGGGAAAACCCAAGCAACGAGTACACTCGCTCATCACTAATTGTCAACTTTGATATTATTAATACAAATTATGATGGTGGTTGGGACTATCTACAATCATGGTCATTATGATTGGACCTCTGGTAGACACAGACAGAAGAGGGCCCCTGTGCAAGAACAATATATGGGCCCTTTGCAGCCCAATAACTCATCATACTGCACAATTCCACCTTCTTTAAAACTGGAAATGGGCCCCATTAACTTTTGGGACCATGTGGGGCCGTACAGGTGACACCAATGATATATCCGACGATGGCTTGGATCTTCATCTGATTGAAACTTATATCTGCCCACGTGACTCATACCTTGGCACAGTATTCATGGATATTATGGTTTGCTAGCTTGGTTCGAAAAACACAAATCAAACATATCTGATGTAATAGCGGATCTAAACTTTCATATTTAATTTAAAAAAACTAGAAAATTGGCCCCATTCTGATTTTTTTGATTTGCCAAGATAAATTGAAATATTTATTTTGCTTTTGTCTTGGTACACAAAAATTGTTTAATAGGTCCTTTGTCATCCATTGAACATCAAGGACCAATATTAAATTTTCTGATGGCCAAAATAAAACAAGGACATTTAAAAAATTTTTTATGGACCTCAATTATGTGCAAATTCATTGCAAGCAAAGAGTGCACATGGCTTCTCAAAAATAGGGCATATTGTGAATAAAGATAATGCCATAATTGATTGGGAGTCCTTTTGATGTGAACGTTGAAGTTTAGGATACAGAATGCATATGGATGTGTTTAAAAATGCTCATGCAATTTACTTCAAAGTTTCCTCAGTACATGCTGCATCTCATATTTGTCTAGAGTGATCAGTTATCTGGTAGCTTTTGCTGTCAGAAGCTTCAAGAGTGTGGAGAATAGAAATGACATTGTAATGCCACCTGTGGAGACGAAACTCAGTTGGAGGCAAGACTTGCATTACCTCAGGGTAAGTAACACTACGCACAATGATTAGCAGCCCAATAAAGAAGAGATCTCATGATCAATAATATTGGGTCTTAAAAGTGAGACAAAGCAACCGGCCACTGTCCAAGGTTATAGCTGCAGCTTTCGGATATTAAACCTTAGATGAGTCCATCACCTTCTCCGGTCTTAGATAGTCAATAATAATCTTCTGCTATTTTAATGCATGAAACATAAAAACGCAGTAGGAGAATGAAACATGACTGATAAGAAGAAGATTCACAGATACTTGGCATGTCTCACAATCTATATGAAACCTTGATATCTAGACTAATTTTTCAGTGTCGGATCCCATTCATAACATTTGTCAAAATGGTAAAAATCAATATTTTAAAACTTTAATCTTCCATTCCATGTATCATAAAGCAGAATATGTGCATGCCTTTTTTCTTGCTATCATTGCCAACACTGGACATAATATCAATAAGATATAATAGGTTTATTTTAATTCGATAATCCCTAGAGATGAGTGGATCTTTTGAAAATAGAATTCAACGATTTTGCCAAATTTTCCCTGATGAGTAAATTCACACGAAGCTCAGTAATGGAACGCTTGTAGTTGCTCAGAAAATACACGTGGGAGAAAGGAGAGAAAAAGATTAGCTCATAGACCATAAGAGTTTACACTTTACAAGAGAGTGAGGATCTTGCTGACCACAAGAGTTTACACTCTACATGAGAAAGATACCTAAAGCACCAGAACAAAGCAGTCTAAAAAGTCCCAGTTAATGCAAAACATACAGAAACTTTATTAATAGATATAGATAAAATACAGGTATGCTGCGTGGCAGGCAAATAAATCCCCTCTACATAGCCCACACACACATAGAATGAGGACCGGATAGGGTGCACATAGAGTATCCTAGACGGCGACTATAGAGCATATGTTAACCATGCAAATGCATCATGTGTATCTATTAAAGTGAAGAAACGCCTGTCCTAGGTACATACGATTATGCTAACACACATCGTTCAAGTACATACCACAGTGGGGGATCACAGTATATGCGCACACAAATCCCGTCCACCCCAACGCACGTTTCAGCGGCTGCTTTCCTCAGGGGGTGTGCCCGATAGTGGGGGGCACAGATTAAATACCTTACTGCCCGGAAATCACGGTGTTCGCGCTCAACAGCGCGTTGCGTCATCCTGGATCCGGCCTGCACGGCCTGCGGGACTGGAAACACACGGGCCCCATGTGATCCGCACCACAAGGCACCGCAATAGCTGAAAACAGCGATGACGTCACTGCGCATGCGCGAAGAACACTGGCGGCCATCTTTAAATGGGGCATATTTACTGGCATACAGAAACACATCTAAAAACATATACTACATAATGCCTATGCATCAAACCACTGCAAAAATACATAGAAGCAGTTTATAAACTAATAGGCATATACTAAAATTCACCGCACCACAATTAAGGATCTCCACCTATTTGCTAGATCGTTGCTGTTCAAGAGGTATCACTTTAACAACGAATTACGCTCTACAGGTCAGAGAGACTTACAGTACCCAGTGACTATAGAGATGGAAAAGTCTCTTACGTAGAAGTTGTGCTCTCCTGGAAATTGCTGATCTGTGATGGACCAGGTATCGGCTACCACTGTACAAGAGGTATGATAATCTCTAAGATGTCAGAGCTGCAGGGCATTATGGTAAAGCCCGTACGGCAACGCAAAATGGTGTTAAGCCTCTTTCTTATGATTCACCATTGTCAGAAATATTACAAAAACTAAGACAAAGACAAGCTATATAGAATGTGTTCATCAAACCAAATGAAAAAGTAAAAAAAATTAAACTTTTTTGATGAACCGCTGCAAACAAAGAATACATAAAAACAATTAAAAAGTCAATGACAAGACTCCAACCATGATCAGCCAAATTGCGGGAAATGATGCCGGGCAAGTTTTATTTTTTGTGAATTGCAAATTGAATCTCAAAATGTTCGAATTCACATGAAATTGTGACTTTCAGGAACTTTGACTCAAACTCAATCCTCCATCGATCAATCAACACATCTTTAATGATAACAAATTTACCCTAGTGACAAGCGATTGGTGACAAAGTTAGCTCTAAGGGTATGTGCACACGTTGCAGATTTGCCTGTGGAATTTTCTGCGCAGATTCTGCATCACTTGGCAGAAAACACAGGTAAAAATCTGTAAAAAAGACAAAGGAAGGCTCACGTGGTAGTAGGGGAAGATTCCGTGCAAGGTGAAAAATAGAATGACGTATTAGTGCTTACTACCAAGAGGCAGGACCAGTGCTAAATTCCGTGGACAGTCGGACAGAATATCAACCAAAACCTGAAAAGAGCACCACACACCGACCATATAGTCCAATATAATGTAATTTTATTATATCAATATGTAATCACAGTAAAAGGTTATGTAGCGGGAAAACTAGGTTAAAAAAAAGTGGGAGGGCGCCATCCAGGAGCCAGGGATTCACTCTTTCACTGTAAGTGATAGATAGAAAGATAGATAGATAGATAGATAGATAGATAGATAGATAGATAGATAGGAGGAATCCAAAAAAACAGGAGCAGCACACCGTTATTAAGTGTAACAAGAGCGATTTTATTTAGCCCATGACAGTGACATTTCGGTCCAATAAAATGAACCTTTTTTTACACTTGAACACAGTAACCCGATGATGGGACTACTGCTGTCCCATCATCCAGTTAACTGTCACAGTAGCAGGCATAGCTGGATGTGACTAGTAGTCCCATCGGACGATGCCTGTTTACATACAGACCCGCACACACACACTCACACACACAGACGCGCACACACACACAGTCCTGCAGACCCCCACTGACTGCCGCACACACACATAGACACACAAACACCCGCACACAGACACGCACATCTTCTCTGCATGCACAGAATCTCCGCCCACACACATAGTCTCCACCCACACTCCGCCCACACACTCTTCCTCCTCCCGATCTGCAGCCTTTCTCGCAGGCAACTCCACAGCAAAACCGCAGATCTTTTCAAACCTGTGGTTTTGCTGCAGATTTGCCAGACTCAATGGTAGTCAATGGGTGCAGAAACGCTGAAGATCCGCAAAAAGAATTGACATGCTTCGGTAAATAAAACGCTGAAAATCCACGCTTTTTTTCCGCAGCATGTGCACAACAATTCTCAATTTCATTTCCCATTGGCTTACATTGCTTGTGCACTACACTGCGGATTTGATACAATTCCGCGCATCCAAAAACACAGCGGAAATGCATCAAAATCCGCAACGTGTGCACATAGCCTAAATGAGGTTTCCTTCTGCTGAAGCTTTGGAACTGTGCTGTATTATTGGCAGATTATTATGCATAAAGCTGCTCATACAGTTTAGATGGCTATCAGCCAGCTGATGGTAACGCTCAAAACTCCTCTATACACTGTAGCGCTCACTTTGTAGAGCGCTCCTTTGATTTCCATGAAAAGCCGCTGCCAGACTCCACCGGCGGCAGCTTATATCTTGAGAGAACAAAAGGATAGACAGTCTGAAATTGGGCTTCCCAATGCACATTAGACTGTCATCCGAACCCAATCATATTGACGAGTTTGACCTACGTATAGTCTAATGTGTATAGGGGGCCTTTAAGACCATGGCTGATTGTTCTGCTAATCTGACTACTTATATTTGCTGACTGTTTTGCTAATCTTACACACTCTCTGTCTCTGTCTTTCTCTCTGTCTCTCTTTCTCTCTCTCTCTCTCTATATATATATACACTGCTCCAAAAAATAAAGGGAACACTTAAACAACAGAATATAACTCCAAGTAAATCAATCTTCTGTGAAATCAAACTGTCCACTTAGGAAGTAACACTGTCTGACAATCAATTTCACATGCTGTTGTGCAAATGGAATGGACAACAAATGGAAATTATTGGCAATTATCAAGACACACTCAATAAATGAGTGGTTCTGCAGGTCAGGACCACAGACCACATCTCAGTACCAATGCTTTCTGGTTGGTGTTTTGGTCACTTTTGAATGTTGGTTGTGCTTTCACACTCGTGGTAGCATGAGACAGACTCTACAACCCACACATGTGGCTCAGGTAGTGCGGCTCATCCAGGATGGCTCATCAATGCGAGCTGTGGCAAGAAAGTTTGCTGTGTCTGTCAGCGTAGTGTCCAGAGGCTGGAGGCACTACCATGAGACAGGCCAGTACACCAGGAGACGTGGAGGGGGCTGTAGGAGGGCAACAACCCAGCAGCAGGACCTCTACCTCAGCCTTTGTGCAAGGAGGAGCAGGAGGAGCACTGCCAGAGCCCTGCAAAATGACCTCCAGCAGGCCACAAATGTGCATGTGTCTGCACAAACAGTTAGAAACCGACTCCATGAGGATGGTCTGAGTGCCTGACGTTCACAGATGGGGGTTGTGCTCACAGCCCAACACCGTGCAGGATGCTTGGCATTTGCCACAGAACACCAGGATTGGCAAATTCACCACTGGCACCCTGTGCTCTTCACAGATGAAAGCAGGTTCACACCGAGCACATGTCACAGATGTTGCAGAGTTTGGAGACGCCGTGGAGAGCGATATGCTGCCTGCAACATCCTTCAGCATGACTGGTTTGGCAGTGGGTCAGTAATGGTGTGGGGTCGCAATTCTTTGGAGGGCTGCACAGCCCTGATGAAGAAGGACTGTGTTCCTTCGATACACGTTGGTTTTCTACTTGGTCCCAGCGCTGCCCCTTACTTTTTGTGACGTCACACAGCAAGTGCTCCCGTCGGCTGTTTTCCTTCGCCATCTCCAGGGATGCCACCAGCCGGGGCGTTCCTGGTTTCCACGCCAACCTACCGCCTTCCTGTTTTGGCTGCGGCCACTTCCTGTCTGCCTACCTGCCTAGCACCTGTTCCTCTGGATCAGTGAGTGTCTCACGCGCCGGACGGCTCATCCACGCACCTCAGATTCCTGGCACCTCCGACACTACGTTCATCATGGGACCTCGGTGAGTTTGACACGCATTGGTATTACCTGTGGTACCACGGTGTGCACAGTGAAGTGTTTAACATAGTGCATTCATTTCTTATCCTCTCCAGCACGTGTAGCAGGTACTCAACCTGGGCAGTTATGAGCAGTGGCAGTTTGTCTGTATATTTCACCATTTCATACATATGACCACTAGCATATATATATCCTTTTAGCACGGTATCATCTTGTTTTGTTTTATTATTGGAAAAAATTGCTGTTACCACCAGATATGATGTTACTGTAACGGTTAGAGTGATGACTCGATAGTCCCATGGTTGGCAAGTTAGAACTCAGAGATTGACTATGTGCACCACTGGTGTTTTGTGGAAAAGCAGATGTTAGATTCTGTAACAGTCTCTGCTGATACTCCTGCATGCGTGAATCCCTTTCTATGGCAGGAATTATTTCACCAAATTTGCTTTTGTACCAGGGATCTAAGAGTGTGGCAACCCAGTAGTCGGCATTACTTTGGATTCTGACAATCTGAGGGTCATTTTGCAGGTTGTGCAGCAAGAAGCACTCATGTGTTTTGCGCATCCAGGAAGACCAAGTCCTTGTTGTCTTGGTGGTGGCGAGGTGAGAATCATGCTTCCTTCGTCTGCCCTCTCCCCCCACCTCGCACAACAGAAATGTGATCAAGGTCTCCCTCATCTGATAAGTCTTCCATGCCCAGCGCCAGTTCGTCCTCCACTTCTTCCTCGCCTCCTGCACCTTCCTCAACAGTTTGGCTGCTACTATGCGCCCTCGGTAATCCCCCTCCCCCAGTCTCCAATGCCATCCAGCTTGGTGCTGCCAACCTTCTTGACCTTGGAGATATGATCCCTTCCGCATACGACTCCTCCTGTTCCTCCTCCTCCTCTTGTTCCACCACCTGGCTCCAGACACTGTGTAAGGTGTGCTCCAGCATGTAAATCACCGGAATGGTCATGCTGATAATGGCATCGTCAGCACTAAATATCTTCATTGCTATTTCAAAACTGTGCAGAAGGGTGCATAGGTCCCTGATCTGAGACCACTCCTGCAGCGTGATTTGCCCCACCTCTTGATCTCATTGGCCCAGGCTATGCATCATAACGTATTGCACCAGGGCTCGTCGGTGCTGCCACAGTTGCTGCAACATGTGCAGAGTTGAATTCCACCGTGTGGGCACATCGCATTTCAGCCGGTGAACTGGCAGGCCCAATGACTTCTGTAGTGATGCAAGTCGTCGAGCTGCAGGATGCGAACGGCGGAAGTGAGCACACAGCGACCGTGCCCTCTGCAGAAGCTCATCTAGTCCAGGATAGTGGGATAAAAATTGCTGGACAACCAGGTTCAAAACGTGAGCCATACAAGGCATGTGTGTGATATTGCCCCGGCGAAGGGCCGCACCCAAGTTTGCAGCATTGTTGCACACAGTCTTCCCTGGCTGCAGATTGAGTGGAGACAACCATTGATGGAACTCGGTCTCCAGAGCTGACCACAACTCCTCAGCTGTGTGACTCACATTTCCCAGATATTTCAATGTAAACACTGCCTGATGCCATTGAGCCCTGGTGACAGCATAGTGAGGAGGTGTGCAGGATTCCTTCTGCGCAGTTACAATGCGGGTGGCATTACCAGACAGGCTTTGGGTGCAGGTGGAGGACCGAGAGGAGGTTGAGGAGGCAGAAGCAGTGGAGGAAATTCTAGATCCAGAGGATCGATGAGCAACTTGTGGGGACGGCAAGACTTGGACAGGAGCCCCTTCTCCTGCTGTCACCGTAGTTACCCAGTGCCCAGTCACCGACATGTAATGCCCCTGTCCATGTCTACTCGTCCAAGTGTCTGTGGTGAAATGCACCCTGTCACACACAGAGTTTCTCAAGGAAGCGGTGATGTTGTGTGCGACATGCTGGTGTAGCGCAGGCACAGCTTTCTTTGAGAAGTAGTGGCAACTGGGCATCTGGTAATGGGGCACTGCGATGGACATAAGGTCTCGAAAATCCTCTGTGTCCACCAGGCGGAAAGGCAGCATTTCTGTAGCCAACAGCTTGCAGATGGAGAAATTCAACTTCTTGGCTTTGTCATGGCTAGGAGGAAATGGTTTTACTTGTCCACATCTGTGGGACTGAGGGCTGGCTGCCGTGCTTAGACGGAGTTGAGTAGGGTGTCCCCGGCAAACTGCTGGTCTGTGAGGAAGGTGCAGGTGGAGATGTGGCGTCGATGTCAGAGAGCTCTCAACACCAGCAGATGTTTCCACTTGCAAATGTCCTGACGGCCTACCAATCACACTGGCTGTTGCGTGTAAAGAGGTGGAAGGTCTGCATCCAAAACCAAGTGCGACTGCTGTCCCCACAGTCACAGATGATGAAGAGGATGCGGATGCACTTGATGGGGCAGACGGTGGTTGACCTGGCCCACTAGGCCGCATTGTAGCACAGTGAGCTTCCCACTGCAACTTATGCCTCATATCCATGTGACGGTTAATGCATGAAGTACTCAAGCTAGTGATTTTTTGGCCTCTACTGAGATTTTGTTGACAAATCTTACAGACAACATGAGTTGGGTCATCCTTTGCGATGTCAAAAAATGCCCAGGCTATGCAAGGCTTAGAGCCTGTGCGACCTGAAGAGCCTCCACGACTTCTGGTCTGAGGCACAGTTGGGGTTGAGGATACAGTTGTTGACATGCTTCCAGTACTCCATCTCTGTCCAGGAAGGCGCACCATTACCTCATCGTCAGACTCGTCACTAGCATCCTTCTCCACCTCCTCTGCTGACCTCATGGACTGGCGGACTGGGAGTTGACAGTAAGTGGGGTCTACAACCTCGTCATCATCATCCTGTGTGTTCTCACACCCGTCGTCCTCAGAGCCAACCTCTTCCTGCCCCAACCAAAAAGTCAAGTTTTCGTTCCAATCAGGTATCTCAGTCTCATCATCATCTTCCTCATTGTCTCCACCAACAGGAGTTACAGTTTGGGAATGAGGGTCCACATTATGCTCAGTACCTTCTTCATCTGGGCATGGATCCGACTCACAAAGATTCTGGGCATCAGTGCAGATCATTTGCTCATCTGGATTCACAGAATCTCTGGAGCAGACCTCTGATTCCCAGGCTATAGTATGCGTAAACAGCTCTTCAGAGTCAACCATGTATGTTACCCCATGCTTAGACGGGCAGCTGGAGACTTGGGAGCTGTGAGGAAGCAAGTGCGATTGGGGTGACAACTCTGAGGACTGGAGTAGTTGTGATGTTGAAGTTGACATGGAGGAGAGCCCACTTGAACGAGCACTTGATATCCGTTCAAGCACCTGCTGTTTTTGTGCCTCATCTGGAATTTTTGGTGATGCTCGTAGCGATGGTCATAAGAAAGGGATCATATCAGATTGTCCACGAAAAGAAGTAGACATCTTACTTTGGCTGGAAGATGGTCTTTCTTCTGCAGATGTTACTGTTGCTTTACCACCTACCCCACGGACACAACCTTTATTTTCCCTTTCCAACACACCTATTCCCCTTTCCACCAGCAGCTGGCCTTTTGCCACTCATTTTGGTGCTTAACTAATTGGCAACTCTGTATCGTAGCTGTTGGCACAAAAAAAACGAAGGATGAAAACCGAGCAGAGCTGAATGGCCAAACTGTGGTACTAGGCCCAAAAGGATTTAGATACACAGGCGGTGTAGTTAGCTTCACAGGCGGTCTACTCCGCTGACGTGCAGACACTGCTCATAGGCCCAAAACAATTAACTGGATTAGATGTAGTAAAAATTGAGATACACAGGCGGTATAGTTAGTTTCACGGGTGGGCTACTCCGCTGACGTGCAGACACTGCTCTTAGGCCCAAAACTATTAACTGGATTAGATGCAGTAAAAATTGAGATACACAGGTGGTATAGTTTGTTTCATAGGCGGGCTACTCCGCTGACGTGCAGACACTGCTCCTAGGCCCAAAACCCCAAAACTATTAACTGGATTAGATGCAGTAAAAATTGAGATACACAGGCGGTGTAGTTAGCTTCACAGGCGGGCTACTCAGATGACGTGCAGACACTGTTCCTAGGCCCAAAACCCCAAAACTATTAACTGGATTAGATGCAGTAAAAATTGAGATACACAGGCGGTGTAGCTAGCTTCACAGGTGGGCTACTCTGCTGACGTGCAGACACTGCTCCTAGGCCCCAAACCCCAAAACTATTAACTGGATTAGATGCAGTAAAAATTGAGATACACAGGCGGTGTAGCTAGCTTCACAGGCCGGCTACTCTGCTGACATGTAGACACTGCTACTAAGCCCAAAACTCCAACACTATTAACTGGATTAGATGCAGTAAAAATTGAGATACACAGGCGGTGTAGCCAGCTTCACAGACGGGCTACTCTGCTGATGTGCAGACACTGCTCCTAGGCCCAAAACCCCAAAACTATTAACTGGATTAGATGCAGTAAAAATTGAGATACACAGGCGGTGTAGAAAGCTTCACAGGCGGGCTACTCTGCTGACGTGCAGACACTGCTCCTAGGCCCAAAACTGTTAACTGGATTAGATGCAGTAAAAATTGAGATACACAGGCGGTATAGTTTGTTTCACAGACGGGCTACTCCGCTGACGTGCAGACACTGCTCCTAGGCCCAAAACCCCAAAACTATTAACTGGATTAGATGCAGTAAAAATTGAGATACACAGGCGGTGTAGTTAGCTTCACAGGCGGGCTACTCAGATGACTACCAGACAATGCTACTAGCCCAAAAGGATTGGCTGAGCTAGATTACACCAAATGCTGTGACTAACACTTGCACAGCACTGGCTCAGACCGGCCTGGCAAACAGTGCTATCAACTGCTGTAATCTACCCAATCTACCCTGAAAAGGGCTGATATTACAACTAGTCCCGACTCCTCCCGACTCCCTAAACCTATCTCTCTGAGAATTCGCTCCAAAAAAACACTCTTAGTCTGCAGCAGCGGTGCCGTCTAACACTAAGCTGCAGCAGTGAGGAAATGGTGGCGACGGGGCAAATGGCTGGTTCTTATAGAGCAAGGACATGTGACATACACAGCCAATGACACACGCCCTTGCTTGTGTGCATCACATGCACATTGCTGTGTGTGCGCGCACTGCTGAGAGGCTGAGAGACTGCACCGCCCATCTGTAAATGCGGGAAAGAAAAAAAAATGGAGATCGGCGTTATTTCAGCACAGATTTATCCCCCCCCCCGCCCACTATACACTGAAACAGTCCATTAACAATGATAAACAGTTTTAATGTGCAAATCAAGCTAGGCTTTTGGTGAACGAACAGTTATCGAACAGAAACTCGAACAGCCGAATTTTAAGCAAATTGTTCGGGTTCGTCGAACGACTCGAACACCGCCCAAAACAGCTCGAAATTGAAATTGGCGAACAGTTCGACTCGAACACCGCTCATCTCTAAGGCCATGTTCACACTTCGTGGTTTTTACCGCGGATCCGCAGCGATTTTGATGCTGCGGGTCCGCAGCAGTTTCCATAGCGTTTCCATTAACATGTAAACCCTATGGAAACCGCAAACCGCTGTGCACATGCTGCGGGAAAAACCGCGCAGAAACGCAGCGGTTTAAAACCCACAGCATGTCACTTCTTTGTGCAGAATCGCTGCCATTCTGCACCCATAGAAATGCATTGAACCGCTTACTTCCCGCATGGGGCTGTGCCCACTTTGCGGGAAGTAAGCGGATAATGCGCGGTTGCTACCCGGGGTGGAGAAGAAGAGACTCTCCTCCAGGCCCTGGGGAGCATGAATAGTGTAAAAAAAAAGAATTAAAATAAAAAATGATGCTATACTCACCTCTCAGCGCTGCCCGCGGCCGTCCGGTCTTCGGTTTGCTGTGCGAGCAGGACCTGCGGTGATGTCGCGGTCACATGACCGTGATGACGCCGCAGTCACATGACCGTGACGTCAGGAAGGTCCTTCTCGGCACAGCAGCTTTGGAATCGGACCGCCGAGTGCAGCGCCGAGGAGATCGCGACGTCAGAGGGTGAGTATAACCAATTTTTATTATTTTTATCATTACTATTGATGCTGCATATTGCTGCATATGCCGCATCAATAGTACAGGAGTAATCCCGCAGCGGAAACCGCGGAACAAACCGCGATAAATCTGCAGGGATAACCGCAGCGGTTTTGCCCTGCAGATTTATCAATTCCGCTGCGGGATAAACCCGCAGAGCACACCGCAAATTGAGCACATGGCCTAATAAGGACATGTCCATTGGGGCATTCTATACATTGATATGGGTATGTCCATTGGTAGAAGTTTAAGACGTTGTTAAATATATATCAATGTATAAGGATATAAATATGCTTACAATATGTGTACATTTTGATGGGGTCATCTTCATTTGCCTAAGATGGAAAGTATAGGGTTCACAAGACAACCATGACTATGATTAGGTAATGTTCTTTTGCACAACCTTTATAAAGCCCATAAGTAATAGGTATATATGGTATGTCTGATGAGGAGCTCAGTCTAAGCTTGAAGTTTTCAATTCCGCATGTACAAATCTATTTTGACATTCCCTCATTTGAGTTGTTCTTTTAGGGAATTTCCACCCTTTGATGTCATTCTTTTGTTTGCTGAATGTCCATTTTGAATGGATGATAGACAAAGAAGATGGAGTCATAAATTTTAGTTTGGGTGAAGAGTCCTGAACTTTTCTGGTATTGGAAAATATAATGGTAAACCAAATAAGAAACACAAAACATCTAAAACATACAAGGGACATCCAATCTTTCAGAGTCCTACCATCTTTTAGAATTAGCTTTTAACAAATTATATCAAGAAATGCAGAATATCATTGATTTTAAAGATTTAACTTTTTAACAATTAGACTTGATAGCCTTATGCATATAATACATGTACATAGGATCTCTACAATGCTTATTGATTGAACATATTAATATTTATATAAAGTAATTTGCAATAAATTTTCAATTTGATGAAGTTAAGTCATGTGACTAGAAATGAGAGGGTCAAGCAAAATTCTAATTTGCTGGTTCATGCGGATTTCCTAGGAAATTTGCTTTGCAGAGAAGTTAATCTCCACAAATTTAATGTTTAGACCCCAGAGTAAAATGAATATAATTTGAAAAAATAAAAAATATTATGTTCACCTTACTGCTTAACTCTTCAGCCCTCCTCTGCACATTGTCACCCTCTTCGCATATTATTATTGCCATCACGAGTGCTCAAATGCCCTGGCCTCTTACACTAAGCAGGGACTTCTGACACCAATGAAGCATGTGCGAGTCCTGTGCAAATGTGTGACAGATCCCGACATCATGACATCACGATTGCACTGTGTCGTTATGCTCGCATGCATAGTATGGCACTGGGCCTCATCACAGTCAGAAGTCCCGGCCTAGCGTGAAGAGGAATTCCCCTCATAAAGGGTGTGCAGAGGTGAGCGGTAAATGTATATATTTTTTTTACATTTTTTAACCTTTTGATGGCCTCTTCATAGTTCAGAGAAATGGTTCAGAGAAGCAACAATTGCCATTTTACTGAATCCGCGCTGAAGTGAATCACTCTACAAAGTCCGTATTTTGGTGAGTGCATATTTGTCACGATTTGACTGACGAGTGACCTGGGATGAGGGGGCACCTTTCCTGGCCCTAACACTAGGGGACGCCCTAGTTCGCCCTGTTACCCGGGATATTCCAGATGCCGGGGTCTCCACCCTTGCCTTATCTCCTAGAACCGTCCTACATCTGTCCCCTTCCTCTGCCCAGGAAAGAGAGGGCTACTGAGTACCACAGTACAACAACCTGATAGGCAGGGTGATGAAGACAAGGGTAAACTGAAAACTTCATACACACAAAATATACACTCACATATACCAGAGGTATTCACCAGGGTGTGTAGGGAGGGGGAAGAAAGTAAAACAGGGAAGGATAAGGGATTTTCAAGCGTACAAACCAGCCATCAGTTGCTAATAAACTCCTCCAGCACTCTTTCATAACACCAGCTTCTCCCACTCCAAGATCATGCAGCAAATTGCTAACACTGACGATGACTAGGTAATCGAGCTCAGATCACATGTAAAGCGCCAAGGAATAAATGGCGCTATAATAATAAATAATAATAATAATTTTATAGGGAAGAGGAGTGGCTAAGGCTAGGTTCACATTGCGTTAACAGCAGCCCGTTCAACACATGGGTTAACGGGCTGCTGTTAACGCAAGTGCCGACATTCCATTGCATTAGCGCAGATAGAGCTAGCAGATGCCCTATCTGTGCTAGCAGTGACGGACCCAGAAACGCTGCAGCCCGCGTCCCAGGGTCTGTCACTCAATGACGGCACATCGCTAGAGCACGCCCATTGTGGGCGTGCGCTAGCTATGCGTCCGACATAGGAAGTAATGGCGGTGTTAACAGACTGCGTTACACCACGTTATCCCGTGGTGTAACGTAGTCTGTCTAATGGACGACAATAACGCTATGTGAACCCGGCCTAACCGAGCACTGCTGAATGTAGGAGTTTTCCAATATGGCCAATTAACCCCTGCTCTGCTGGAAAAAATTAACATGTTTAATACACTGGAGAAGTGCTTCTTCTCAGCGTAGTAGGAGCGACCAGACACTGGGGTCTTCTGGCTTCGCTCCGTTGCGGTAACCCTGTGACAATATTTTTGTAAAATTTGAGTAGAATTCTGTTTGATTTGAATATATTTTCTTATCTCTAGATGTAACCTCTTTAATTAACAGTAGACTGATTAGTTTCTGAGCCAACTTATAAATAATGCTACCATGAAGCGCTCATATATCACTAGATAAGGTTGCCTGGAATGTGTATCTTCTGGACTGATCACAATCATAGTAGATCATTTTCATCACTAACATATTCCACAGTCCTGCATCAACTCAATCGTTCTTCCCATTGAAACTTAGGGCTCGCTTACACTATACGATCTTCTACATGTCTACATACAGTGGGGCAAAAAAGTATTTAGTCAGTCAGCAATAGTGCAAGTTCCACCACTTAAAAAGATGAGAGGCGTCTGTAATTTACATCATAGGTAGACCTCAACTATGGGAGACAAACTGAGAAAAAAAAAATCCTGAAAATCACATTGTCTGTTTTTTTAACATTTAATTTGCATATTATGGTGGAAAATAAGTATTTGGTCAGAAACAAAATTTCATCTCAATACTTTGTAAAATATCCTTTGTTGGCAATGACAGAGGTCAAACGTTTTCTGTAAGTCTTCACAAGGTTGCCACACACTGTTGTGGTATGTTGGCCCATTCCTCCATGCAGATCTCCTCTAGAGCAGTGATGTTTTTGGCTTTTCGCTTGGCAACACGGACTTTCAACTCCCTCCAAAGGTTTTCTTTAGGGTTGAGATCTGGAGACTGGCTAGGCCACTCCAGGACCTTGAAATGCTTCTTACGAAGCCACTCCTTCGTTGCCCTGGCGGTGTGCTTTGGATCATTGTCATATTGAAAGACCCAGCCACGTTTCATCTTCAATGCCCTTGCTGATGGAAGGAGGTTTGCACTCAAAATCTCACGATACATGGCCCCATTCATTCTTTCATGTACCCGGATCAGTCGTCCTTGCCCCTTTGCAGAGAAACAGCCCCAAAGCATGATGTTTCCACCACCATGCTTTACAGTAGGTATGGTGTTTGATGGATGCAACTCAGTATTCTTTTTCTTCCAAACACAACAAGCTGTGTTTCTACCAAACAGTTCCAGTTTGGTTTCATCAGACCATAGGACATTCTCCCAAAACTCCTCTGGATCATCCAAATGCTCTCTAGCAAACTTCAGACAGGCCCGGACATGTACTGGCTTAAGCAGTGGGACACGTCTGGCACTGCAGGATCTGAGTCCATGGTGGCGTAGTGTGTTACTTATGGTAGGCCTTGTTACATTGGTCCCAGCTCTCTGCAGTTCATTCACTAGGTCCCCCCGCGTGGTTCTGGGATTTTTGCTCACCGTTCTTCTGATCATTCTGACCCCACGGGGTGGGATTTTGCGTGGAGCCCCAGATCGTGGGAGATTATCAGTGGTCTTGTATGTCTTCCATTTTCTAATTATTGCTCCCACTGTTGATTTCTTCACTCCAAGCTGGTTGGCTATTGCAGATTCAGTCTTCCCAGCCTGGTGCAGGGCTACAATTTTGTTTCTGGTGTCCTTTGACAGCTCTTTGGTCTTCACCATAGTGGAGTTTGGAGTCAGACTGTTTGAGGGTGTGCACAGGTGTCTTTTTATACTGATAACAAGTTTAAACAGGTGCCATTACTACAGGTAATGAGGGGAGGAAAGAGGAGACTCTTAAAGAAGAAGTTACAGGTCTGTGAGAGCCAGAAATCTTTGTTGTTTGTTTCTGACCAAATACTTATTTTCCACCATAATATGCAAATTAAATGTTAAAAAAACAGACAATGTGATTTTCTGGATTTTTTTTTCTCAGTTTGTCTCCCATAGTTGAGGTCTACCTATGATGTAAATTACAGACGCCTCTCATCTTTTTAAGTGGTGGAACTTGCACTATTGCTGACTGACTAAATACTTTTTTGCCCCACTGTATAATCTACAATGGGTACGGAAAGTATTCAGACCCCTTTAAATTTTTCACCCTTTGTTTAATTGCAGCCATTTGGTAAATTCAAAAAAGTTCATTTTTTTTCTCATTAATGTACATTGCACCCCATCCTGATTGAAAAAAACCAGAAATGTAGAAATTTTTGCAAATGTATTAAAAAAGAAAAACTGAAATATCATATGGTCATAAGTATTCAGACCCTTTCCTCAGTATTGAGTAGACACACTCTTTTGAGCTAGTACAGCCATGTGGCTTCTTCGGAATGATGCAACAAGTTTTTCACATATGGATTTGGGGATCCTCTGCCATTCTTCTTTGCAGATCCTCTCAAGTTCCATCAGGTTGCATGGTGAACATTGGTGGACAGCCATTTTCAGGTTTCTCCAGAGATGCCCAATTGGGTTTAGATAAGGGCTCTGGCTGGGCCAGTCAGGAATGATTACAGAGTTGTTCTGAAGCCACTCCTTTGTTATTTTAGCTGTGTGCTTAGGGTCATTGTCTTGTTGGAAGGTGAACCTTCGGCCAAGTCTGAGGTCCAGAGCACTCTGGAAGAGGTTTTCATTCAGGATATCTCTGCATTTGGCTGCATTCATGTTTCCTTCAATGACAACCAGTCATCCTGTCCCTGCAGCTGAAAAACACCCCCTTAGCATGATGCTGCTACCACCATGTCTCACTGTTGGAATTGCATTGAGCAGGTGATGAGCAGTGCCTGGTTTTCTCCACACATACCACTTAGAATTTTCACCAAAAAGGTCTATCTTCATCTCATCAGACCAGAGAATCTTATTTCTCATAGTCTGGGAGTCCTTCATGTGTTTGTTTTTTTAGCAAACTCTATGCATGCTTTCATATGTCTTGCACTGAGGAGAGGCTTCCGTCGGGCCACTCTGCCATAAAGGCCTGACTGGTGGAGGGCTGCAGTGACAGTTGACTTTGAGGAACTTTCTCCCATCTCCCTACTGCATCTCTGGAGCTCAGCCACAGTGATCTTAGGATTCTTCTTTACCTCTCTCACCAAGGCTCTTCTCCCACAATTGCTCAGTTTGGCTGGACGGCCAGGTCTAGGAAGACTTCTGGTGGTTCCAAACTTCTTCCATTTAAGAATTCTGGAGGCCACTGTGCTCTTAGGAACCTTGAGTACTGCAGAAATTCTTTTGTAACCTTGGCAAGATCTGTGCCTTGCCACAATGCTGTTTCTGAGCTCATTGGCCAGTTCTTTTGACCTCATGATTCTTATTTGGTCAGATATGCACTGTGAGCTGTGAGGTCTTATATAGACAGGTGTGCGCCTTTCCAAATCAAGTCCTATCAGTTTAATTATACACAGCTGGATTCCAATGAAGGAGTAGAACCATCTCAAGGAGGATCACAAGGAAATGGACAGCATGTGACTTAAATATGAGTGTTCTGAGCAAAGGGTCTGAATACTTATGACCATGTGATATTTCAGCTTTTCTTTTTTAATAAATTTGCAAAAATTTCTACATTTCTGTTTTTTTTTCAGTCAAGATGGGGTAGAGTGTACATTAATGTGAAAAAATTAACTTTTTTGAATTTACCAAATGGCTGCAATGAAAAAAAAAGTTAAAATTTTAGAGGGGTCTGAATACTTACCCACTGTATTTATACAAACTGATGCACACTGAAGGAACAGTAAAAGATTATTCTGTGCTTTTAGGATGTCATTGTTCTCGGCAGCACATGTCCTGTTAACACAGGATGATGTGCTGTCAAAAATAATTCTTGATCGAGCTTCAAAATAATTTCAATTGACAAATAACTGTTTTGCTTGTTTGATAGGAGTTTGACCGGTGCATCCCCATTGCAATGTAAAGACACCTTTAATCTGTAATTTTCCTAACTTGGATGCACATTGTAGAGAAAATTCTATTGTATGCCGCATGACTTATCAATATGGTTTTAAGGTGTGCCTGGAAATTCAACTACCCAGAAGGAAACTTAAATCCAATTTGTCATCAGAAAACAAACAGTTGTTTCAATCAAGTTTTGTGTCAAATATACTTTTTAAAATATTCTGGTAATTTTTTTTGCATTTTGTGATCTGTATTAAGAATAAAAGTTAGAAATCCTGCCATTTTAACTGTTGCAGCTGCAGCTATTCTACTATCCTTTTTGGGAAATGCACATGCACATTAACAGCAATAGACTGGCTCAGACTAGACCATTGAAGCATCTAATGAGCATGTGCAAATGTCCTGTTTAAGGATGGGGGAGCAGGTGGAGCCATGACAAACCTATTGTGATTAGTGGATCATTTGTTATCAGTTTTGTATAGAGGTATTATCTGCTTGGGATAATAATGAAACTGTTGTAAAGTGTTTCTGAAAGGACAGGAAGAGTCTAAAGTTGCCAAAGAGGCCTGTGTGAAACTTGCAAGAAAAGAAATTGCAGGAACATTTTGTTATTTGATACAGATTGTTATATGAAAAAAAATACAAATAAAATATATTTAATACAAAAATAGGTAATTTCCCTGATCATACATTCCCTTTGAGTCACATGAATATAGGGGCAGCATAACCGTGGATGATTTTTACCAACACAGCTATAAAGTAAGATGCAGGATTGGTCAGTCAGAGCATGGATGTTGATGGCGAAATGAGGGGAGATAGGAGTTATCCAAATTATATAACCAAGCATGGAACAAGAAAAACAGCCAGATAAGTTGGCCTTGTCAGGTTCCATTTTGTGACTTCCAGTAATGTGAATCAAATGCTCTAACCAATGAGGAGTTCTGCTACCGATAGCATTCTTTGAAAATATATATTATCATGAGAGACAAGAAAACTGATTTGATGCAAATTTAATATGCTTTGAATTTTAAGAAACATGCTGAACCTGCCAACAACTTGCAATTTGACTTGGTTAAATTGACAAAAATGTCTGCTACTATTTTATACAATGGAGGAGACTGCAACAGCCAGACAAAGCTCACATGACCTCAGACATGACCGGTCGAGCATCCTAATAATATCTTTCATCTATGACATTACAAAGTATAGCAAAGATTATCATAGCCTGTAAGGCAGGGAAGGCAGTGCAGCGGCCATTTTGGGGTGAAGCTGTTTAGTCAGAGGATGTCACTGTTCACCACTGAGTAATAGAAATATTATAACACCCTGAGGTCTCCTCAAACTGTTTCTAACTCCTTTCAAACCCTTTAAAGAAAACACAGCCTTAGTAATGTCCAAGTGACCACGACTCTACATCCACATTCCTACTGTGCAAAAATTTTAAGCAGTGCGTGCCTCTTAATAGAAAAGTGTACACCTGGCTTCAGAGATGCAGTGACGCTGCTGGAAAGAGCGGTGAGCATGCGCTAGATTTGCATGAGTGACGATGATGCCGCTCGTGTAAATTATGGTATCATGCCCACAGGGGCGTAATAATATGGAAAGAAGGCTAGCTAGTCTGGGGAAACTAATGCCTCATCAACTAGTCAAAGCCCTCATTAGCATAGCAATCGGGGACAATATAAATCTTTTTTTATATCTTGTTTTCACTCAAAAACGCTATACATGGCTGGTTAGACAGGGAATTTGCTCATACATAGGTGAATGCTGCTGGGTTGTAGGGCGTGGAAGACCTGACAGGTTCCCTTTAATTCTATTGCTTAGTAGTGATCTGTCACATTCTGTCACTAAACAGGTTTACCGCAAAATGGTTGCTGCGCTGTATTCGCGGTCTCGACTTTTATACACGGTTTTTCATTGTGTAAAGTCCAGCAAATGTCCTAAATTTTGACAGAAATTTGATTCTTATCAAATCAATTAGCTAATCTCTTAATTACTAATATTGAAGTTAAGTTGAAATATGAAACATATTGTGTCTAATAGACATGTGTTACTGGTAAAATAAAAAAAGAGACCTATTTTGTATTTAATGCATCATCAATAGTGTTGAGCGATACCTTCCGATATCGGAAAGTATCGGTATCGGAATGTATCGGCCGATACTGGCAAAGCATCGGATCTCGCCGATTCCGATACCCGATCCCAATGCAAGTCAATGGGACGAAAATATCGGAATTAAAATAAACCCTTTCTTTCCTTGTAGGTTCATTCTACATGAAGGAAAACAACTAAGAATAATGTAGGATGTATTGGGGGACGTGGCGGAGACATTAAAGGCATAGAGGTTTAGCCCAATCAAATAGAATAGCAGGAATTTAAATTTTTTTTTAAGACGTTCGGAGTTTCAAAGATATTGACTATGTTAAGATTTTTTTTATTTTGTCAGATATTGATGTTTCACTACTTCCACGCCCTTCACCCTCTTTTTTACTTCTCCCACACTTTCTTCTTCATCATCATCAGCATCTTTGACATCAACTTCTTCTTCACCTTATTCATCTTCTTCATCTTCTACCTATAATTTTTTTTTTTTTACATTGTTCATATTCTTTTTATTTAACTCTTATTCTTCTTCATATTCAACTTCTTCATCATATTCTTATTTGTGACAGGCATTCCCGTAGTTGTTATCTATAAAAGTTTGAAGATTACACCTTCCGTTGTGCCTGTCACAAAAGAGTTACATTTGTCCGCGTTCAGTTTGGCCTGCAGCATCAGGCTTTATCCAGGGGCACCACGAGGAGGAACGGACTCACCCCCATACACTGCTTAGTCTTCTTCTGCTTATAATTTAGATAATATCTTTTGCTCTGATATTTAGTGTTATGCTTAATGTTCTTCTGCTCTTTGTTCTGCAGCCTCTTGTTCTTCTGCTTCTCGGTCTCCCATGTCGTCGTCGTCTCCAGGGTCGCCGTCTCCAGGGTCGTCGTCTCCGGGGTCGTCATCATCGGGGTAGTCTTCAGGGTCATCGTCTCCAGGGTCGTCGTCATCTCAGTGGTTGTCGTCTCTGGTGTCGTCGTCATCTTAGGGGTGGTCTTCCGGGTCGTCGTCTTTAGGGTCTTGAACTTGGAAATGTAGCAGAAGGTACAAGAAGGCTGAGAAAATGCCAAGAAACAGCTGATGGAACTGGAACTCGGATGGCTACCCGAAGGTCCAAGAGCCAATGGAACTACCGAGGACCAGCTGACGTTACTGGAACCCGGTTACTAAGCAGGAGGTACCCGTGCCTGAAAGCACTACCAAGGACCACCTGACGTTGGTGAAACTCGGATACCCAGAGGGAGGCACCTAAACCAAAGGCTCTGCCCGGAACCAGCTGACGGTACTGGAACCAGGATGGGGAGCAGAAGGTACAAGAGCAAAAGACACTGACGAGAACCAGCTGACGGTACTGGAACCCGGATGGGTAGCCGAAGGTCCAAGAGCCAATGGAACTACCGAGGACCAGCTGACGTTACTGGAACCCGGTTACTAAGCAGGAGGTACCCGTGCCTGAAAGCACTACCAAGGACCACCTGATGTTGGTGGAACTCGGATACCCAGAGGGAGGCACCTAAGCCAAAGGCTCTGCCCGGAACCAGCTGACGGTACTGGAACCAGGATGGGGAGCAGAAGGTACAAGAGCAAAAGACACTGCCGAGAACCAGCTGACGGTACTGGAACCCGGATGGGTAGCCGAAGGTCCAAGAGACAATGGAACTACCGAGGACCAGCTGACGTTACTGGAACCCGGTTACTAAGCAGGAGGTACCCGTGCCTGAAAGCACTACCAAGGACCACCTGACGTTGGTGGAACTCGGATACCCAGAGGGAGGCACCTAAGCCAAAGGCTCTGCCCGGAAACAGCTGACGGTGCTGGAACCAGGATGGGGACCTATTCAAGCTTGTCTTCCTAGAGCCCCAACTAGCGGTGTTGGAGCAAAGGGTCAGCAGGGGGAGCAGAGTGTAGGCCGAAGCCTGCACTGGAGGCATTTGGAGGTCTGTTGTGTCTGCGTGGCTGTTGCAGGACACGTTGCCGGCTACACAGCAGGGGAACAGCTGGCGGTGCTGAACCCCACTGACACATTGGCGGGTGTTTTTCTCTGTGCAGCTAGCAGTACCGGGCACCAACTGGCGGTGTTAGAGCCCAGGGTCAGCAGGAGGAGAGGGAGCAGAATGTAGGCCGAAGCCTGCACTGGCGGCAGCTTTGTGTCTGCGTGGCTGTTGCAGGACACGTTGCCGGCTACACAGCAGGGGAACAGCTAGCAGTGCTGAACCCCACTGACACATTGGCGGGTGTTTTTCTCTGTGCAGCCAGCACTTCGGGGCACCAACTGGCGGTGTTAGAGCCCAGGCTCTGCAGGGGGAGCAGAGTGTAAGCCGAAGCCTAATTGAACCAATTTTAAAGGTAACCTTTAACCCCCCTCAGGTGTTACAAACTAGAAGAGCCACACCTTATGCAGCAGTAGTGCTGCACAAGTCAAACGTTGCTCTTTTAATTTTGTTCCTTGCACAAGCTGAATGAAACACGTACAACATTTTTGCCCTTATACAGTCAATCTGTCTTGGAGGCGGGAGTTCCCTTCGTAATGAGACGCAGCACAACTGGCAAAAATACCACCTTGGTGCTTGGCGCGGCCTCCTGAGCATCGCATTTTGCTGTACAGGAGTCTGCGTTGTTGCGTTATCCCTTGGCCATGCGCTGCCTGTCTTCTGACATCATTTCATGTCGGCCGGGGCGGTTTGCGATGCCCATGAATCCCAGCCCCGCAGTGTCTTTACAGTGTTTCACACTGCGGGGCTGGGATTCATGGCCTGGCGCAGTACATATGTTCGCCTCTCGCTCGTGTCCATACACCTGCTACAGACTGTGCGGCGTCAGCTGATCCCTTATCGCATGCCACGGCCATGAAGCAGCACAGTCTGAAGAAGGCGAAAGGAGCTGAGTGACAGCCTGGCGAAGATATGCACTGCTCATGCCCGTCAATCACACCCTCGCAGTCAAAATAAATAAGACACCGAGGGGCGTTGTGTCGGGCAGGGCGGCCGCAGAGGCGCAGCCAGCCAAACAATGATGTCAGAAGAAGGGCTGCGCTACCAAGGGGGTCGTTGCGTGTCATTACAAAGGAAAGTCACACCTCAGGGACGTTTTAATGGTCTCAGGGGACACATTGTAGACGTGTTCCATTCCACGTGTGCAAGGAGAATAAGTTTATGAGCCACCTTGCACACATGCAGCATTACTGCTGTACAAGGTGGCTGTAAAACATACAAACGCCTGGGGGAGGGGGGACAGGTTCCCTTCAATTTCAGTTCTTGTGTCTGCGTGGCTTTTGCAGGACACGTTGCCGGCTACACAGCAGGGGAACAGCTGGCGGTGCTGAACCCCACTGACACATTGGCGGGTGTTTTTCTCTGTGCAGCTAGCAGTACCGGGCACCAACTGGCGGTGTTAGAGCCCAGGGTCAGCAGGAGGAGAGGGAGCAGAGTGTAGGCCGAAGCCTGCACTGGCGGCAGCTTTGTGTCTGCGTGGCTGTTGCAGGACACGTTGCCGGCTACACAGCAGGGGAACAGCTGGTGGTGCTGAACCCCACTGACACATTGGCGGGTGTTTTTCTCTGTGCAGCCAGCACTTCGGGGCACCAACTGGCGGTGTTAGAGCCCAGGCTCTGCAGGGGGAGCAGAGTGTAAGCCGAAGCCTAATTGAACCAATTTTAAAGGTAACCTTTAACTCCCCTCAGGTGTTACAAACTAGAAGAGCCACACCTTATGCAGCAGTAGTGCTGCACAAGTAAAAGGTTGCTCTTTTAATTTTGTTCCTTGCACAAGCTGAATGAAACACGTACAACATTTTTGCCCTTATACAGTCAATCTGTCTTGGAGGTGGGCGTTCCCTTCGTAATGAGACGCAGCACAGCTGGCAAAAATACCACCTTGGTGCTTGGCGCGGCCTCCTGAGCATCACATTTGCTGTACAGGAGTCTGCGTTGTTGCGTTATCCCTTGGCCATGCGCTGCCCGTCTTCTGACATCATTTCATGTCGGCCGGTGCGGTTCGCAATGCCCATGAATCCCAGCCCCGCAGTGTCTTTACAGTGTTTCACACTGCGGGGCTGGGATTCATGGCCTGGCGCAGTACATATGTTCGCCTCTCGCTCGTGTCCTTACACCTGCTACAGACTGTGCGGCATCAGCTGATCCCTTATCGCATGTGTCATGGTTCTCAATGGCAAGAGAACATAGTAAAGCATACAAAAAGGACTAGCTCTTGGAAGATGGGAACTCGAGCTGACTGTGAGCTAAACCTACCGCACAACTAACAGTGGCCGGGTAGCGTGCCTACGTTTTATCCCTAGACGCCCAGCGCCAGCCGGAGAACTGACTGACCCTAGCAGAGGAAAATACAGACCTGGCTTACCTCTAGAGAAATTTTCCCCAAAAGGCAGACAGTAGCCCCCACATATATTGTCGGTGATTTCAGAGGAAATTGACATACGAAGTATGAAGATAGGTTTAGCAAATTGAGGTCCGCTTACTAGATAGTAGGAAGACAGAAAAGGGAACTTCACAGTCAGCTGAAAACCCTTTCAAAACACCATCCTGAAATTACTTTAAGACTCTAATATCAACTCATGACACCAGAGTGGCAATTTCAGCTCACAAGAGCTTCCAGCCTCAGAAATAATCAATCGCAGAGAACTGGAACAAAAATGCAAAACAAACTTAGGACTACAAGTCCAACTTAGCTGATAGTAGTCTAGGAGCAGGAACATGCAACAGAAAGGCTTCTGGTAACATTGTTGGCCGGCATAGAAATGACTGAGGAGCAAGGTTAAATAGAAAACTCCCACATCCTGATGGAAACAGGTGAACAGAGGAGATGAAGCACACAAGTGCAGTACCACCAGAAACCACCGGGGGAGCCCAGAAACCAAATTCACAACACGCATGCCACGGCCATGAAGCCGCACAGTCTGAAGAAGGCGGAAGGAGCTGAGTGACAGCCTGGCAAAGATATGCACTGCTCATGCCCGTCAATCACACCCTCGCAGTCAAAATAAATAAGACACCGAGGGGCGTTGTGTCGGGCAGGACGGCCGCAGAGGCGCAGCCAGCCAAACAATGATATCAGAAGAAGGGCTGCGCTACCAAGGGGGTCGTTGCGTGTCATTACAAAGGAAAGTCACACCTCAGGGACGTTTTAATGGTCTCAGGGGACACATTGTAGACGTGTTCCGTTCCACGTGTGCAAGGAGAATAAGTTTATGAGCCACCTTGCACACATGCAGCATTACTGCTGTACAAGGTGGCTGTAAAACATACAAACACCTGGGGGAGGGGGGACAGGTTCCCTTCAATTTCAGTTCTTGTGTCTGCATGGCTTTTGCAGGACACGTTGCCGGCTACACAGCAGGGGAACAGCTGGCGGTGCTGAACCCCACTGACACATTGGCGGGTGTTTTTCTCTGTGCAGCTAGCAGTACCGGGCACCAACTGGCGGTGTTAGAGCCCAGGGTAAGCAGGAGGAGAGGGAGCAGAGTGTAGGCCGAAGCCTGCACTGGCGGCAGCTTTGTGACTGCGTGGCGTTTGCAGGACACGTTGCCGGCTACACAGCGAGGGAACAGCTGGCGGTGCTGAACCCCACTGACAGAGTGGCGGGTGTTTTGCTCTGTGTAGCCAGCACTTCCGGGCACCAACTGGCGGTGTTAGAGCCCAGGCTCTGCGGGAGGAGCAGAGTGTAGGCCGAAGCCTAATTGAACCAATTTTAAAGGTAACCTTTAACCCCCCCTCAGGGGTTACAAACTAGAAGAGCCACACCTTGGGCAGCAGTAATGCTGCACAAGTCAAAGGTTGCTCTTTTAAATTCTGTTCCTTGCACACGCTGAATGAAACACATATGACATTTATCCCCTTAAACAATCAAAACTGTCTTGGAGGCGGGAGTTTCCTTCTTAATGAGACGCAGCACAGCTGGCAAAAATACCAACTTGGTGCTGGGCGCAGCCTCCTGAGCATCGTTATTTGCTGTACAGGAGTCTGCGCTGTCGTGTTATCCCTTGGCCTTGCGCTGTTAGCGCTGCCCGTCTTCTGACATCATTTAATGTCGGCCGGTGCGGTTCGCGATGACCATGAATCCCAGCCTCTCAGTGCCTTTACAGTGTTTCACACTGCGGGGCTGGGATTCATGGCCTGGCGCAGTACATATGTTCGGCTCTCGCTCGTGTCCTTACACCTGCTTCAGACTGCGGCGTCAGCTGATCCCTTATCGCATGCCACGGCCATGAAGCCACACAGTCTGAAGAAGGCAAAAGGAGCTGAGTGACAGCCTGGCGAAGATATGCACTGCTCATGCCCGTCAATCACACCCTCGCAGTCAAAATAAATAAGACACCGAGGGGCGTTGTGTGGGGCAGGGCGGCCGCAGAGGCGCAGCCAGCCAAACAATGATGTCAGAAGAAGGGCTGCGCTACCAAGGGGGTCGCTGTGTGTCATTACAAAGGAAAGTTACACCTCAGGGACGTTTTAATGGTCTTGGGGGACACATTTTAGACGTGTTTCGTTCCACGTGTGCAAGGAAAATAACTTAGTGAGCCACCTTGTACAAATGCAGCATTACAGCTGTACAAGGTGGCTGTTATACATACAAATGCCTGGGGGGGGGACAGGTTCCCTTCAATTTCAGTTCATGTGTCTGCGTGGCTTTTGCAGGACACGATGCCGGCTACACAGCAGGGGAACAGCTGACGTTGCTGAACCCCACTGACACATTGATGAGGTGTTTGGCTCTGTGCAGCCAGCACTTCTGGGCCCCAACTGGCGGTGTTAGAGCCCACGGTCAGCAGGAGGAGTAGAGGGAGCAGAGTGTAGGCCGAAGCCTGCACTGGAGGCAGCTTTGTGTCTGCGTGGCTTTTGCAGGACACGTTGCGAGCTACACAGCAGAGGAACAGCTGGCGGTGCTGAACCCCACTGACACATTGGCTGGTGTTTTGCTCTGTGCAGCTAGCACTTCCGGGCACCAACTGGCGGTGTTAGAGCCCAGGGTCAGCAGGAAGAGCAGAGTGTAGGCCGAAGCCTGCACTGGAGCAAGTTGAAAGGGAACCTTTAACCCCCCCCCAAGGCGTTTGTAGCTGAAGGAGCCATCTTGTACAGCACTAATGCTGAAAAAGGTAAACTTAGCTCTTTTAATTATGGTCCTTGCAAACGCTGAACTTGACACTTATGAAATGTGTCCCCTCACACCGTAAAACCGTCCGGTAGGTGGAACTTTCATTTGTCATGTGACGCAGCACAGCCGTCATTCTTACCCCCTTGGCGCCGTGCGCCGCCTCCTCAGCGTTGTTTGAATCTGTCCCGGAGCCTGCGCTGCCCGTCTTCTGACATCATTTGGTGTCAGGCTGGCTGCGCCTGTGCGGCCGCGCTGGCCAAAATCCCGCCTCGCTGTGTCATCTAATGTAATCACTCTGCGGACCTGTGATCCATGGGCATGAGCAGTGCATATCCTCGCATCTCACTCCCCTCCCTATGGCTTCTTCAGACTGTGCGGCGTCACGGCCGTGGCATGCTATTAGGGATCAGCTGATGTTGCACAGTCTGAAGAAGGCGTAGGGAGATGAGTGAGAGGCGGAGGTTAAGATATGCACTGCGCATGTCCATGGATCACAGGCCCGCAGTGGGATTAAATCAGAAGACACTACGAGGCGGGATCTCGGCCAGCGCGGCCGCACAGGCGCAGCCAGCCTGACACCAAATAATGTCAGAAGACGGGCAGCGCTAAGTGTGCCTGGCCAAGGGCTAACATAACAGCGCAGGCTCCGGGACAGATTCAAACAACGCTGAGGAGGCGGCGCACGGCGCCAAGGGGGTAGGAATGACGGCTGTGCTGCATCACATGACAAATGAAAGTTCCACCTACCGGACGGTTTAATGGTGTGAGGGGACACATTTCATAAGTGTTAGGTTCAGCATGTGCAAGGAGCACCACGAAAAGAGGCACTTTTTCCTTTTGCATCTTTACTGCTGCACAAGATGGCTCTTTCAGTAACAAACGCCTGGGGGGGGGTACAGGTTCCCGTAAATTTAAGTTGTTGTGCCTGCGTGGCGGTCGCATGACACGTTGCCGTATACACAGCAGGGGAGCAGCAGGCATTACTGAACCCCACTAACACATTGGCGAGGTATTTGGCTCTGTGCGGACAGCACTTCCAGGCAGCAACTAGCGGTGTTGGAGCCCAGGGACAGAAGGAGGAGGAGGTGGAGGAGAGAGGAGGGATTGCCACACACACAGCTGGGGAACAGCTGACGTTACTGAACCCCAATAAAAGAGGAGCGACTGTGGTCTGTGCGGACAGCACTTCTGGACAACAACTAGCGGTGTTGGAGCCCAGGGACAGAAGGAGGAGGAGGAGGTGGAGGAGAGAGGAGGGATTGCCACACACACAGCTGGGGAACAGCTGACGTTACTGAACCCCAATAACAGAGGAGCGACTGTGGACTGTGCGGACAGCACTTCCGGACAACAACTAGCAGTGTTGGAGCCCAGGGACAGAAGGAGGAGGAGGTGGAGGAGAGAGGAGGGATTGCCACACACACAGCTGGGGAACAGCTGACGTTACTGAACCCCAATAAAAGAGGAGCAACTGTGGTCTGTGCGGACAGCACTTCTGGACAACAACTAGCGGTGTTGGAGCCCAGGGACAGAAGGAGGAGGAGGAGGTGGAGGAGAGAGGAGGGATTGCCACACACACAGCTGGGGAACAGCTGACGTTACTGAACCCCAATAACAGAGGAGCGACTGTGGACTGTGCGGACAGCACTTCCGGACAACAACTAGCAGTGTTGGAGCCCAGGGACAGAAGGAGGAGGAGGTGGAGGAGAGAGGAGGGATTGCCACACACACAGCTGGGGAACAGCTGACGTTACTGAACCCCAATAACAGAGGAGCGACTGTTGACTGTGCGGACAGCACTTCCGGACAACAACTAGCGGTGTTGGAGCCCAGGGACAGAAGGAGGAGGAGGTGGAGGAGAGAGGAGGGATTGCCACACACACAGCTGGGGAACAGCTGACATTACTGAACCCCAATAACAGAGGAGCGACTGTGGACTGTGCGGACAGCACTTCCGGACAACAACAAGCGGTGTTGGAGCCCAGGGACAGAAGGAGGAGGAGGAGGTGGAGGAGAGAGGAGGGATTGCCACACACACAGCAGGGGAACAGCTGACGTTACTGAACCCCAATAACAGAGGAGTGACTGTTGACTGTGCGGACAGCACTTCCGGACAACAACTAGCGGTGTTGGAGCCCAGTGACAGAAGGAGGAGGAGGAGGTGGAGGAGAAAGGAGGGATTGCCACACACACAGCTGGGGAACAGCTGACGTTACTGAACCCCAATAACAGAGGAGCGACTGTGGACTGTGCGGACAGCACTTCCGGACAACAACTAGCGGTGTTGGAGCCCAGGGACAGAAGGAGGAGGAGGTGGAGGAGAGAGGAGGGATTGCCACACACACAGCTGGGGAACAGCTGACGTTACTGAACCCCAATAACAGAGGAGCGACTGTTGACTGTGCGGACAGCACTTCCGGACAACAACTAGCGGTGTTGGAGCCCAGTGACAGAAGGAGGAGGAGGTGGTGGAGAGAGGCGGGATTGCCACACACACAGCTGGGGAACAGCTGACGTTACTGAACCCCAATAACAGAGGAGCGACTGTGGACTGTGCGGACAGCACTTCCGGACAACAACTAGCGGTGTTGGAGCCCAGGGACAGAAGGAGGAGGAGGAGGTGGAGGAGAGAAGAGGGATTGCCACACACACAGCAGGGGAACAGCAGACGTTACTGAACCCCAATAACGGAGGAGCAACTGTAGACTGTGCGGACAGCACTTCCGGACAACAACTAGTGGTGTTGGAGCCCAGGGACAGAAGGAGGATGAGGAGGTGGAGGAGAGAGGAGGGATTGCCACACACACAGCTGGGGAACAGCTGATGTTACTGAACCCCAATAACAGAGGAGCGACTGTGGACTGTGCGGACAGCACTTCCGGACAACAACTAGCGGTGTTGGAGCCCAGGGACAGAAGGAGGAGAAGGTGGAGGAGAGAGGAGGGATTGCCACACACACAGCTGGGGAACAGCTGACGTTACTGAACCCCAATAACAGAGGAGCGACTGTTGACTGTGCGGACAGCACTTCCGGACAACAACTAGCGGTGTTGGAGCCCAGGGACAGAAGGAGGAGGAGGTGGAGGAGAGAGGAGCGATTGCCACACACACAGCTGGGGAACAGCTGGCGTTACTGATCCCCAATAACAGAGGAGCGACTGTGGACTGTGCGGACAGCACTTCCGGACAACAACTAGCGGTGTTGGAGCCCAGGGACAGAAGGAGGAGGAGGTGGAGGAGAGAGGAGGGATTGCCACACACACAGCTGGGGAACAGCTGACGTTACTGAACCCCAATAACAGAGGAGCGACTGTTGACTGTGCGGACAGCACTTCCGGACAACAACTAGCGGTGTTGGAGCCCTGGGACAGAAGGAGGAGGAGGAGGTGGAGGAGAGAGGAGGGATTGCCACACACACAGCAGGGGAACAGCTGACGTTACTGAACCCCAATAACAGAGGAGCGACTGTTGACTGTGCAGACAGCACTTCCGGACAACAACTAGCGGTGTTGGAGCCCAGGGACAGAAGGAGGAGGTGGAGGAGAGAGGAGGGATTGCCACACACACAGCTGGGGAACAGCTGACATTACTGAACCCCAATAACAGAGGAGTGACTGTTGACTGTGCGGACAGCACTTCCGGACAACAACTAGCGGTGTTGGAGCCCTGGGACAGAAGGAGGAGGAGGAGGTGGAGGAGAAAGGAGGGATTGCCACACACACAGCTGGGGAACAGCTGACGTTACTGAACCCCAATAACAAAGGAGCGACTGTGGACTGTGCGGACAGCACTTCCGGACAACAAGTAGCGGTGTTGGAGCCCAGGGACAGAAGGAGGAGGAGGTGGAGGAGAGAGGAGGGATTGCCACACACACAGCTGGGGAACAGCTGACGTTACTGAACCCCAATAACAGAGGAGCGACTGTTGACTGTGCGGACAGCACTTCCGGACAACAACTAGCGGTGTTGGAGCCCAGGGACAGAACTAGGAGGAGGTGGAGGAGAAAGGAGGGATTGCCACACACACAGCTGGGGAACAGCTGACGTTACTGAACCCCAATAACAGAGGAGCGACTGTGGACTGTGCGGACAGCACTTCCGGACAACAACTAGCGGTGTTGGAGCCCAGGGACAGAAGGAGGAGGAGGAGGTGGAGGAGAGAAGAGGGATTGCCACACACACAGCAGGGGAACAGCTGACGTTACTGAACCCCAATAACGGAGGAGCGACTGTAGACTGTGCAGACAGCACTTCCAGGCAACAACTAGCGGTGTTGGAGCCCAGGGACAGAAGGAGGAGGAGGAGGTGGAGGAGAGAGGAGGGATTGCCACACACACAGCTGGGGAACAGCTGATGTTACTGAACCCCAATAACAGAGGAGCAACTGTGGACTGTGCGGACAGCACTTCCGGACAACAACTAGCGGTGTTGGAGCCCAGGGACAGAAGGAGGAGGAGGTGGAGGAGAGAGGAGGGATTTCCACACACACAGCTGGGGAACAGCTGACGTTACTGAACCCCAATAACAGAGGAGCGACTGTTGACTGTGCGGACAGCACTTCCGGACAACAACTAGCGGTGTTGGAGCCCAGGGACAGAAGGAGGAGGAGGTGGAGGAGAGAGGAGCGATTGCCACACACACAGCTGGGGAACAGCTGACGTTACTGATCCCCAATAACAGAGGAGCGACTGTGGACTGTGCGGACAGCACTTCCGGACAACAACTAGCGGTGTTGGAGCCCAGGGACAGAAGGAGGAGGAGGTGGAGGAGAGAGGAGGGATTGCCACACACACTGCTGGGGAACAGCTGACGTTACTGAACCCCAATAACAGAGGAGCGACTGTTGACTGTGCGGACAGCACTTCCGGACAACAACTAGCGGTGTTGGAGCCCAGGGACAGAAGGAGGAGGAGGAGGTGGAGGAGAGAGGAGGGATTGCCACGCACACAGCAGGGGAACAGCTGACGTTACTGAACCCCAATAACAGAGGAGCGACTGTTGACTGTGCGGACAGCACTTCCGGACAACAACTAGCGGTGTTGGAGCCCAGGGACAGAAGGAGGAGGAGGAGGTGGAGGAGAGAGGAGGGATTGCCACACAAACAGCTGGGGAACAGCTGACGTTACTGAACCCCAATAACAGAGGAGCGACTGTTGACTGTGCGGACAGCACTTCCGGACAACAACTAGCGGTGTTGGAGCCCAGGGACAGAAGGAGGAGGAGGTGGAGGAAAGAGGAGCGATTGCCACACACACAGCTGGGGAACAGCTGACGTTACTGATCCCAATAACAGAGGAGCGACTGTGGACTGTGCGGACAGCACTTCCGGACAACAACCAGCGGTGTTGGAGCCCAGGGACAGAAGGAGGAGGAGGTGGAGGAAAGAGGAGCGATTGCCACACACACAGCTGGGGAACAGCTGACGTTACTGAACCCCAATAACAGAGGAGCGACTGTTGACTGTGCGGACAGCACTTCCGGACAACAACTAGCGGTGTTGGAGCCCAGGGACAGAAGGAGGAGGAGGAGGTGGAGGAGAGAGGAGGGATTGCCACACACACAGCAGGGGAACAGCTGACATTACTGAACCCCAATAACAGAGGAGCGACTGTTGACTGTGCGGACAGCACTTCCGGACAACAACTAGCGTTGTTGGAGCCCAGGGACAGAAGGAGGAGGAGGAGGTGGAGGAGAGAGAAGGGATTGCCACACACACAGCTGGGGAACAGCTGACGTTACTGAACCCCAATAACAGAGGAGCGACTGTGTGCCACAGTTGGGCCATACTGGTCTTGCCTTGGGCAGAGGCACTGCTTCTGCTCCCTCTTTGTGCAGAGCCTCCTCCACTGCCTGGACGCACTGAGCTGCTTTGTAATGCACTAGCAGCACTTCTCTCAGTTGGACTGGAAAAGATGATGGAATTCCCGCATTTTTCGCTCCCGGTTCAACGGTGTGATGAGGCTTTCTACGTTGTCCTGGTAGCGAGGATCGAGGAGGCTGAACACCCAATAATCAGACATGTTGAGAATGTGGGCGATGCGGCGGTCGTTTCTCAGGCACTGCAGCATGTAATCCACCATGTGCTGCAGACTGCCAACTGGCCAAGAAACGCTGTCCCCTGCTTGAGGCGTGATCTCTGCCCGCTCATCATCACCCCACCCTCGCTGTACACACTGACTACTGGACAATTGTGTAACTCCCTCCTCTGGACGGATGTCTTCCTCCTCCATTGACTCCTCCTCATCCTCCTCACAAAGTGTCCCATGCCTACGCGTTTGTGAGGAACCACGTGGCGCTGACTGTCCAGAAGATGATGGAAATGGTGAATCCTCATCCTCCACCTCTTCCACAACATCATCCCTTAGCGCTTGCAGTGATGTTTCAAGCAGGCAGATAAGGGGGACAGTCATGCTGACTAGTGCATCATCTGCACTCGCCATCCACGTGGAATAATCGAAGGGACGCAAAACCTGGCAGACGTCCTTCATAGTGGCCCACTCTGTGGTTGTGAAGTCTGAACGGCGCGGAGTGCGACTTCTTTGCGCCTGATGCAGCTGGTACTCCATTACTGCTTGCTGCTGCTCACACAACCGCTCCAACATATGTAACGTGGAATTCCACCTGGTAGGTAGGTCACATATGATGCGATGTTCCGGAAGGCGGAATCGGCGCTGCAGAGCCGCAATGAGTGATTTTGCCGTGCTGGAACGCTGCAAGTGAGCACACTCTAGGCGGGCCTTGTGCAGCAGTGCATCAAGATCCGGATAGTCCCTCAAAAAACTCTGCACGACCAAATTGAGCACATGTGCCAGACATGGGATGTGAGTGAGGTTGCCGAGGCCCAGAGTTGCCACCAGATTTCGGCCATTATCACACACTACCATGCCTGGCTGGAGATTCACTGCCACAAACCACACATCGCTCTCCTGCTTGATGGTATTCCAGAGCTCCTGCGCTGTGTGGCTTCGATTCCCCAAAGAAATTAATTTCAAGACGGCCTGTTGATGTTTGGCCACGGCTGTGCTCATGTCGGTCATAACAGGTAAACGTTCACGGGTCCATGTGGAGGTGGACTGTGACGGCTCCTGCAGCGACGATTCTGAGGAACTTGTGTAAGAGGAGGAGTCAATGCGTACAGACTGGATTCCTGCAATCCTTGGAGTGGGCAGGACACATCCTGCGCCACTCGCACGATCTGTACCCGGCTCAACAACATTAACCCAATGGGCAGTGAGGGAAAGGTATCGCCCCTGTCCATGTTGACTGGTCCACGCATCGGTGGTGAGGTGGACCTTGCTACTGACGGCGTTCAGTAGCGTGTGTTTTATGTGTCCCTCCACATGCTTGTGCAGGGCAGGGACGGCTTGCCTGCTGAAATAAAAGCGGCTGGGCACATTGTACTGTGGGACTACCAATGACATCAAGTCACGGAAGCTGTCAGTCTCCACCAGCCTGAATGACAGCATTTCCAGTGACAGAAGTTTGGCAATGCCTGCAGTCAGAGCCTGTGCTCGTGGGTGGTTTGCCGAGAAAGGCCGCCTTTTCTCCCATGCCTGTACTACCGATGGCTGTAGACTGGCCTGGGAGTGTGAGGATAACTGGGAACGTGGTGCTGCGGGTGGAATTACAGTGGGTCTCTGGACAACAGGGCCAGAGTTTCTTCCACGGTGATCCTGGGAGGAAGCCGAACCAGCTGCATGTGAGCTGGAGGAAGAGGCAACACGAGCTGAAGAGGTGGTAGCTGCCGCTGTTGGTTGGCCTAGCTCTTCAGTGTGTTTCTGTAACTCCGCCGCGTGCCTGGTCCGCACATGTTTCCACATGTTGGAGGTATTGAGGTTGCTGACATTTCTACCTCTTTTGACTTTGTGATGACACACCTTGCATTTGACATAGCAAATGTCATCTGCAACTGTGTCAAAAAAGGACCAGGCACTGCAAGTCTTGGGAGCGCCCTTTTTGGCTGTTGGAAGAGACACGCTCCTAACGGGTGCCAAAGTGGAGGCTACAGGATCCGCTGTCTTCCCCCTCCCTCTCCCTCTTTGGCCCGTTCGGGGAATCTCTTCCTCAGAGCTGCTCCCACCACCTTCCTGTCCCTCACGCCACGATGGGTCAAGGACCTCATCATCTACACTACCCTCTGCCACCAACTGCTCCTCCTGGGTAGTCTTAGCAGCAGAGCACGCACCAGAAAGTGGCACCTGAGTGTCATCAGCGGATGCGTTCTGCGGTGTGGTGACCGGAGGCACTGGCCCACCCACCTCTTCAGACTCAGAGAGAAAAAGCTGTTGGGCATCTGTTATGATTGAACTGGTGGTTAGGAGCACTAGAAATGACCAGATGAGCAAACTAGTAATACAGGACGAGCTCTGGGAAGTGGGAGCTCTGCTGACCGCAACCTCTAATCCTATCAAAACAACTAGAAATAGCCATGGAGCGTTCCTGACTCTGCCTAGATGCCTCTTCACAGCCTAAGAGCTAACTACCCCTAAAGATAGAAAATACAGCCTAGCTTGCCTCAGAGAAATTCCCCAAAGAAATAGGCAGCCCCCCACATATATTGACTGTGAATTAAGATGGAAGTCACAAACACAGGAATGAAATAGGCTTCAGCAAACGAGGCCAGACTTAACTAAATAGACTGAGGATAGAAAAGGTATCTTTGCGGTCAGCATAAAAAACTAACAAAAAACCACGCAGAGTGTGCAAAAGAAACCACCGCACCGACTCACGGCGCGGTGGTGCCACTCTGCATCCCAGAGCTTCCAGCTAACAAGACAAAATCATAATAGCAAGCTGGACAAAAACACAATGGTAACAAATAAGCTAGCAGGGACTTAGCTTTTGCTGAAGTAGACAGGTCATCTGAAAGATCCAAGAAAACTGAACCAGTACTAGGACATTGACAGCTGGCATCAGGTAACGATCTGACTGGAGTTAAATAGAGCAGCCAGCCAAGGCCTAAACGAGATCAGCTGGAGAAGGAACCTCAGAACCAGCAGCTCCACTCACAGCCACCAGAGGGAGTCCATGGACAGAACTCGCCGAAGTACCATTCATAACCACAGGAGGGAGTTCGAAAACAGAATTCACAACAGTACCCCCCCTTGAGGAGGGGTCACCGAACCCTCACCAGAGCCTCCAGGCCGATCCGGATGAGCCAAATGAAAGGCACGAACAAGATCGGCAGCATGAACATCAGAGGCAACCACCCAGGAATTATCCTCCTGACCATAACCTTTCCACTTGACTAGGTACTGAAGTTTCCGTCTCGAAACACGAGAATCCACAATCTTCTCCACCACATACTCCAACTCCCCCTCAACCAACACCAGGGTAGGAGGATCAACGGAGGGAACCATAGGAGCCACATATCTCCGCAATAACGACCTATGGAACACATTATGGATGGCGAAAGAAGCTGGAAGGTCCAAACGAAATGACACAGGATTAAGAATTTCAGAAATCTTATAAGGACCAATGAAACGAGGCTTAAACTTAGGAGACGAAACCTTCATAGGAACATAACGAGACGACAACCAAACCAAATCCCCAACACGAAGTCGGGGACCAACACAGCGACGGCGGTTAGCGAAACGTTGAGCCTTCTCCTGGGACAATGTCAAATTGTCCACTACGTGAGTCCAAATTTGCTGCAACCTGTCCACCACAGAATCCACACCAGGACAGTCCGAAGGCTCAACCTGCCCTGAAGAAAAACGAGGGTGGAAACCAGAATTACAGAAAAAAGGCGAAACCAAAGTGGCCGAGCAGGCCCGATTATTAAGGGCGAACTCAGCCAAAGGCAAGAAGGACACCCAATCATCCTGATAAGCAGAAACAAAGCATCTCAGATATGTTTCCAAAGTCTGACTTGTTCGTTCGGTTTGGCCATTTGTCTGAGGATGGAAAGCTGAAGAAAAAGACAAATCAATGCCCATCTTAGCACAAAAGGACCGCCAAAATCTTGAAACAAACTGGGAACCTCTGTCCGACACGATGTTCTCCGGAATGCCATGTAAACGAACCACATGCTGGAAAAACAATGGAACCGAATCATAGGAGGAAGGCAATTTAGGCAAAGGTACCAAATGGACCATCTTAGAGAAGCGATCAAAAACCACCCAGATAACTGATATCCTCTGAGAGACAGGGAGAGCTGAAATAAAATCTATGGAAATATGCGTCCAGGGCCTCTTCATGACCGGCAAGGGCAAAAGCAACCCACTGGCACGAGAACACCAGGGCTTAGCCCGAGCACAAGTCCCACAGGACTGCACAAAAGAACGCACATCTCGTGACAAGGAAGGCCACCAAAAGAATCTAGCCACCAAATCTCTGGTACCAAAGATTCCAGGATGACCAGCCAACACCGAACAATGAACCTCAGAGATAACTCTACTAGTCCATCTATCAGGGACAAACAGCTTCTCCACTGGGCAACGGTCAGGTCTATCAGCCTGAAACTCCTGCAGCAAATCAGGAGAGATGGCAGACAAAATTACCCCCTCTTTGAGAATACCAGCCGGCTCAGGAACTCCCGGAGAATCAGGCACAAAACTCCTTGAAAGGGCATCAGCCTTCTCATTCTTAGAACCCGGAAAGGTACGAAACCACAAAACTGAAGCGGGAGAAAAACAGCGACCATCGAGCCTGTCTAGGATTCAACCGCTTGGCAGACTCGAGATAAGTCAGATTCTTGTGATCCGTCAAGACCACCACGCGATGCTTGGCTCCTTCAAGCCAATGTCACCACTCCTCAAACGCCCACTTCACAGCCAACAACTCTCGATTGCCCACATCATAATTGCGCTCAGCAGGCGAAAACTTTCTAGAAAAGAAAGCACATGGTTTCATCACAGGGCCATCAGAACCTCTTTGAGACAAAACAGCCGCTGCTCCAATCTCAGAAGCATCCACCTCGACCTGAAACGGGAGCGAAACATCTGGCTGACACAACACAGGGGCAGAAGAAAAACGATGCTTCAGCTCCTGAAAAGCCTCAACGGCCGCAGAGGTCCAATTGACCACATCCGCACCTTTCTTGGTTAAATCAGTCAATGGTTTAACAACACTAGAAAAATTAGCGATGAAGCGACGGTAAAAATTAGCAAAGCCCAGGAATTTCTGAAGGCTCTTCACAGAAGTAGGCTGAGTCCAATCATAAATGGCCTGAACTTTAACAGGGTCCATCTCGATAGTAGAAGGGGAAAAAATGAAGCCCAAAAATGAAACCTTCTGAACTCCAAAGAGACATTTAGACCCCTTCACAAACAAGGAATTAGCACGAAGGACCTGGAACACCATTCTGACCTGCTTCACATGAGACTCCCAATCGTCCGAAAAGACCAAAATATCATCCAAATATACAATCATGAATCTATCCAGGTACTTTCAGAAGATGTCATGCATAAAGGACTGAAACACAGATGGAGCATTAGAAAGCCCGAATGGCATCACCAAGTACTCAAAATGGCCCTCGGGCGTATTAAATGCTGTTTTCCATTCGTCGCCCCGTTTAATACGCACAAGATTATACGCCCCTCGAAGATCTATCTTGGTGAACCAGCTAGCCCCCTTAATCCGAGCAAACAAATCAGACAGTAGCGGCAAAGGGTACTGAAATTTGACGGTGATTTTATTGAGAAGGCGGTAATCTATACAAGGTCTCAGAGAACCATCCTTCTTGGTCACAAAAAAGAACCCTGCTCCCAACGATGACGACGACAGGCGAATATGCCCTTTCTCCAAGGACTCCTTTATATAACTCCGCATTGCAGTGTGTTCTGGCACAGATAAATTGAACAGTCGGCCCTTCGGAAACTTACTACCAGGAATCAAATTAATAGCACAATCGCAATCCCTATGAGGAGGTAGGGCACTGGATTTGGGCTCATCAAATACATCCCGGTAATCTGACAAGAACTCAGGGACTTCAGAAGGATGAGAAGACGAAATAGACAACAATGGGACATCCCCATGTACCCCTTGACAACCCCAACTGGATACAGACATTGATTTCCAATCCAATACTGGATTATGGACCTGTAGCCATGGCAAACCCAAAACGACCACATCATGCAGATTATGCAACACCAAAAAGCGAATATCCTCCTGATGTGCAGGAGCCATGCACATGGTCAATTGAGTCCAGTACTGAGGCTTATTCTTGGCCAAAGGTGTAGCGTCAATTCCTCTCAATGGAATAGGATACTGTAAGGGCTCCAAGAAAAAACCACAGCGCCTGGCAAACTCCAAGTCCACCAAATTCAGGGCAGCGCCTGAATCCACAAATGCCATAACAGAATAGGACGACAAAGAGCAAATCAGAGTAACGGACAAAATAAATTTTGGCTGTACCGTACCAATGGTGGCAGACTTGGCGAACCGTTTAGTGCGCTTAGGACAATCAGAGATAGCATGAGTGGAGTCACCACAGTAGAAACACAGCCCATTCTGACGTCTGTACTCTTGCCGTTCAGCTCTGGTCAAGGTCCTGTCACATTGCATAGGCTCAGGCCTCTGCTCAGAAAACACCACCAAATGGTGCACATTTTTGCGCTCACGTAAGCGTCGATCGATCTGAATGGCCAAGGACATAAAAAAATACCTACAAAAGAAGGCACCACATACACAATATTATTTAAAAAGTCCTTTATTAATAGCAAATAAACCAACAGGGTGGTCATAAAATTGCCTAATCCGGCAAAGGTGAGACACAACAGACACAAAACAAAGCTTTTTCCGTGTGAAACGCGCGTCGGGTGTGGTGGACTCCTGGACCTCTTTTTTCATATGGGTAAACACTTGTTGTTTAGGTAGTTTTTGTGGCTATATGGCCTAGCAAGGGCATTTTCCATGTTGCCCACGGACCGATATATGTGGTTTACTTAAACCTTGTGACTTTCACTTATCATATACCGGTCCTATGTGCAAATATTACAATTATTCTTGTTTCATTTATATATTTAATTATGTGCCCTGCCATACTATTTATCTTATATACCTAGTTCCCATGTGTTCAGCATTGTGTCACATTTTGTGCGCATACATTATGTGTTGTTATTTTTAGGTCTATGTGTCCGCCTTTGTTTTGTGTCTGTTGTGTCTCACCTTTGCCGGATTAGGCAATTTTATGACCACCCTGTTGGTTTATTTGCTATTAATAAAGGACTTTTTAAATAATATTGTGTATGTGGTGCCTTCTTTTGTAGGTATTTATTTATGCTTGGCTAACCACGATAGGATCTATTATTGGTGTTGTGGCCAAGGACATAGACTCATTCAGACCAGTAGGCGTGGGGAATCCCACCACAACATCCTTAAGGGCTTCAGAAAGACCCTTTCTGAAAATTGCTGCCAGGGCACATTCATTCCACTGAGTAAGCACAGACCACTTTCTAAACTTCTGACAATATAACTCCGCTTCATCCTGACCCTGACACAAAGCCAGCAAAATTTTCTCTGCCTGATCCACTGAATCTGGTTCATCATAAAGCAATCCAAGCGCCAGAAAAAACGCATCTACATTATGCAATGCAGGATCTCCTGGCGCAAGGGAAAATGCCCAGTCTTGAGGGTCGCCACGCAGCAAAGAAATAATGATTTTTACTTGCTGAATGGGGTCACCAGAGGAGCGGGGTTTCAAAGCAAAAAACAGTCTACAATTATTTTTGAAATTCAGGAACTTAGATCTATCCCCAGAAAACAAATCAGGAATTGGAATTCTGGGTTCTAACATCGGGTTCTGAACTACATAATCTTGAATGCCTTGTACCCTTACAGTAAGTTGATCCACACAAGAGGACAGACCTTGAATGTCCATATCTACACCTGTGTCCTGAACCACCCAGAGATTTAGGGGAAAAGAGAAACAAAACACGCTGCAGAGGAAAAAAAAATGGTCTCAGAACTTCTCTTATCCCTCTATTGAGATGCAACACTTTACGGGCCAGCTGTACTGTTATGATTGAACTGGTGGTTAGGAGCACTAGAAATGACCAGATGAGCAAACTAGTAATACAGGACGAGCTCTGGGAAGTGGGAGCTCTGCTGACCGCAACCCCTAATCCTATCACAACAACTAGAAATAGCCGTGGAGCGTTCCTGACTCTGCCTAGATGCCTCTTCACAGCCTAAGAGCTAACTACCCCTAAAGATAGAAAATACAGCCTAGCTTGCCTCAGAGAAATTCCCCAAAGAAATAGGCAGCCCCCCACATATATTGACTGTGAGTTAAGATGGAAGTCACAAACACAGGAATGAAATAGGTTTCAGCAAACGAGGCCAGACTTAACTAAATAGACTGAGGATAGAAAAGGTATCTTTGCGGTCAGCATAAAAAACTAACAAAAAACCACGCAGAGTGTGCAAAAGAGAGCACCGCACTGACTCACGGCGCGGTGGTGCCACTCTGCATCCCAGAGCTTCCAGCTAACAAGACAAAATCATAATAGCAAGCTGGACAAAAACACAATGGTAACAAATAAGCTAGCAGGGACTTAGCTTTTGCTGAAGTAGACAGGTCATCTGAAAGATCCTAGAAAACTGAACCAGTACTAGGACATTGACAGCTGGCATCAGGTAACGATCTGACTGGAGTTAAATAGAGCAGCCAGCCAAGGCCTAAATGAGATCAGCTGGAGAAGGAACCTCAGAACCAGCAGCTCCACTCACAGCCACCAGAGGGTGTCCATGGACAGAACTCGCCGAAGTACCATTCATAACCACAGGAGGGAGTTCGAGAACAGAATTCCCAACAGCATCACTGCACACTGCCTCTTCTGCCATTTCTCCAATGCTGCTTGGCTGGCCCCCAGTTTCCAAGCCAAGAGATTCAGAGAACAGAAGTAGAGATGGCTCCTGTCCTGGGCTCTCTGTCTGCCTGGGCAATTTGGCAGGTGGTGAAGAGACAGATGGGTGCTCTCCAGTGCTCTGTGTCTGAGAGGATGTGGCACTAATTGAAGTCGATGCGTTAGCTGCCATCCATCCGACAATGGCTTCAATTTGTTCTTCACGCAGCAGCGGTGTACGGCGCTCTCCGACAAAGCTGCGCATGAAGTACTGTTCCCTGGTGAAACTGGGTGCTGATGAGTCACAGGTGCCCGCAGCAGGCACAGAATCCCCACGTCCTCTCCCTGCTCCGCGCCCACGCCCACGTGCCTTACTCCCTGCCTTCTTCATCTTGGTTGACTGATAAAGATAAGCAGAAAAGTACTAACGGCTTTGTGTGCTTATTCCTGAACAGCTCCTAACAGGTATAAGAAACAATAATTTTCTAAAGTGTGGACTAGACTTTAATATCAGCTAATGTGGCCTACACAACTGTAAAGTGGTGTGTTTGGTGAACTTTATTATTTATTTATATTTTGGGGGCTGAACTGACAACTGGGCGAGCTGCAGTCACACGGAGACCGTGCAGACAGCCGTAAACGGCGCTGCAAAGCCCCAAAAACCTTCTCTACGTTATCCTATGTAGTGTTTTTCCACAATTTAGCTGGATACGGGTGGAAAGACACTAATAGGAATTTTTTGAAAAAATGTGCAGCAGCCTGCACTACTTAGAAAAAAGGAAATTGGATTTCACGGTATGATGCAGTGATTTACCCTGAGCTGGATACAACCGGCTATGGCTGCACACAGACTACAGGGCGAGCTGCAGTCACACGGTGACCGTGCAGACAGCCGTAAACGGCGCTGCAAGGCCCCAAACACCTCCTCTACGTTATCCTATGTAGTGTTTTTCCACAATTTTGCTGGATACGGGTGGAAAGACACTAATAGGAATTTTTTGAAAAAATGTGCAGCAGCCTGCACTACTTAGAAAAAAGGAAATTGGATTTCACGGTATGACGCAGTGATTTACCCTGAGCTGGATACAACCGGCTATGGCTGCACACAGACTACAGGGCGAGCTGCAGTCACACGGAGACCATGCAGACAGCCGTAAACGGCGCTGCAAGGCCCCAAAAACCTCCTCTACGTTATCCTATGTAGTGTTTTTCCACAATTTAGCTGGATACGGGTGGAAAGACACTAATAGGAATTTTTTGAAAAAATGTGCAGCAGCCTGCACTACTTAGAAAAAAGGAAATTGGATTTCACGGTATGACGCAGTGATTTACCCTGAGCTGGATACAACCGGCTATGGCTGCACACAGACTACAGGGCGAGCTGCAGTCACACGGAGACCGTGCAGACAGCCGTAAACGGCGCTGCAAGGCCCAAAAACACTCCTCTACGTTATCCTATCTAGTGTTTTTCCACAATTTAGCTGGATACGGGTGGAAAGACACTAATAGGAATTATTAGAAAAAATGTGCAGCAGCCTGCACTACTTGAAAAAAAAAAATAGAACAGTATGAGGCAGTGAACCACCCTCCCTGAACTGAATACAACCAGCTATGGCCTATGGCTGCACACAGACTAGAGAGTGGGCTGCACACACACACACACACAGAGACCTTGCAGATCGCTGTGAAAACAGCGCTGCAAGGCAAAAGCAAGGTGATTAGTAGGTGAACACAGCGGTTGCTAAATTAGCCTTGGAAAGGAACAATGAAGCAAATCGCTATCTCAACTGGCCCTCAGTCAGCAAACAGCGTCCTGTCACTAACTGAATTCACAGCAGAGTGAGCACAAAATTGCACCAGCGACTTTTAAACTGCAGCATTACATCATTTCAGCAGCCAATCACAGCCTTGCCAGTAGTTTCATGCCCACCATGCTGAACAGGATGTGCCCACACTCAGAATCATTCCTCATTGGCTAAATTCTTGCAGTTTGAATCCTGAGAACTTCCGATTCCGGTATCCGATACGCGGCAAGTATCGGATCTCGGTATCGGAATTCCGATACTGCCGATACCCGATACTTGCGGTATCGGAATGCTCAACACTAATCATCAAATATTTTTGCAATTTGCTAGATTGAAATTCAGCAAAATTATGGCCATCTTGCTAAACAGTAGAATGCCAGGCAAATGGTTAAAAGAAATACTAATACACAGGTTAATAAAGAAAAAACAATACACTGGCGCTCCGAGAGTGGAGAGTAGGGAGGAAAGACGGGGGGAAAAAAAAGGGAAAACAATCGTAGCTGCTGGTGATAAAAACAGGGTCTGTGTATCACCCTGTGGGTTATGAAAATAGCAGAAAACAGTGGTAAATGACCTGCGCTGGTGTGTGTGTCTTCAGTTGCACTTGGGGTTGTGCATGAGGGCAATAGCTAGCTGGCAAATAGAAGGCTTACAACAGGTGTAATTGTGTACTTACTAGATGCCAAAAAGATGGTGTGAGCGCGGATCCTCCTAGTGCTGGAAGTCTGGCTCTGTGCTGCAAGGTCGTGGGATCAGGGGATAGAGGTAGCGTATTGATTCACGCGAGTCAGGTCTGCTGGAGGGACGCAGGAGCCTAGTAGGAACCGCCAACTTCTGGCGTGCCCCGGCCAGAAGGAACGCCGAAGCGGTGGCGGAGTGTGGAAGGGGCGTGGCGAGCAGTGTGACATCACAGCTAGTGGGCGGGCGCGTATGCGGATTAACCAATCCAACGCGTTTCGAAGGATGCGATCCTTCTTCGTCAGGGCTGGAGTTCCCCAAAGAGCCCTCCTCTTATATAGCAGCAACTTGCCCGCCTCCTACAGAAAAAACTGCCTGGCATCCCTGATTAGTGAGACTAGTAGATGGTACATGTGGAGCACCCCCACTGCCGCAGGGCTGAGGGGCACCCGATACCGGGCCGCTACGTCTCGTTTCTGGGGTTGTCACGGTGGCTGGGCCCGGTCCGTGACCCTGCTGAGGGGCGTCCAGTGAAAGTTGAGAATGTGATAAGGTTGTGGTGCGGTGCAGGTCGCAGTAAATAACGAGGACATCAGGTTGCAGTCTCTTTACCTCTTTACTGAAGGCTTCAGGATCCTCAGTCCGGAATACGGTTAACCGGGCTGCGGGAGTCCGGCCGGTCCGATGGCACTTCCAGAGTTCCCTTTGCAGGTGGAAATCTGTGCCTACCTTCTAGCGCTTGTGTGTTGTGGTCCTCCCCTGCTGTGCTTATGGGATAGTCCCCACAACAGTTGTGTCTGTTTCTGAAGTTCCCTCACAACTCGATTTTGATGTTCTTCTTCGTCCCCCAAGATGATATGGCTAGGATGCACCCGTATGACGGGTAGGCTTGGAGCTCTTCCGGGACCCTAGTGTCGCCCCTCTCCAACTGTTGCCCCCTATGTCTTCTTAGGTGATTTGAGTGAGACAGCCCGCCTATAACTGACTGTCCTGCCGTAGGTTTGAAGTAAGGCCTGGAGCTCAATACTTCCTCGGCGTTTCCGGCCACCGGCTACGTGCCTCAGTAGGATGTTGCCTCGTCTTACAGCACGACTCCTACTGGTGTTTCTCCTTGTTGCGTTGATCTCGTTTCTCACTCAGCACAATAAACCTCGCTTCTTGTCCTTTCTTGGGGTACCGCCGCGATGAAGTGCAGGCACGGTCCCATAACGTTCTTTCCTGTTCGCTAGGCCTCTGTCAGGATCCCACCCCTGACAGGGACCCCCCTGAATCTTCCCCTGCAACACCCTCTGCCACAGGATGTTGCCTGGTTCCAACCCAGTCAGCTTCTCCCTAACTTCCTATCTAACCCCCAGTTTTACCAGATTGTGAGGAGTGGCCTAATACATAGCACCCTTAGCTCCCCCTGGAGGCCAGACTGTGAAGTGTATTGGTGTCTGTGATACCTGGTCAGGTGAACTCCTTCAGTGCCATCAGACGTACCATAGCCCCCCTTAGCGGCGGAGCATCAGTACTGCAACGACCAGGACTCTTGGGCGCTGCACATGGATAAGATTGCAGCGCGATTAGTGCACTAGATAGCGGGGAGGCCATGAATTAGAGCCTTGAGAGGGGATTCACCTAAGTGCCTGATTAGTAAAGAATGTTTTAATGTGGCATGCTTGGTAGATAACAGGAAGAACCCATTCGATGATACAACTTCTTTTATCTATGTTCTCCAGTTTGCTTTCCCATACATCTCCATGCGCCCCTAATTCAGTTCTTCCTGTTATCTACCAAGCATGTTGCATTAAAACATTCTTTACTAATCAGGCACTTAGGTGAATCCCCTCTCAAGGCTCTAATTCATGGCCTCCCCGCTATCTAGTGCACTAATCGCGCTGCAATCTTATCCATGTACCATCTACTAGTCTCACTAATCAGGGATGCCAGGCAGTTTTTTCTGTAGGAGGCGGGCAAGTAGCTGCTGTATAAGAGGAGGGCTCTATGGGGAACTCCAGCCCTGACGAAGAAGGATCGCATCCTTTGAAACGCGTTGGATTGGTTAATCCGCATACGCGCCCGCCCACTAGCTGTGACGTCACACTGCTCGCCACGCCCCTTCCACACTTCTCCACCGCTTCGCGTTGCTTCCGGCTGGGGCACGCCAGAAGTTCGCGGTTCCTACTAGGCTCCTGCATCCCTCCAGCAGACCTGACTCGTGCGGATCAATACGCTACCTCTATCCCCTGATCCTCCGACCTTGCAGCATGGAGCCAGACTTCCAGCACTAGGAGGATCTGCGCTCACACCATCTTTTCGGCATCCAGTAAGTACACAATTACACCTGTTGTAAGCCTTCTATTTGCCAGCTATTGCCCTCATGCACAACCCCAAGTGCAACTGTAGACACACACACCAGCGCAGGTGATTTACCACTGTTTTCTTCAAATACTAATACACACCTTACACCTCACCAAGTCATCTGGTTCTCTGTGCTTCTTCCCCTTCCCCCATCACATACATGCTCTTCAGCCTATTCACTTCTGACCATGGCTTGTGGCTTGACTGTACTTCTGATGTCAATGTGTGCCATTCCATTGAGGCACCCAACATGACATCACAACTAGGGATGAGCGGACCCATGAAATTTCACTTCCTCGGGTTTGGCCAAACTTTAGTCCAAAGTTTGGTTCGGGTACCAGAACTTGACCCCGGTTCCAAACCCCATATAAGTCAATGGGGGACTCAAACTTTGGTGCTACAAAATGGCTGTAAAATGGTTGTAGTAAGGGCTAGGGGGTAGCAAAAGGAATGGGTAAAAATTGGGGTAAAAGCAGGACAATTGCACTGCACACAAATGTGGACAGCGACATTTCTTAAAATAGCATAGAATAAAATGTAAAAAAATTATAATATTGAACCAGGAGGCCGAGGTCCAAGTGGAGGCGTGGATCAGTGCCTTATGTGTGTAGTTTACTGTACTTGTTAGTAAATAAATGAAAGAAACAATGTGGTGTACCACTATTTTTAATAACAAGCAAAAGGAAAGCAGACTGGGGCTGATATTAATAAGTTGGGAAGGTCCGTGCATATTGGCCTTTTCCCAGCCTAACAAAACCAAGTCATAGTTGTCTGCTTTCCCTTGGCTAGTTATTTAATAATAGGGGGATCCCATGTCATTTTTTTTCATTTCTCATCGGTAGCATTATCGCCCGTGAGACATGAACGCAAGTGGCCTGTGGAGCCTAGAGAATGAGGCATCATAGGTCATGTCTCACAGGCGATGATGTCAGTAACATCATCGCCCTTGGGATGTGACCGTGAGTGAACTATGGAGCCTTGAGAATGAGGCTCCATAGATCAGGAGCAGTCATGTCACACGAGCGATGACGTCAGTAACTAAACTCCATAGGTTACAGTACAGTAGAGAATCGCTCAGGGATTATTTTTGTTAATGAGTGGGTAAACCAGGGAATGTTGCACAGGGGGAATCTTGAGCCGTGTCTGCTGCGGTCTCCCATTCTGCATCGGCCGCAGTGGAGCCTGCTCAGCGGAGACGTCGGTCCCAGCGTCTCACTGAGTCTGATATTGTGCAAAGGTTTACTGCTGCCTCTCCAGGCTCTGCTATTGTACCCTGCACTGATCTGCGGTGAGCAGGCTTTTCTGGGACTAAGTCCTGCTTTGCACACACTGAGCATGCCCAGGGTAAGATCTCTCAGTGGAGATCAAGGGTCACATGCTCAGGTACTGCAGCAACTTCCATTGGTCCTCCAGGAAGGTCCTGTACCTGATCAAGTTCTGTGGAAGCCTTCCATTGGTCCTTCTTGGAAGGTCCTGTAGGTGCTGCAGCTATATAAGGTTCTCATGACCGCACGGCCATGCACTAGTGTCAAATATGTACGAGCTCAGCGCCAATGTGGTTGTGTGTGTGGTCAGGGACCAGGCTGAAATAAGCCCCTAGAATGATGGCACCTCCGGCGAGGAGTTTATGTGTGAATTCAGGGCTGGCTAATAGCCGATAGAATTCCGGCTCCACCGGAGAGGAGCTGCGTGTTGGATGGACTGCATGACCACTGTCGGCTCTACACAGTAGCTGTGTCCCCTGTGAGCTAAACAGGGCACAGCATTCTCTTTACTACGGGCTCTGTGAAGTAACAGAGTTTGTTTATTCTATTTTGCTTCGCCGCCTTACTTAGCAGCAGGTTCTTTCCTGCACGGTGGATCCCGGGTTGCGAACGCACCTATCCCATCTAATAAATGAATTCGGTGCGTTCCGCCAACCCTAACACCCACTTTATATGAAGCAATATATGAGGCCCATCATATACTGGAGCATTTTATGGAGCCCATCATATACTGTATGGAACATTATATGGGACCCATTATGTATGAAGCAATATATGGGGCCCATTATACAGTATGGAGTAATACATGGGGTTCATTATACTGTATGGAGCAATATATGGGGCGTATTATATACTATATGGAGCAATATATGGGGCTCATTATTCTGTATGGAGCAATATATGTGGCTCATACTGTATGGAGCACTATATGAGGTCTATTATTCTGTATGGATAAATATAAGGGGCTCATTACTCTGTATGGAGCATTATATGGGTCCTATTATTCTGAATGGAGCAATATATGGTGCCCATAATACTGTACAGAGCAATATATGTGGCTCATTGTACTGTATGGAGCATTATATGTGGCTCATTATACTGTATGGAGCATTGCATGGGGTCCATTATTCTGTATGGAGCAATATATGTTGCTCATTATTCTGTATGGAGCAATATGTGGGGCTCATTATTATGTATGGAACATTATGTGGTGCCCATAATACTGTATGGAGCAATATATGGGGCACATTATTCTGCATGGATCATTATGTGATGCCCATAATACTGTATGTAGGACTATACTTTTCGGTTTCTGACCTATTTTCAATAAATATCACTCATGTAATGTAAGAAGTCATATCTTTGGCAATGTGCCATACCTATATTTCTCTGCTGTAACTGTGCATTATGAATTGTGGTATATGTTAAAGGGGCCTACTGAGACTCTTTCACCCGGGGCCCACAAAAACCTGGAGCCGGCCCTGGATGCACCATTTCTGGTATGATCTTATTAGGCTGTGAAGGGGCAAATATCCCTGGACCTTCCAAGCCTATTAATATCAGCCCCAATCTGGCTAATAAGACCATACAAAAAAATGGTGCATCCATTAGATGCGCCAATTGTAGCACTTAGCCTCGCTCTTCCTGATTGCTCTGGTGTGGTAGCAATAGCGGTAATAGTTTTTGGAGTCAGCTGTGTAATACAGCTGTGCTTACAGCTGTCTGCTTTCAATTGGCTGGTTATTAAAAATAGGGGGCACTCCATGATGTTTGTTTTAATTATTTATTTATTTATTTATTTTACACTGTATATCACATCACCCATGATCCTATTTTTAGACAGGCCGGGTCTCAGGTGGCACCAGCCAATCACTGCCATGCCAATACTTGGCATGCTTGAGATGGGGCTGGAAGTGCCCACAGCCTTAAAGCTTCTTGATTGGCTGCACTGCAGCTTTGAAACAAGCTTTAATTGGCTGGCAAACCCAAACAGTAGCACAAACTTTCGTTTACAAGTCCATGTTCAGGGTTCTGCACTGGAGACTAGGTGTCTGGTATGAACCACAAACTTTACTGTTTGGATTCATATATAAACACTAAATAGGTCTAAAGAACCACAAATGAGTATAATCCAAAAAGATTTTATTAAAGAAAAATGAACAAACAATAACAGAGATAATAAAAGGAGAACCACAGGAAACCAATGAATGGGACACAGCAAGCCCAGCACACCAGGAAACTGGAAATACCATGCATATAAGTATCAAATCAATGCCATGTGAAGTGCATAAGAGCAGGCTAGACATAGAGTCTGTGCAACTGCTAGAGAATTAGCGCTTCACTAAACCCCATGAAGGTGGGTAAGGTGCAAGGTGCATAAGAGGCCAAATAAGACCATAGAACTTAGAATACATGAATAAATACAGGCATGATGTACTTACAGAAAAACCTGGGTGTACGCGGCTAGCTGGTCCCTGCCGCCCCAACGCACGTTTCGTCGAGACTTCTTCAGGAGGCGTGGATTCACTCAACTCTAGTCACAACATTACGATATGCTTTGCTTGAGTGACATGAGAGACATAATCAAGTTTGAAGCCATGGCCTGGAGTGAAAGGACTGAAAAGGATGTGCATGAAAGGGTAAAAGCAAAAGAAGAGGTGCGGATTAGGGTTGAGCGACTTTTGCTTTTTTAGGATCGAGTCGGGTTTCGTGAAACCCGACTGTCTCGAAAGTCGGATCGTGTGAAATCGGCCGATTATTGTGAAAAGTCGGGGGGCCGACCAAAACACGAAACCCAATGCAAGTCAATGGGGATTGATTTTTTTTCTCTCTCTCTCTCTCTCTCTCTCTCTTTCTCTCTCCCCTCCGTCCCTGCAAAATTTGTGTTTCACTGTGGGAATCGCTATATCCCAAACGTTAAGATGGCAGTTTTACCCCTTGTGACACCGCACAAAGCAAGCCGGAACCCATGTCATCACGCTGCACACACTCCTTCATTGGCTGAAAAAAATGGCGGGGAAAGCGTCATACGAAACGCGACTTTGGCGCAAAAATCGCCGACCATGTGGCCGACGCTGGGGTCGGGTCGGGTTTCAGTCGGCGACTTTTGAAAATGACCGATCCGTTTCGCTCAACCCTAGTGCGGATATCTGGACGAAGGACTGCGGCGACAGCCGGACAGATAACGGGGGGGGGGGGTTATTTATTATAAATTTTTCTCTTGGTTCTGATGAGGCTCTAGAACATAATAAGGAACATCAATTATGTTGAATAACTTTGCTACAGATCAAATTTTCATATAAATATGTGGGGTATGATGATTTGGAATCTTGGCAGATTTGATCATCTCTACTTTTTAGCTATACAGGGAGTCCCTGACTTTCTTAAAAAATATGTACTCACCGCTAACCTCTCCAGCTGACTTCTGGTCCACTTCATTCTGCCATTGCGGGCTGCGTCTTTGGCCTAATCACTATTGGCTAGGTTCCAAGCCGCAATCAGGTTAGAGCTCACTGCAGGTCTTATGGTCATGTCATCATCATGGGTGCAACTCCTGGCTTATAGTGAAGAGGCCAGAGATGCAGCACACCCAAAGATGGACAGAAGAGGACAGAATGGTGAACTGAGTATGGATTAAAAAACTAATATTCACTTCTATGGTCTTTTTCTTTCAGCTGTCATGCTCTGCATCTCTAAGACATTAGGCTGCATCCAAGCCCCAGAAGCCACTGCAGGTGACAAAGTCGTGATGTTAACATTGCAACCTTATGGCGTGTAGTAACTTCTTAGCCAATGGTGAAGAGATCGGAAATGCAGCATGCCCAACGACAGAAGAGGACCGAGCATCAAGCAGTTGGGTGGCCAGAGAGGTGAATATTAGTTAAAAACCCTAATACGTACCTCTCAGGTGGCTTTGTAGCTCGCTGTCCGGTACTCTCTCTGCTATTGCACAGCACATCTCTAAGACTTCCAGTCGCCATGTAATATGACTTTTATTACGTATTGCTTAGTCATAAGGTAATTGATTAACCTATTTTTGTGGACTTTGCGGCTGCCCACACACGAGAGAAAACCTGGACTAAACGTGTACAAAACTGCAGGATTGCTTGATGAATACATATTATTATACAGATCATTTCATCTTATTTTGCTTTATTACTGTATTGTTAACATTGTTACCCATGACTGTTGTGTTTGAAACTGTTAGGGCGGCCTCACACTCAGCGTATAAAAATACGGTCCGTTTTTTACGGCCGTAATACGCCTCAAGCTTCGAAATACGGTGATCCGTAAGAACTCCGTAGGCAAGGTGTGGTCGCGTATTTTGCGCAGGTAATGTTGCGTATGTAATCCGTATGCCCACCGTAAGGCGTATTTTTCACGCAACCTGACAAAATGGACATTTATCGGTTTTGGAGGCTGAACTTGATTGCAATTACCGTCATCAACCCTATTTAAGGCCCCTACAACAGGTGGCTCCCTCCCATATGGTCATTTTGTGGTTTGACATCTGTTGTAGTGTTGTGGTAACATTTGTACCATGTCTGACCACCTGCAGTTCACCCCAACGCAGCGGGTTTTGTTTAACTGGGTCTTGTCGCGTCGGTTTGGCTAGCCATACCTTGTGATTGTGGATCCGCGAAGGAGGAGCAGAAGAATGTGGGTGCATCCTCTTTTGACCAAACGCCTCACTAAAGGCCATTTTCATCGGCTATATACAGCTCTGCGGGAACATCCTGAAAAGTTCTATCTCTACTGTCGCATGACAATCCAAACATTTGACAGATTGTTGGAGATATTACGCCCAGGAATCACATTTCAGGACACAAGGATGCGCAAAGCCATCTCCGCCAAGGAACGTCTTCTCCTTACATTACGGTATGTATTCTACATCCTCACATACTGTATGTTGATGTTCTTTTTTATTTTATGGGTTTGTTTCCTTTTTTTTAACCAGAATATGTGTACATTAGGTCACAAGCAAATGTGACAAAGTTACGAAAATATTATAGTTAAGCACCCTTTGGAAATTTGTCTTTTTCCAGCGTTATTTTTTGTTTTTTAAAAAGCAAATATGATTGTGCTTATTCATGTTTTGTGTGCATTCGTGAAACCTACATAACTTTGTTTTGGGTTTCTCTTTCAGATTCCTGGCCACTGGATTGTCCTTTGCGGGACTCCACCTGGAGTTTTTGATTGGCCAATCAACAATTTCTGGCATTGTGCGTTTAACCTGTCGGCAAATATGGGATAGACTCAAGGACCTTGTGATGCCTGAGCCAAAACAGGCTGATTGGCTCAAAATAGCCCGTGGGTTTCAGGTCAATTGTGACTTTCCAAACTGCATTGGAGCGGTGGATGGGAAACATATCAGGGTACGTAAGCCGTCGAACTCTGGCTCCCAATTCTACAACTATAAGCAGTTTTTCTCTGTAGTTCTGTTAGCTGTAGTTGACAGTAACTACAGGTTTATAATTGTAGACATTGGGGCCTATGGCCGAACTGGAGACTCTAGGGTCTTCAATTCGTCTATAATGGGTCGGCGGCTACGTGACAACCAGTTACATCTCCCACCACCACAACAACTCCCAGGCTCCACTGCAGAAGCAATGCCTTTTTTTTTGGTTGGTGATGAGGCGTTCCAACTGACCAGACACGTCATGAGGCCTTATCCCCGGCGCAACCTGGACCACCGTCGGAGGATATTTAATTTGCGCCTTTCTAGGGCGCGGAGACTGGTGGAGTGCGCCTTTGGTATTCTGGTGGCCAAATGGCGTGTCCTACAGACTGCCATACAGCTCAGTGAGGCTTCAGTCAATGAAGTTATCAAAGCCTCAGTAATTTTGCACAACTATACCCGCATACATGATTGCTTCTCAGATGGTAATGATGAACACATGTTGCGTAGTGTAATTAGGCCAACACCACATGGCCCTCCTCCGCGCCGTCCCCTTTCTGGCATAAAAGTTAGGGATGTTTTGACAAATTATTTTGTTTCTCCTCAGGGTTCTACTCCCTGGCAAGATTATGCTGTTTCTCAGTTGTGATTTCCTTATTTTCTAGATTGCTTTGCAAAATATACTATTTTCAGCCCCTGAAACAGTACTGTGTGTGTTGAGTTTCCTTACTGACCATATGTTTATGTTTATAGAATATGTGTGTGATGCAATAATGATTTGGCCACAAACATCAATTGGCTTTTTTCATCAAATTTTAGTTAAATACCAAGCCTTTTTTTGTTTCCTTGATAACATATTTCTTTCATATGTTAGATTTCCTTTTTTTTTGGTATTTATAAACAAGAAAACACAACAAAGTGGAAATGGTGCCCCAAAAAATAACAAACATGGTAGGCAGCTCACAAAAATAAAGATTATGAAGAAAACACAAAAAAACATTACAGATCCCTGTAAGTTGGCGGGGGAGATGGTGGCAGCTCCGGGTCCTGGTCAGGGGGCCTTTGTTGGGCCAATGGGACTTCATCCTGTGAGGATGCAGTGGCTTGTGGCCCAGAATACTGGCCTTGTCCATATTGGCCAGTTGGGTGGTGTCCATAAGCCAATTGTCTCTGTGCCTCATGCTGACAGACATATTGGCTTGCATCATACCCAACCCCAAAATGGCCATGTTGTCCAAACCCAGGTTGGGACCAGCCTACATCACTGGGTCTGGAAAAGTGGCCATATTGGGATTGGGGGTTGTAGGCTGCCATTTGGTAGACTGATGGCCTTTGTATATTTGGTGGTGGGAGGGGTTGAGGTGTAGGCATACGTGGAGGAGGTGCAGCAAATCCTGATTGATCCTGCTCCTGTTGAGGGAATTGAAGGCGCAAGAGGTTGGTTTCGGAAAGCTGCCTTCACTCAAGATATTCAAACACCTCATAGGGGTTATTTGGAGCTGTGCTTAAATCAATCAGGATTTGCATACACCCTCTCACACGTAGCCTCACCTCACGGGGAAGGGGTCTAAGGTAACGGGCAAGGCTGTGGGCAAAGGCCTCCTCTCCATCATCCGTTGCTGCCCTGGCCAAATAATTGAGGACCCCAGCATCAACATCATTTCTCGTGGCTTGCAGCTCTCTCCTTCGGCGGGCTCTCCGTAAAGGCCCAGCTGCCTGTGGGGATGACACCAGTGGGCGTGGAGGGCTGCTGCTCTGGGCATGTTCCTCATGCCTTTCAGCATCATGTGCTGCTGATGGTGGTGGTGCTGCATCTTCCTCACTTGCTGCTGCCTGCAGTGATGATGATGCTGATGGGTCCTCAAGGATGGATGCGGAAGATTGAAAAGATGGGCCTGCCACCTCTTCATCCACACTTACAGGATCGATCACAGCCTCCGATTCCGACCCAGTCTCCCTCTCTGTGAGGTTAGACTGTGTTCTGTTAATAAAAGGCAAAAAATTAAATTAAAATTTTTAGGGCCATTGTTTAATTACACATCTGTGAGATATATTCACAAAAAATACATACACACAACCTCAGATCAGCACAACATCTCCTTCTCTACTCCACTCTTATCTCAGATTCACACAAGAATATACAAGATTTTTCTTGGGGATCACCCCAAATGTTAACAACACTATCACAACACATCATAATGTCGCATACCTTTTCAAGCTACCACAAAACCATGAAGACCCACCTCTTCAAACAATCACAGAACATCCAGTACCAACCCATCGAACAAACCACTGCATGAACATCTCTAATCTCGCCTACTACATTCTCACCCATCCCTTGTAGTAGGTAGTGATGCTTGGCGGCCAGGGTCCTCTCTCCTCCAGGACCCTTTTTGAATTTATGCTTGTTTACATTATTGTTTGCACTATATTTACACATCCTTACATGTAATTCGCAATGTAATAACCCTAACAAAAAATAATTACTATGATTGCTTATTACTAAAAATGTGTTGAGAGGTTATTACTTACTGCCTAAGATTCATACTGACATCCAAAAATGAAAGGCGGTCATAGTATATATATTTCCGCTTCTTGAGTGGGGCTGATGACCCACTTCTTGACCGCTGCTGTCTTTCATGCCGGTATTGGTCCCGGATGCTGCGCCATCATGTCATGACATCATCCACTGCAATTACATGGTCACAAATATTGTTCAATATCATTCTGAACATAGCTTATTCCAGTTGGCAGTGATATATTATTCTTAGTTTAAATTTTTTTGGCTCTTGCATCATTATTTCCATGGTGCTGCAGATGTTAAAGGAGTTACATGCAGTGGTCTATATATCGGTCTCAGTTGGAAACTTTACAGTCACAGACTGGTACAGAGGGGAGAGAACCCTGTTCTTGCAAACATACATTAGGTCATATTTTGAATGTGAAATAAAAATGCCTTCTGCAATAATTAGCCTAATGTGACAATTTATGACAAATAAAGACAAGGGTCAACACCCCTCTGGACGAGGTATGAGTCCAAAGAAATATTTAGCAGCGCAACATCAAGATTACCTATGTTCATAAACACTTTGGCATGTTAATCAGCTTTTGGAATTGGCAAAAATGGCCCTAAATGACATAGATATATGAAAATGATTGGTCAAGTAATCATGTAGGGAAAGCATCTTGTAAAGTAAAATCTTGGGAATACATGAGTGTACTTATTTAGACTTGTCTGCTCCACACGTGGCCGTTGGGCATAATCAGGGAATAGAAGACCACAGATGGCCCTCCAAGCTGCCTCTTTCCTGGCCCGGTTTGGTTAGTTGGGATCCCGCTGGTCCCATATTTCTGGCCTTTCTTGGACCAGGATGAAGAGCATGTCAACATTAATTATCCTGGCCATGATGCATTCCACTCTGTGGAGGCGACCACCAGACTTCCGGGATGTCTGTGTGGCTTTTTCAGCTAATTAGCATGTCTGGGATTCATGTTTGAGGGCTTGGCTCAATTCCTTGCACCTGGCGATGTCTGGAGATGTTTGGCGTATTTCACGCAAGTCACACTGCTGGTCCGTATGTACTCCGTATTTTTTGCGCCCCCATAGACTTTCATTGGCAATTTTTATGCGCAATACGGTGACAAACACAGCATGCTGCGATTTTGTAGGGCCGTAGAAGACCGCATAATACGGATCAGTAAACTACGGCTGATAGGAGCTGGGCCATAGAGAATCATTGGGCTGTGTGTTATGCGTTTTTTACGGATGTATTTTCTGCGCTCATACGTCCGTAAAACTCGCCAGTGTGAGGCCGGCCTTAAACTGTAAAGCGCTGCAGAATATGTTGGCGCTATATAAATAAAGATTATTATTATTATTATTAATACATAGACCCTGGGCTTACCCAAAGGTGTCTGGTGTTTTAACCCCTTAGTGACAAAGCCAAATTTAAAAAATCTGACCAGTGTCAATTTATGTGGTAATAACGCTGGAACGCTTAGACAAATTCCAGTGATTTTGAGAATGTTTTTTCAAGACACATTATACTTTATGATAATGTTAAATATAGGTTGATATGTTTTGTGTTTATTTAAAAAAAAATATCAGAAATTTAACAAAAATATAAAAAAATAGCAATTTTCAAACTTTGATTATCCCTTTAATTAAGATATTCATACATAGCAAAACATAAATAATATTTCCCACATGTTGGCTTTACATCAGCACCATTTGTAAAATGTTATTCTTGTTAGCATTTTAGGAGGTTTAAAAATGTAGCAGCAATTATTCATTTTATTATGGAAATTTAGAACATTATTTTTTTTAGGGATCTACCCAGGTTTGAAGTGATTTTAGGGGTCCTATATATTGGAAAACCCCCAAACGTGCTACCATTTTAAAAACAACACCTCCTTACATTCTGAAAACTTCAGTCAGGTAGCTTATTAACTAGTGTTGAGCATTCCGATACCGCAAGTATCGGGTATCGGCCGATACTTGCGGTATCGGAATTCCGATACCGAGATCCGATACTTTTGTGGTATCGGGAATCGGAATCGGAAGTTCCCAGTGTATGGTTCCCAGGGTCTGAAGGAGAGGAAACTCTCCTTCAGGCCCTGGGATCCATATCCATGTAAAAAATAAAGAATTAAAATAAAAAATAGGGATATACTCACCCTCTGACGCGCCCTGGTAGGAACCGGCAGCCTGCTTTGCTTAAAATGAGCGCGTTCAGCACCTTCCATGACGTCACGGCTTCTGATTGGTCGCGTGCCACTCATGTGACCGCCACGCGACCAATCACAAGCCGCGACATCATTCTCAGGCCCTAAACTCCTCATTCTAGGAATTTAGGACCTGAGAATGACGTCGCAGCTTGTGATTGGTCGCGCGGCGGTCACATGAGCGGCACGCGACCAATCAGAAGCCGTGACGTCATGGAAGGTGCTGAACGCGCTCACTTTAAGCAAAGCAGGCTGCCGGTTAATAGCGGTAAGGTGCAGGGGCCTCCGGACGGGTGAGTATATCAATATTTTTTATTTTAATTCTTTATTTTGCACATTAATATGGATCCCAGGGCCTGAAGGAGAGTTTCCTCTCCTTCAGACCCTGGGAACCATCAGGATACCTTCCGATACTTGGTGTCCCATTGACTTGTATTGGTATCGGGTATCGGTATCGGCGATATCCGATACTTTTCGGGTATCGGCCGATACTATCCGATACCGATACTTTCAAGTATCGGACGGTATCGCTCAACACTATTATTAACCCTTCAGGTGCTTTTCAGGAATTAATACAAAGTGGCATGATAGGAATGAAAAAGTTGATTTTTGCCACATAAATGTCGCTGACTTCTGAACAGGCCACTGTAGCCGGCAGACTAAGAGGTTAATATCCTCTTTCTAGTGAAATAAATATGCACATTTGACTGAGTGCGTTAGACCAGAGAAACAATGGTTGGCAAACAAGCAGGAAATAACTTTTGGCTTAATGTAAAGCAGGTGATGTCTACTAATTTTGGATTTTCATTGAGATTAATATTTTGTAATCCTAAAGGATTTTGTCAAAGACCATAATTTATATATTTTTATTTTTACATTCCCAGGGGTTCAAATAAGAGGCAAAAGATCACTGAGCCCACTAATGGGCTGCAGCTGTCACGTGCCGTAGTTCTGACTTCAGCATTTACTGCCATGTCAATAGAGCCCAAGGGCAGCGCTAGAGAGGCGCCATTGGAATGGTCCCAATTTTTGCAAATAGTTTAATAAATAAACTTCTATTGATGACAAACTAAAAGTTCCTTTCATAGGTGATTGTCCGGTCTACCCAAAAGGAATATATCACCCATGATACAATTGAATGATTTACCGTATTTTTCGCTTTGTAAGACGCTCCGGATTATAAGACACACCCCAAATTTTGAGGAGAAAAATAGGAAAAAACTTTTTTTAATAAATTGATGGTGCTTCTTATAATCCATGCGTCTTATTGCTTACTGGGGGTGGTGGCTGCTGTGAAGCGGGGTCCCAGGGTCGCTGCTGGAGGAGGCAGGAGTGGAGCGTTGCTGCAGGCTGGGATGAGGGGGTGTGCAGGTGTCCTGTGCTGCGGGGGGCTCCAGTGCTGCAGGGGTGTTTCCGGTGCTGCAAGAATGTCTCCGGTGCTGCAGGGGTATCTCCGGTGCTTCGGGGGACTCTGCCGACATTTTGTAAAAGGCCAGAGCCCCCGACAGTTCGTCCATTCTTTCCTGTGCGGTGGACTTCGGGAAAATGGTCGCCGGGAGGCGGCACATGCGCAGATGGAGATCTTGGGACCAAGAACTCGAGAGATGAGATCTCTGCGGTGAAATCTCATCTCCCGAGATCTTGGTGCCGAGATCTTTATCTGCGCATGCGCTGCCTCCCGGTGGCCATTTTCCCGGAGTCCGTCGCTCAGGAAAGCATGGACGAACTGCCGGGGGGCTCTGGCCTTTCACAAAATGTTGGCAGAGCCCCCTGCAGCACCGGAGACACCAGCATTACCCTGGGCAGCGGCGGACACCCGCGGCAGCGTGACACCCCCTCATCCCAGACGGTAACGGTAAGAGGTATATCTGCTTTGTAAGACGCACCCCCATTTCCCCCCAAAATTTGGGGGAAATAAAGTGCGTTTTACAAAGCAAAAATATGGTACATTCCTTATATTTGAGAAGACATGGGCTATCCTTCAAAAATTAGAAGAATACAAGAGTCGGCCCTAAAAATCAGGGTAGAGGGATAACATGAACATACTCAACACAGAGTAAAAACTGTAACCTCACCTGCCACATGTCAGTTATAATACTGATATCATTTTTATAGGGGTGGGGTCCTTGAGCTCCCCTGGCACCGTAACCAGGGATTGATTGCTACCTCTACTGATAATGTGCTTGCCCAAACTAATTTTTGTATGATTAGACTGACATCTACCATCCAGCTAATTACAGGAAACCATACTTTTTAATCTTGATGTGCTTAATTTATAGATTCTAGGCCTAAATGCAAAATCTGTAACAGCGCTCTGCCACCTTTACTGTGTGCCAATTCTAATACTGGTGTAGTCTAATGTGCCCTTTTTATGCATTAGTGTCTAGGTGTGAATATTACTCTGGCAACTCTTATGGTTACATGCTTACTAGAAGGGGGAATTTTGTGTTGCACCCGTTTTTCAGGATATTTTATGTCTTTTTTACTTTTTAGGCATATTTATAAAAGTCCTGCACCATTTTAATCCATTTTGAACAATGTCCACCATTTTTTTCTAGGGCTAGTTTCACATTTGCGTTTAAAAACGCAGCGTTTTTAACGCAAACGCAGGTGGTGAAAAAATGCATGTAAACGAGTGCAAACGCTGCGTTTAGACGCATGCGTTTTTGCATGCGGTAAAAAAATGCGGCGTTTTGCTGCGTTTACATGCGTTTTTTCATGCGTTTGCGTTTTTGAAACGCATGCTGAGAAGTGTGTGACAGCTGACAATCATCAAAATCATCTAGAAAACCCAATATAAATAGAAAAAGCTATATTTACTTCAGCGCGATATATGTGAAAAGCCGGTAATTCAATTGCCGGCTTTTCATTTCTCCTGCCTAAAAACCCGACATGATATGAGACATGGTTTACATACAGTAAACCATGTCATATCCCCCTTTTTTTTGCATATTCCACACTACTAATGTAAGTAGTGTATATGTGCAAAATTTCGGCGCTGTAGCTATTAATTTTAAGGGTTAAATCGAGGAAAAAATTGGCGTGGGCTCCGGCGCAATTTTCTCTGCCAGAGTGGAAAAGCCAGTGACTGAGGGCAGATATTAATAGCCTGGAGAGGGTCCATGGTTATTGGCCCCCCTGGCTACAAACATCTGCCCCCAGCTACCCCAGAAAAGGCACATCTGGAATATGCGCCTATTCTGGCACTTGGCCACTCTCTTCCCACTCCCGTGTAGCGGTGGGATATGGGGTAATGAAGGGTTAATGTCACCTTGCTATTGTAAGGTGACATTAAGCCAGATTAATAAAGGAGAGGCGTCAATTATGACACCTATCCATTATTAATCCAATTGTATGAAATGGTTAAAAAAAACACACACAATATTGCAAAGTATTTTAATGAAATAAACACACAGGTTGTTGTAATATTTTATTGCTCTCTCAATCCACCTGAAGACCATCGTTCTGTAACAAATTAAAAATAATAAACCAACAATATACATACCTTCCGTAGATCTGTAACGTCCCACGATGTAAATCCATCTGAAGGGGTTAAAATATTTTACAGGCAGGAGCTCTGCTATAATGCAGCTGTGCTCGTGCCTGTAAAACCCAGGGAATGAAGGTAATGTAGGTCAATGACCTATACTTACCTTCAGTCACGGTGATGCGCCCTCTGTGTGGCCTCTCTGGGGTCTGTGCGGGACCGTGGGTGGTCTGTACGGCCTGCCGGGGGGTCTGTACAGCCTCTCCGGGGGGTCTGTATGGCCTACAAGTCCCATCGGACGATGCCTGCTACACTGACAGTGATTGACACATTAGCCAATGATGGGACAGTAGTAGTCCCATCATCCGGCTAATGTGTTGAATATAAAAAAAAAATACTCCATACATGCTACATACATACATACTACATTCATACTCCATACATACATACTACATACATACATACATACATACATACTACATACATACATACAGTACATACATGACATACATATAGACATACAGTACATATAACATAGAGTATATACTCACCGTTACTTGTCACTTTGTTCCCCGAAGCCAGTGTCATCTGTAAAGAATATGAAAAAAACAAACAACCAATATACTACCTGTCCGCAGAAATCCACGAGTGTCCCACGATGATCCCCTGTGGAGAGCAGCAGCGTCAGATAAAAAAACGCATCCGGTGGAAAAAAACGGATCTGACGAAAAAAAACGGATCCAGCAGAAAAAAACGGATCCGGTGACAAAAAACGGATCTGACGAAAAAAAACGGATCCGGCGACAAAAAAACGGATCTGACGAAAAAAACCGGATCCGGCGACAAAAAACAGATCCGGCAGGAAAAAATGGATCTGGCGGAAAAAAATGGATCCGGCGGGAAAAAAACGGATCCGGTGGGAAAAAAACGGATCTGATGAAAAAAAACTGATCCGGCAGGAAAAAAATGGATTCGGCGGAAAAAAAATGGATCCGGCAGGAAAAAAACGGATCCGGTGGGAAAAAAACGGATCCAGCGACAAAAAACAGATCCGGCAGGAAAAAATGGATCCGGCGGAAAAAAAATGGATCCGGCGGGAAAAAAGCGGATGGTGGGAAAAAACCGGATCTGATGAAAAAAACCGGATCCGGCGACAAAAAAACGAATCTGACGAAAAAAACCGGATCCGGCGACAAAAACAGATCCAGCAGGAAAAAAATGGATCTGGCGGAAAAAAAATGGATCCGGCGGAAAAAAACGGATCCGGCGGGAAAAAATGGATCCAGTGGGAAAAAACAGATCCGGTGGAAAAAACGGATCCGGCGAGAAAAAATGGATCCGGCGGAAAAAATGGATCCGGCGGAAAAAATCGGATCCGGCGGCAAAAAAACAGCATGCACTGCCAAAACTCCGCCCCCTCCTTCCAGACTTCAGAATGGGCAGCGGATTTGTTGAAAAACTGCATCCGCTGCCCACGTCGGGCACAAATTTAACAACGTGCATCGGTACGTAGGCCCGACGCATAGCGACGGACCCGTACCGACGCAAGTGTGAAAGAGGCCTTTATGAGCGTTGAATTAAAAAAAAAAAGAAAAGAAAAAAACGGCATGGGCTCCCGTGCAATTTTCTGCGCCAGAGGGGGAAAGCCGACGGCCGGGGGCCAATATCTGTAGCCTCCTATGAATATCAGCCCGCAGCTGTCTGCGTAGCCTTTACTGGCTATTAAAATAGGGGGACCGCAAAAAAAAAAATTACGTGGGGTCCCCCTATATTTTATAGCCAGAAAGGCTACGCAGACAGCTGCGGGCTGATATTCATAGCCTAGAGAGGGGCCATGGATATTGGCCCCCCCGGCTACAAATACCAGTCCGCAGCTGCCCCGGAAATGGCGCATCTGTAAGATGCGCCAATTCCGGCACTTAGCCCCTCTCTTCCCACTCCCGTGTAGCGGTGGGATATGGGGTAATAAGGGGTTAATGTCACCTTGCTATTGTAAGGTGACATTAAGCTGGGTTAATAACGTAGAGGCGTCAATAAGACGCCTATCCGTTATTAATCCAATAGTAAGAAAGGGTTAATAAAACACGCACACATTAGGAAAAAGTATTTTAATATTCTTCATTTCACCATACTTACCATACTTCAGCGCCTGCAAAAAACGTAAAATAATAAACCGTATACTACCTGTCCGCCGTAGTCCAATTAATAACGAGTGTCCCACGACGATCTCCCCTATAGAACAGTGACATCGGGTGATGTCACTGCTCTATAGGACCCTCAGTGACACACTAACAGGAGACAATGGCTCCTGCAGTGCATCACTAAGGTTACCTGAGTTCAAAGTCTCACTTTATGACAATTGCTGCCTGGGAAAATTTTTCATACAGCAATGGCATAAAGTGAGACTAGGGACTTTTTTTTTTACAGCGGCGGAGGAATACAGTGGTGGAAGGATACCTTCCTGCCGTCATTGTGTGCCTGGAGCCCCTGGAGAGCAGTCGCGTTATCTGATGCTGCTGCTCTCCATGGGAGATCGTCGTGGGACACTCATGGATTTCTGCGGACAGGGAGTATATTGGTTGTTTGTTTTTTCATATTTTTTACAGGTTGACACTGGCTTCGGGGAACAAAATGACAAGTAATGGTGAGTATGTAACCTATGTTTAATGTACTGTATGTCTATATGTATGTATTGTATGTAATGTATGAATGTACTGTATGGAGTATGTATGTAGCATGTATGTATGTAGCATGTATGTATGTAGCATGTGTGTCGGTGGCATGTATGTAGGTGGCATGTATGTAGGTGGCATGTATGTAGCATGTATGTAGGTAGCATGTATGTAGGTGGCATGTATGTAGGTGGCATGTATGTAGGTGGCATGTATGTAGCATGTATGTAGGTAGCATGTATGTAGGTAGCATGTATGTAGCATGTATGTATGTAGCATGTATGTAGCATGTATGTATGTAGCATGTATGTATGTAGCATGTATGTAGGTAGCATGTATGTAGCATGTATGTAGGTAGCATGTATGTAGGTAGCATGTATGTAGGTAGTATGTATGTAGCATGTATGTATGTAGCATGTATGTATGTAGCATGTATGTAGGTGGCATGTATGTAGGTGGCATGTATGTAGGTGGCATGTATGTAGCATGTATGTAGGTAGCATGTATGTAGGTGGCATGTATGTAGGTGGCATGTATGTAGGTGGCATGTATGTAGCATGTATGTAGGTAGCATGTATGTAGGTAGCATGTATGTAGCATGTATGTATGTAGCATGTATGTAGCATGTATGTATGTAGCATGTATGTATGTAGCATGTATGTAGGTAGCATGTATGTAGCATGTATGTAGGTAGCATGTATGTATGTAGCATGTATGTAGGTAGCATGTATGTAGGTAGTATGTATGTAGCATGTATGTATGTAGCATGTATGTATGTAGCATGTATGTAGGTAGCATGTATGTAGGTGGCATGTATGTAGGTGGCATGTATGTAGGTGGCATGTATGTAGCATGTATGTATGTAGCATGTATGTAGGTGGCATGTATGTAGGTGGCATGTATGTAGGTGGCATGTATGTAGGTGGCATGTATGTAGCATGTATGTAGGTAGCATGTATGTAGGTAGCATGTATGTAGCATGTATGTATGTAGCATGCATGTAGCATGTATGTATGTAGCATGTATGTATGTAGCATGTATGTAGGTAGCATGTATGTAGGTAGCATGTATGTAGGTAGCATGTATGTAGCATGTATGTAGGTAGCATGTATGTATGTAGCATGTATGTAGGTAGCATGTATGTAGGTAGCAGGTATGTAGGTAGTATGTATGTAGCATGTATGTATGTAGCATGTACAGTTAGGTCCATATATATTTGGACAGAGACAGCATTTTTCTAATTTTTGTTATAGACATTACCACAATGTATTTTAAGCAAAACAATTCAGATGCAGTTGAAGTTCAGACTTAAAGCTATCATTTGAGGGTATCCACATTAAAATTGGATGAAGGGTTTAGGAGTTTCAACTCCTTAACATAAGCCACCCTGTTTTTAAAGGGACCAAAAGTAATTGGACAATTGACTCCAAGGTTATTTCATGGACAAGTGTGGGCAATCCCTTCGTTATATATTTCTCAAATAAGCAGATAAAAGGCCTGGAGTTGATTTGAGGTGTGGTGCTTGCATTTGGGAGGTTTTGCTGTGAAGTAAACATGCAGTCAAAGGAGCTCTCCATGCAGGTGAAACAAGCCATCCTTAAGCTGCGAAAACAGGAAAAAACCCATCCGAGAAATTGCTACAATATTAGGAGTGGCAAAATCTACAGTTTGGTCCATCGTGAGAAAGAAAGAAAGCACTGGTGAACTCATCAATGCAAAAAAATCTGGGCGCCCACTGAAGACAACAGTGGTGGATGATCGCAGAATAATCTCCATGGTGAAGAGAAACCCCTTCACAACAGCCAACCAAGTGACCAACACTCTGCAGGAGGTAGGCGTATCAATATCCAAATCTACCATAAAGAGAAGACTGCATGAAAGTAAATACAGAGGGTTCACTGCACGGTGCAAGCCACTCATAAGCATCAAGAATATAAAGGCTAGACTGGACTTTGCTAAAAAACATCTAAAAAAGCCAGCACAGTTCTGGAAGAACATTCTTTGGACAGATGAAACCAAGATCAACCTCTACCAGAATGATGGAAAGAGAAAAGTATGGGGAAGGTGTGGTACAGCTCATGATCCAAAGCATACCACATCATCTGTAAAACACGGCGGAAGCAGTGTGATGGCTTGGGCATGCATGGCTGCCAGTGGCACTGGGTCACTAGTGTTTATTGATGATGTGACACAGGACAGAAGCAGCCGAATGAATTCTGAGGTATTCAGAGACATACTGTGTGCTCAGATCCAGCCAAATGCAGCAAAACTGATTGGTCGTCGTTTCATACTACAGATGGACAATGACCCAAAACATGAAGCCAAAGCAACCCAGGAGTCTATTAAAGCAAAGAAGTGGAATATTCTTGAATGGCCAAGTCAGTCACCTGATCTCAACCCAATTGAGCATGCATTTCACTTGTTAAAGACTAAACTTCAGACAGAAAGGCCCACAAACAAACAGCAACTGAAAACCACCGCAGTGAAGGCCTGGCAGAGCATCAGAAAGGAGGAAACACAGCGTCTGGTGATGTCCATGAGTTCAAGACTTCAGGCAGCCATTGCCAACAAAGGGTTTTCAACCAAGTACTAAAAATGAACATTTTATTTAAAATTATTGAATCTGACCAATTACTTTTGGTCCCTTTAAAAACATGGTGGCACATGTTAAGGAGCTGAAACTCCTAAACCCTTCATCCAATTTTAATGTGGATACCCTCAAATGAAAGCTGAAAGTCTAAACTTTAACTGCATCTGAATTGTTTTGTCTAAAATTCATTGTGGTAATGTCTATAACCAAAATTAGAAAAATGTTGACTCTGTCCAAATATATATGGACCTAACTGTATGTATGTAGCATGTATGTATGTAGCATGTATGTATGGAGTATTTTTATTTTTATTTTTTTTCAACACATTAGCCGGATGATGGGACTATTACTGTCCCATCATTGGCTAATGTGTCTATCACTGTCAGTGTAGCAGGCATCGTCTGATGGGACTTGTAGTCCCATCGGACGATGCTTGCACACACGCATAGAACCCCCCCACGCCGCACAGAGAGGGAGAGCGACACGGGGAGAATGCAGCTTACCGGAGATCACTGGGGCTGTGTGCAAGTGGGGAGGCGGAGACATAGCAGGAGAAGCACCCAGGGAGGGCAGCGTGTGAGAGCAGAGCCAGAGGATGTCTGCTCAGAACGTGCAGTGCCTGGAGTACAGACAGAGGAGCAGGGAGATAAATCACCCGCACTCCCCACTCTCCGGCTCCAGTCAGCACTTCTGTCCTGCAGCAATAGAGAGTAAGGGTACCGTCACACATTGAAATTTCCATCGCTACGACGTTACGATTCGTGACGTTCTAGCGATATCGTTACGATATCGCTGTGTCTGACACGCTACTGCAATCAGACACCCTGCTGAGAATCGTACGTCGTAGCAGATCGTTTGGAACTTTCTTTCGTCGCTTGATCACCCGCTGACATCGCTGGATCGTTGTGTGTGACAGCGATCCAGCGATGTCTTCGCTTGTAACCAGGGTAAACATCGGGTAACTAAGCGCAGGGCCGCGCTTAGTAACCCGATGTTTACCCTGGTTACAAGTGTAAACGTAAAAAAACAAACCGTACATACTCACCCGTCGGTGTCCTTCAGGTCCCTTGCCGTCTGCTTCCTGCTCTGAGTGCCGGCCGGAAAGTGAGAGCAGAGCGCAGCGGTGCTGCGCTCTGCTCTCACTGTACGGCTGCACTCAGAGCAGGAAGCAGACGGCAAGGGACCTGAAGGACACCGACGGGTGAGTATGTACTGTTTGTTTTTTTACGTTTACGCTGGTAACCAGGGTAAACATCGGGTTACTAAGCGCGGCCCTGCGCTTAGTTACCCGATGTTTACCCTGGTTACCCGGGGACTTCGGCATCGCTCCAGCGCCGTGATTGCAACGTGTGACCGCAGTCTACGACGCTGGAGCGATGATTATACGACGCTGCGAAGTCATGAATTGTGCCGTCGCAGCGATGAAAATTTCAATGTGTGACGGTACCCTAAGTGGAGCTCGGCAGATAACACTGGGCTATAGTAAAATGGCGGCTAGTCACACCTACAGCAGTGAGTTGTACAGCCCACAGAGGCATGCCCAGCTCACTGCTAATGTGGCTGCAATGTTATAGATAGGGTCCGCGGCGGTCTTTTATCTCCTATGTCCATGGGGTGCCGTAAAATGACACTGCTAGTGTCGTGCTACTGCTGTGAAACCAAGATGTCAGCCCCCAGTTCCTTCTTTCTACTGGTATAACACACGAAATCTGTTTTACATACATTCAAATCTTGGTTATAACAGCATGTTATGCTACATTACATTGATTAATGAATGATCTACAAACACGGTACCTTACCTTTAATGCGTATTTCCAAAACTTACCGTATTGGGACATATTTATTTATACTGTCTAATTTTTAGAAAGTGCAAACTTAAACTAGACAATGTTAAAATGCGCAATACTATTCATAGTATTAATGGTATTCATGCTATTCTCTGAATTTGGCATATTTTAGGACTTTTTAATAATTTACATGCCTTATTAGTTGGCTTAGGTTGTAAGAAATAAGGGTGCAAAGTTTTCCAGAAGCCTGGTGCATTTAGTTTAATTAATAAGCCCCTACATTTGTCAATATATAGTGAAAAAATTTGGCAAATTTTACAAATGATACTTTTTGTGTATTCTGTGATATTTTTCTTTCATCTTTCAAATGTAGAATCTGAATTCCAGCAACAAAGAAATAAAAATATAATATAGGTCTAATTTAGTCTTTCGTGCACTACTCAGGGGTGACCATCTGATTGTAGGAAACTCCTTTCTCCTTAGACTCTTCTGACTGAACAGGTTTATTCAGCTGTTGTAAGCTAAGCCCTATAAAAAAAAGAACAATGGCTTCTGATCTGCCTTTTATGGTTTATTGGGAACTGGCGGTCCGCACTGAAGCTTTGGTCAGTGATTAAGCACAGTGAAAACAAACTACACAAGGCTACGCTGATGTTGGAGGAAGAATTCGTCACTTCATTAAGGCTTTAAGAGGAAACCTTTTCTTCTGCACTGCTTGTTCAAAACTTCTCAGGTCTCTATTTAAACACGTAATTCTCTCTAAGTAGCACAAAAGTGATCGACAAAGCAACTGTTCCATCTACATGACAACTCAGCAAGATAAGTGATATATAAACATCATGCTTTTTCACATGGAAATCAATTGGGGTATAAATGTGTGAAATTATTTCCTTGTTATTAACTGAAGCTTCTGACAAATGTAACAACATAATATAGAATGGTTATCGTTAGCGAGTCATTAAAGACTATTTTAATGACAATTCTCCAAAGTACATTCTATTTCATTGCCACGTGTCTTCTGTCTGATCTTTACTTGCTATTTGACCACGTAAAAAACTTAAAGGGATTGCCCACTTTAACACTTTTTAAAAGAGTAAGAATGGCTAAAAGTAATTAAATAAAGCAATACTCATCTCTGATGCCCTGTCTTGGTGCTGCCCAATTCCTCGCTCGTCTCTACTTAGTGCTGAAGTGAAGATATCCCTAAATAAAGACATGAAACCAGTGCAGCCAATCACTGGCTGTAGCAGGACACCACTGCTGCCTGTGATTGGCTGTAGTGGTTACATGTACCTGTGGTGGTGCAGCAGGAACTAGAGACTACTTATGTGATCATTCTATGGGAACTGCAGGGGATCGGTAAATTATGGTTTGCATTTTTTCATTTTCTGTTACTATTTTAATCATACTGAACCTTTTACACTAATTTTACACTTGGATATCACATGTCTTTTGCTATCAAGGACAATTTCACTTTTAAAAGATGTTGATACATTAGTTTAGTAGAGTAGTACAATATCACATTGAATGGGCTGCACTGCGGTAAATGTGAAGCCTTTTTTCTTCCCAAAATGGTTCATTATTGTCCCAGTACACCAGAATTGGCACATCCAATAGATGCGCTATTTCTGGGGAGACTGAGATCTGGTCTTATTAGGCTGGGAAGGTGCCAATATCCATGAACTGCACATTTGCTTTTTTACCTTGAGAAAGGTGCCAGTACAGTGGTGAAACATGTTGTCACGATTCTGTTGTCGGGTGTTTCGAGAACAGGGGCTTCTTCCCTGTCCCATACGCTAGGGGTGCTCTAGCTCACCCTGTTCCCTGGATTACTTCTGATGGTGAAGATGCAGGGGCCACGTACATTGCCTTACCTTCTGGATCCACCCTCAGTCTGTACCCTTTCCCCACTAAGGGAAGAGGGGCATAGTAGTGTACTGTAATACAACAACCAGAATAACAAGGTAATATAAGCAGGGATAAAGGAAAATACTAATGATACAAATATACTCACACAAACAACAGAGGTAACCATTGTGGAGTGGAGGATGGGGTAAAACCATAGTAGGAGAAAGAAGGGAATTAGCACACACCCAATACCTAGCAACAGTTTCAGATAAACCCACCAAACACCTTCTCAAACAACAACTACCAACCACCAGCTCCTAACCATGCAGCATGAAATTAGGTCTGGCAATGAGTGCTTGCTAGGGCCCAGAATATAGAGGAGAGGGGAGTATCCAACAGTGAACAGCTGAGAGCCTTAATGCCGGAAAGCATCCAAGTGCTCTCAACTGAGCAGACTAACTCCTACACTGCTAAAAAACCCCTGCACCATTTAATATGAAGGTGAAGTGCTTCTAAACAGTGCAGAAATAGGAGAAATCAGATGCTGTGGTCTTCTGACTCCTCTCTGTCCAAGTAAACCCATGAAACGTGTTGAAACAATAAAGAACCATTTTGAAACACAAAAGACTTCTCATTTACTACCACACAGCCTGTTCAATGTGAAATTGTCCTCCTCTACTAAAGTAACGTATCAATATCTTTTAAAAGTGATATTGTCCTTGATCGCAGGCGATACTGCATCTTTGTATGTTCAAAATTTGTCCCATAAACAGTTCTTTGATATATTGATTTGACATCATCAGAGGTGTAGCTATAATGGGTGCATATGGGTGCATATAATGAGTGCATACAATAGGTTTTGTAGCTGTAATGTGTAGCTATAATAGGTGCTTATAATAGGTTCCATAGGCCTTTGCATATGGAAATTGGTAATTAAATGGGACAAACAAATCACAAGCATTATAAAAGTCATATTTTGGGGCTCTGTTGCTCAGTTTGCAATTGGGACCACAATACACATTTTTTCTCTAATTTGCGGTAAACTACTGATTTATTTGTCTAATCACACAAAAATTGGTACACCAACTACGATACTTTTCAAAGATATAACCAGCTTATATTACATAAGGATTCAATAGCATAAATAGATAAGACAGGGCTTTATCCAGTTTTTCTGTTGGGTGTTGACTGTTGGGTGTTGACAGGTAATTACCTAATAATCTTGTTCTCTTTCAGTGTTTTTGATCATTGAACCAATTCCTCCCTTTAGATGCTGTGCACTCTCTGGAGGTAAATCTCTACACAGGTTCTCACCGCCCATTAAAAGAAATCTGTCACCAGGTTTTTCTATTTATGAGAGCAGCAGAGACCCTTATTACAGTGATATGTCACTTACTGGGCTGCTTTCCATTATTTTGATAAAACCCATGTTGTATTGGCTACATATCTACCAGTTCTCGGAATTCTGAGCTCTGTATAATCTCAACCACACCACTGATTGGCAGCTTTCTGACCAGGAAAGCTGTCAATCAGTGGTGGAAGAGGGGTTTTACAAAACTCATAAATATGGAGGACTACCTGGCAGCAGATTACTAGGCCTCTAGTTAAAATCCCTTGCTGATAAAACAATGATTTTATTTGAATAAGCTAAGCAGTCCAATAAGTGACACATTGCTGGAATCAGGGTCTTTGTGTCTACATTATGTTGATCTCTGATTAGGTGGAAAAATCTGGTGAAATAGTCCCTTTAAAATAAGTAGTACAGTAATTAGAGTTGCCCCTTATACACCACAGGGGGTATACAATCTTCCTCTATAGTATTTACACCCTATATTAAAAGTTGTAGTGTCGTAACTGTCTGCATTGTTCCATATTACAAACTTAAGCAAATAATGAATTGACTTGTTTATACTCCTCTCCTTCAGTCAATGGCAGCATCAGTTTCCATATCATTTGTACACAGTACAGTAAACAGTCAATACTTGGCATCATCTACTGCATCCCCACATAATATTCTTGTTCACTGTTATTATTATTATTATTATTTATTGTTATAGCTCCATTTATTCCATGGTGCTTTACATGTGAGGAGGGGTATACATAATAAAAACAAGTACAATAATCTTAAACAATACAAGTCATAACTGGTACAGGAGGAGAGAGGACACTGTCCGCGAAGGCTCACAATCTACAAGGGATGGGTGAGGATACAGTAGGTGAGGGTAGAGTTAACCAGCCCTTCATTGTAAAATGCATGTAGCCTCAGAAGTGTTACCAATTCCTAACTATTATAGGTGTGATTATTATATTATTTAATCTAACAGACAACCACTAAATACTCAGTTATTGGTTTTAATGTTAATCCATTAATATTATATTACTTTGCATTTGGCATTGTATCAAACTTTACTGGACTTACAAGTCTTTTTCTACAACATATAAGAGTAACGGCTGTGTCGAGTATGATGAATTTGATTCCATATTAAAGAAGCCCTCCTTCAATCAAAATTTGTATCCTCTTAATATATTGCAATCATTATATTATAAAGCACTGTGTGCTTATAATTGCTCATTTTGCCTTTCTACCCAGTTAATTCTTCTCTTTTCCATAAGGTCTATGACATCACGTGATTAAAAACTGACTAGCTGAATCCATCTAAGCTCTATATAGAAACAGGAGGTCTATTTTTCATGCATGAGTCATGAGTCACTGCAAAAGTCCGTGGCAGGGGGATGAAGGAGCCGCTGGGTCAGGAGTTGAAGAAGAGGGGATAACTCATGCAGGGAAAAGAGACTTCCTGTTTCTACATAGAGCAGAGAAAATAGAAGAATTAGCTGTGCAGAAATACAAAATGAGCAATTGTAAGTATGTGAGGGTTGACCAGGGCGGTGTTTGTGGCTGCAAACATTTGTGTTAGCGCGCCCTGACCTCCGATCACATGAACACACTGTCCAAAGCTCTACATACCTGGGGCTTCATCACCTGCACCGTCAGGACCCTCTGCACGTTTCTGAAAGCTTCCCCTGTCCGTTTTTTCACAGAATGAGCCACAGTCCAAATTAACTTTTGACTAAACAACTTTACTGATCTTTGTACACAGCACATCCATATTCTTCACAGCATTAACATTAGGTTCCACAATGTACAATCCTTCCCCTTTCCCTGTTTGATTCTTTTTGCCACACAGCACGTATCCAGGTCGGACCGTCTCATAGGTTCCTCAGCATCCTCCCTTTTCATCTCTGTCACTGTCAGGTGTGGCGCCCCAGGGTCCTGGTCGTAACAGTAGCATTGCTTCCCTCATGGGGGGAGGTGATGTTACGTTTGGAGGCAAGAAGGGATAACTGTCACCAGGTAAACACAAGCATGCAACACATTCACACTCCAGACCACCAGGGGGAGCTTTTGATCCTATCTACTAGGTGACTCCCCATATATCTGGTAGTTTTGGAGGGAAACATCAGAACAGTTTTTGCCAGGAAACAGATTGGAGCAGTCAGAGGCAGAAGAGAGTTTATGGAGCTGTGTAGCCGCAGTGCTTCAGCTCCTGGAAAGAGATTTTATGAAAGCCGAATATATTGCAGTGAGCATGTAGGAGAGTGAAGCACAGGAGAGGATTCCAGTGGGAGACCAGCCACGAGCAGGCTGCCTCCTTCTGAGGTGCAGAGACCGGTAGCCAGAAAACCGAGGTTGTAAGGGCCTCTACGACTTACATCAGAGACCGGCAGGACAGCTGAACTTCAAGTTACCTGTCCGCCTTAATACCCCTATAAACAGACTCAAGTTACCAGTCATACGGGTTATGTCCTATCCTATATGGGGGACAGAAAGAGAGAGAACATCTGTGAGGACCTTATCTGAAGCCATAGGCAGTTAGGGACTACAATACCACGGTGCTAGAGCAAGGCTTTGATTTCCACCTGGAAATGGGGACTCCTCACTTGCCTTCAAGCTGACTGGACCCTGCCTGCCCTGTGATCTGGTGCCCTGGACTGTGGCTGCCTGAAGTCTTCAGTAAACAAGGTAAAGAGACTGAAAACCTGTGTCCTCGTTCCTTACTGCACCATTCACCATCTTTCATCTACACACCAGGAACCCTGGGGATACACTTCACCTGTGGGAAGTTATACCATCTAGCTGCCATAACATCACCCCAGAGGACCCCTTAAAGCAGCGTCGGTCCCCACTGACCGAATACCACAGGTGGCGTCATAAACATAAACTTTATTCCCTTTAAAGATTTTTCCCTTTTACATGGGTGCCCAGGGCCACAGACCGGGTAGCCACCGTGACATCCACCTGTGAAACACCGGATCCGGTACCGAGTACCCCACAGCCCAAGCGGGGCGACTCATCTTGGCGTCACGAACAGGATCGACTGACCCAGCAAATCAGGTCATATGCGCATAAAAGACTGTGCCTAACTGCGATTTGATTGAGAGACTGTGTAATGTAATTTGCCATCAAAACTGCCGCCATTGGAGCACCATATGGTGTGCAGGAGGAGTGGGGCGTGTTGTTGTGGGCGGAGCTTGGAAAACCGGCGCAAAAGTAGTAGCCGCCCCTTACAGATACTATTATGTCTGCAGGATATGCCCATCAACAAAAGAGATCCGCCTCCTAGTCTGGGATGGTGGGGGAAGGAGGAGAGACCGCCCAGAACAGGAAGACGCCAAAGAGAACCTGGTTGGCAAGATGGCGAGTGGAGGTCACCCGGAGGAGGGGGAGGAAGCCAGCAGCTGTCCCAGCCAATTGGACAAGGAGGAGGCCCCGTCATCACCGATGGACCCTGAGGTTCTTGGCGCAGAGCTGGAGGAGCTATGTCGTCAGCTCCGGCGATCGTAGTACCGTGCAGCTGCAAACGTCTGGGAGCAGCAGCGCAACCAACCCCTGGAGCCTAAGCTTGCAGCAGAGGAGACTGGCACCAGAGACGCCACAGCACCAGGTAAGAACACCAACCCTGCCCCAGTTGCCTAGGACACCCTTCTAGTGCCCATAGATGCCCCACCACCGCTACCACCCGGCCGGATGTGTAGTCTCCTCGAGTGGGAATGGCCCTGGGAGACCTTACAGACCACTGATGCTCCGCTGCAGCCGACGAGGAAGGCCCTAGACCTGCTAGGGGAGTGGGTGACCTTCCGGTGGAAGCACACCAGCACCGACCTGATTGGGTTCCCTGGGGAGGCCCAAGCTGAAGAGGAGCAGGTGGAAACAATTAGCCGGAAGGAGTACCATTGGCAGCAGGCACTCCAGCGAGAACGGGAGGACAGGGAGCAGGATCTCCAACGCCAGGCCGCAAAAGAAAAGGACTTGCAGGCCAAAGCCTTTGCCAGAAAAGTGAGTCATGAGGACAGGGGCCCGCGGAGATATGGGACTGTGGTGGCGTTTCACATCAACTCTGGCTGGGGCTTTATCAAGGAGCCCGACCTCTACACAGAGGTGTTTGTCACCAGGTGTGATGTGGAGGCCCACCTGTGGGAGAGACACCCAGATAGGGACCTCTACCCCGGTGACCATGTCACCTACACCAGGCACTGGGGAGATAAAGGGTGGTATGCCCTGCATGTACACAAGTGTATACCGAAGGTCACCAAACCACCAGCTCATGACCTTGAACCACCACCACAAACAGCCCTGCTTTACTAACCAGCGCTCCCATCTGGCCAAGTGACACCTGAACCTACTTGTGGCAGAGCACCCATCACCATGTGCTCAAAGTCCACACAGGTTACCATTGATCAGAGGTCAGTCAGCACCCAGACTCCTATCTGGAGCATTGATACACTTTATGTGGTACCTGGTAACTGCCCAAATCCACAGGCACTACCTTGGAAACTGCCACAGTAAAGCAATAATTTGAGATCATGGACAGTGAATGATTCACAAACTGTCTTGTAAATAGTTTGAACCTTCTTAAAGGTGCTTTCTACTGGTTTTACAAAGAAGCTTTTAAAAAGACTGCTTCTAATCTTGCTGTGAAAGTTGCTTCGTTTTACAGAGACCTGAAGAAAAACCCATTTGGCGAGGCAGGATTCCGGGTCTGGATACACGCCTTGTAGCCCACCCAAGCCCAAAGTTGGGGGTTAATGACGGGTCCTCACATCGTTGCTGCTGTTATAAAGTTATTGATTGACTTGAGTATTAAATTGCACTACCTCCATATTAAAAGACTTGACTATTGTTGCACCCTTAAAGGGAATGTTAACTTGCTGCACTTTGCTAAACTAATATCGAAAGTTAGTTAAAATTGTACTCTATATGCCAGCTAGTTAGTATATTAGTGAGTTAATATATTGAATAAGAATAAAATTGAAACTTGAACTTAGATAGTGTTGTATGCGGAAAGCAACAAAAATGTCAGATGTTGCACTTTTGAATTAGATGTACTTGATTGTTGTGAATTCCGTCTGGGCTCCCTCTGGTGGCCTTTAGCGTTACTGCGGGTCTGTAGCAGGGCTCAGCTGCCTCATTTCCTGCTATGCTGGTTCCTATTTATCTCCACCTGGACCTTTACTTGTTGCCTGCTGTCGTTGTATTCAGTACTGGTTCTGATCTCTCTGGACTTCCTTGTGACCTGTCTCCATCCGGAGAAGCTAAGTCTTGCTAGTTCATGTTTGCTCATATTTCTCTTGAAAATGTTTCTCAATATATGATGAGTTCAGTCCAGCTTGCTTATATGTGATTTTTCGCTTGCTGGAAGTTCTGGGGTGCAGAGTGCACCCCTCACATCGTGAGTCGGTGTGGGGGTTCTTGTATTTTCTGCGTGGATAGTTTTTGATAGTTTTTGTACTGACCGCACAGATCCCTTGCTATCTTCAGTCTATTTAGTGTAGCGGGCCTCATTTGCTTAAACCTGTTTTTCATTACTACATTTGTATTTTCCCCTTAACTCACCGTTATTATTTGTGGGGGACTGTCTAAACTTTGGGGGTTATTTCTCTGAGGCAAGTGAGGCTTTGCTTTCTCTCTAGGAGTAGTTAGTTCCTCAGGCTGTGAAGAGGCGTCTAGGTTTTTAGGTAACGCTCCACGGCTGCCTTTAGTGTGTTTGTATAGGATCAGGGTTGCGGTCAGTATAGTTTCCACATCCCCAGAGCTCGTCCTAATATTCAGGTCAGTTTTGTGATCCTACCACCAGATCATAACAGTACAGCAGGCCATTAAAAGTGTTGATGCATCGCAAAAGAGGGATAAGAGAAATCCTGAGTTCTTTTTTTTTTTCCTCTGCAGTGTGTCTAGCCTCTCTCCTCCCCTTAATCTCTGGGTGGTTCAGAATTCAGCTGCAGCTATGGACATTCAGAGTCTGTCTTCTAGTGTGGATCATCTCACTGCAAGGGTACAAAGCATTCAGGACTTTGTAGTTCACAGTCCTATGTCTGAACCTAAAATACCAATTCCTGAGCTGTTCTCCGGAGACAGATCTAGGTTTTTGAACTTTAAAAATAATTGCAAATTATTCCTTTCTCTGAGACCTCGTTCCTCTGGGGATTCTGTTCAGCAAGTTAAAATTGTTATCTCTTTGTTACGTGGTGACCCTCAAGATTGGGCATTCTCTCTGGCGCCAGGAGATCCTGCATTGCTAAATGTGGATGCGTTTTTTCTGGCGCTTGGATTGCTTTATGAGGAACCAAATCTTGTAGACCAAGCAGAAAAGGTTTTGCTGGCTCTCTCCCAGGGTCAGGATGATGCTGAGGTTTACTGTCAGAAGTTTAGAAAATGGTCTGTGCTCACTCAATGGAATGAGTGTGCCCTGGCAGCGATTTTCAGAAAGGGTCTTTCTGAAGCCCTTAAGGATGTTATGGTGGGGTTCCCCACGCCTGCGGGTCTGAATGAGTCAATGTCTTTGGCCATTCAGATTGATTGGCGTTTGCGGGAGCGCAAACCTGTGCACCATCTGGCGGTATTTTCTGAGCAGAAGCCTGAGTCTATGCAATGTGACAGGATTCTGACCAGAATTGAACGGCAAAATCACAGACGTCAGAATTGGTTGTGCTTTTACTGTGGTGATTCTGCTCATGTTATCTTAGATTGTTCTAAGCACACAAAAAACTCCGCTAAGTCTGTAACCATTGGTACTGTACAGCCTAAATTTATTTTGTCTGGTACTTTAATTTGCTCTCTGTCATCCTACTCAGTTATGGCTTTTGTGGATTCAGGTGCCGCCCTGAATTTGATGGATTTGTCTTTTGCCAGGCGCTGTGGTTTTAGCTTGGAGCCTTTGCAATTCCCTATTCCACTAAAGGGAATTGATGCCACGCCATTGGCCAAGAATAAACCTCAGTACTGGGCTCAAGTGACCATGTGCATGACTCCTGCACATCAGGAGGTGATTCGCTTTCTTGTGTTACATAATTTGCATGATGTTGTCGTGTTGGGTCTGCCATGGCTGCAGGCTCATAATCCAGTCCTGGATTGGAAAGCAATGTCTGTGTCAAGTTGGGGTTGGCAGGGAATTCATGGCGATGCTCCTTTGGTGTCAATTGCTTCTTCTACTCCTTCTGAAGTCCCTGAATTTTTGTCGGACTACCAGGATGTATTTGATGAGCCCAAGTCCAGTGCCCTACCTCCTCATAGGGATTGTGATTGCGCTATAAATTTGATTCCTGGTAGTAAGTTCCCTAAGGGACGACTTTTTAATTTATCTGTGCCAGAACATGCCACTATGCGGAGTTATATAAAGGAGTCTTTGGAGAAGGGGCATATTCGCCCGTCCTCATCCCCTTTGGGTGCGGGGTTCTTTTTTGTGGCCAAGAAGGATGGTTCTCTGAGACCCTGTATAGATTATCGCCTTCTAAATAACATCACGGTCAAATTTCAGTATCCTTTGCCACTGTTGTCCGATCTGTTTGCTCGGATTAGGGGGGCCAGTTGGTTCACCAAGATAGATCTTCGTGGAGCGTATAATATTGTGAGTATAAAGCAGGGCAATGAATGTAAAACAGCATTTAATATGCCCAAAGGCCATTTTGAGTACTTGGTGATGCCTTTTGGGCTTTCTAATGCCCCTTCTGTGTTCCAGTCCTTCATGCACGACATCTTCCGAGAGTACCTGGATAGATTTATGATTGTGTACCTGGATGATATTTTGGTCTTTTCTGATGATTGTGAATCTCATGTGAAGCAGGTCAGGATGGTATTTCAGGTCCTGCGAGCCAATGCCTTGTTTGTGAAGGGCTCTAAATGTCTCTTCGGAGTCCAGAAGGTTTCCTTTTTGGGCTTTATTTTTTCTCCTTCTACCATTGAGATGGATCCAGTCAAGGTCCAGGCTATCTATGACTGGACTCAACCTACATCGGTAAAGAGTCTTCAGAAGTTCTTGGGTTTTGCTAATTTTTACAGTCGCTTCATCACTAATTTTTCCAGTGTGGTTAAGCCTTTGACGGATTTGACCAAGAAGGGTTCTGATGTGACGAATTGGTCTCCTGCGGCCGTGGAGGCCTTTCAGGAGCTGAAACGTCGGTTTTCTTCGGCTCCTGTCTTGCGTCAGCCGGATGTCTCTCTTCCCTTCCAGGTCGAGGTTGATGTTTCGGAGATTGGAGCAGGGGCTGTCTTGTCACAGAGAAGCTCTGATGGCTCTGTGATGAGGCCATGTGCTTTCTTTTCAAGAAAGTTTTCGCCTGCCGAGCGGAATTATGATGTTGGTAATCGGGTGTTGTTGGCAATGCAGTGGGCATTTGAGGAGAGGCGACATTGGCTTGAGGGAGCCAAACATCGTGTGGTGGTCTTGACGGATCACAAGAATTTGACTTATCTTGAGTCTGCTAAACGGTTAAATCCTAGACAGGCTCGATGGTCGCTGTTTTTCTCCCGTTTCGATTTCGTGGTTTCATACCTTCTGGGTTCGAAGAACGTGAAGGCTGATGCCCTTTCTAGGAGTTTTGTGCATGACTCTCCGGGAGTTTCTGAGCCGGCTGGTATCCTCAGAGAAGGGGTGATTTTGTCTGCCATCTCCCCTGATTTGCGACGGGTGCTGCAGGAATTTCAGGCCAATAGACCTGACTGTTGTCCACCGGAGAGACTGTTTGTCCCGGATAGATGGACCAGTAGAGTCATTTCCGAGGTTCATTCTTCGGTGTTGGCGGGTCATCCGGGGATTTTTGGTACCAGGGATTTGGTGGCTAGGTCCTTCTGGTGGCCTTCCTTGTCACGGGATGTGCGTTCCTTTGTGCAGTCCTGTGGGATTTGTGCTCGGGCCAAGCCTTGCTGTTCTCGTGCCAGTGGATTGCTTTTGCCCTTGCCTGTCCCGAAGAGGCCCTGGACGCATATTTCCATGGATTTTATTTCGGATCTTCCAGTCTCTCAGAGGATGTCTGTTATCTGGGTGGTTTGTGATCGTTTTTCTAAAATGGTCCATTTGGTGCCCTTGCCTAAGCTGCCTTCCTCCTCTGATTTGGTTCCACTGTTTTTTCAGAATGTGGTTCGTTTGCATGGTATTCCTGAGAACATTGTGTCTGACAGAGGATCCCAGTTTGTGTCCAGATTTTGGCGGTCCTTTTGTGCTAAGATGGGCATTGAATTATCTTTTTCATCGGCCTTCCATCCTCAGACGAATGGCCAAACCGAACGAACTAATCAGACCTTGGAGACTTATCTGAGATGTTTTGTTTCTGCTGATCAGGATGATTGGGTGACTTTTTTGCCATTGGCTGAGTTCGCCCTCAATAATCGGGCTAGTTCTGCTACTTTGGTTTCGCCTTTTTTTTGCAATTCTGGTTTTCATCCTCGTTTTTCCTCAGGTCAGGTTGAGCCTTCTGACTGTCCTGGGGTGGATTCTGTGGTGGATAGGTTGCAGCAGATTTGGAACCACGTGGTGGACAATTTGACGTTGTCACAAGAGAAGGCTCAGCGCTTTGCTAACCGCCGTCGCTGTGTGGGTCCCCGACTTCGTGTGGGGGATTTGGTATGGTTGTCTTCTCGTTATGTTCCGATGAAGGTTTCCTCTCCTAAGTTCAAGCCTCGTTTCATCGGTCCTTATAAGATTTTGGAAATCCTCAACCCTGTGTCATTTCGTTTGGACCTCCCAGCATCATTTGCCATTCACAATGTGTTCCATAGGTCATTATTGCGGAGATATGTGGTGCCTGTGGTTCCTTCTGTTGATCCTCCTGCTCCTGTCTTGGTCAAGGGAGAATTGGAGTATGTGGTGGAGAAAATCTTGGATTCTCGTATTTCGAGACGGAAGCTTCAGTACTTGGTTAAGTGGAAGGGCTATGGTCAGGAGGATAATTCCTGGGTTGTCGCCTCTGATGTCCATGTGGCCGATTTGGTTCGTGCCTTTCATTCGGCTCATCCTGATCGGCCTGGGGGCTCTGGTGAGGGTTCGGTGACCCCTCCTCAAGGGGGGGGGGTACTGTTGTGAATTCCGTCTGGGCTCCCTCTGGTGGCCTTTAGCATTACTGCGGGTCTGTAGCAGGGCTCAGCTGCCTCATTTCCTGCTATGCTGGTTCCTATTTAACTCCACCTGGACCTTTACTTGTTGCCTGCTGTCGTTGTATTCAGTACTGGTTCTGATCTCTCTGGACTTCCTTGTGACCTGTCTCCATCCGGAGAAGCTAAGTCTTGCTAGTTCATGTTTGCTCATATTTCTCTTGAAAATGTTTCTCAATATATGATGAGTTCAGTCCAGCTTGCTGATATGTGATTTTTCGCTTGCTGGAAGTTCTGGGGTGCAGAGTGCACCCCTCACATTGTGAGTCGGTGTGGGGGTTCTTGTATTTTCTGCGTGGATAGTTTTTGTACTGACCGCACAGATCCCTTGCTGTCTTCAGTCTATTTAGTGTAGCGGGCCTCATTTGCTTAAACCTGTTTTTCATTACTACGTTTGTATTTTCCCCTTAACTCACCGTTATTATTTGTGGGGGACTGTCTAAACTTTGGGGGTTATTTCTCTGAGGCAAGTGAGGCTTTGCTTTCTCTCTAGGGGTAGTTAGTTCCTCAGGCTGTGAAGAGGCGTCTAGGTTTTTAGGTAACGCTCCACGGCTGCCTTTAGTGTGTTTGGATAGGATCAGGGTTGCGGTCAGTATAGTTTCCACATCCCCAGAGCTCGTCCTAATATTCAGGTCAGTTTTGTGATCCTACCACCGGATCATAACACTTGATGTAGTATACACGTAGGGGTAGTCTTCGTTGCTAGGAAAGTTCTGCACTTTAAAGAAAGTAAGATAATGTTTGTTTTGCACTTGAAGCCTTAAGAGATAGTATACCCGTGAGGGTCATTGCATTTCATACTTAGTTATCATACTGTTTTCCATTCTCAAAAGTTTGCATACTATGTAAAATAAGTTCTTGTAACGTTCAAGCATCCGTATCTCCCATAAAGGGAAGCTCCAGTTCCATTATTAATTTGTTTTACCTGTTTTATAGCATTTCCTAAATTGTATGTCTTTTTGCTAAAATATTGTTGTTCTTCTTTTCCCCATCCGGGAGTACTGGATTTAATGGGGGAGAGTGTGGCGCCCCAGGGTCCTGGTCATCACAGTAGCACTGCTTCACTCACGGGGGAGGTGATGTTACATTTGGAGGCAAGAAGGAATAACTGTCACCAGGTAAACACAAGCATGCAACACATTCACACTCCAGGCCACCAGAGGGAGCTTTTGATCCTATTTACTAGGTAACGCCCCATATATAAGGTAGTTTTGGAGGGAAAGGTCAGAACAGTTTTTGCCAGGAAACAGACTGGAGCAGTCTGAGGCAGAAGAGGGTTTACGGAGCTGTGTAGCCGCAGTGCTTCAGCTCCTGGAAAGAGATTATATGAAAGCCGAATATATTGCAGTAAGCGTGTAGGAGAGCGAAGCACAGAAGAGGATTCCAGTGGGAGACCAGCCACGAGCAGGCTGCCTCCTTCTGAGGCACAGAGACCGGTAGCCAGAACACCGAGGTTGTAAGGGCCTCTACGACTTACATCAGAGACCAGCAGGACAGCTGAACTTCAAGCTACCTGTCCGCCTTAATATCCAGGAGACACGATAACACCTTTAGAGCCCGGGGTGTGCTGAAGTCCCTATAAACAGACTCAAGTCACCAGTCATACAGGTTATGTCCTATCCTATACGGGGGACAGAGAGCGAGAGAACATTTGCGAGGACCTTATCTGAAGCCATAGGCAGTAAGGGACTACAACATCACGGCGCTATAGGGCTTTGATTTCCACCTGGAGAAGGGGACTCCTCACTTGCCTTCAAGCCGGCCGGACCCTGCCTGCCCTGTGATCTGCTGCCCTGGACTGTGGCTGCCTGAAGTCTTCAGTAAACAAGGTAAAGAGACTGAAAACCTGTGTCCTCATTCCTTACTGTGCCATTCACCATCTTCCATCTACACACTGGGATCCCTGGGGATACACTTCGCCTGTGGGAAGTTATACCATCTAGCTGCCATAACATCACCCCAGAGGACCCCTTAAAGCAGTGTCGGTCCCCACTGACCGAATACCACAGGTGGCATCATGAACATAAACTTTATTCTCTTTAAAGACCTTTCCCTTTTACATGGGTGCCCAGGGCCACAGACCGGGTCGCCACCGTGACATCCCCCTGTGAAACACTGGACCCTGTACCGAGTACCCCATGGCCCAGGTGGTGCGACTCACAGGCATCCTGCAGTCTATTGTGCCCCAGACACCAGAACTTTAGCCCCAAAGTCAGTGCAAAATGGTGAGTGACCTGCCCTTCTGTGTTGGTGTAACTTCTCCTGCTTATCTTCCTATGGCCTTCTGTATATTATGGGGTCATACCACCTTTAGCGGTAACGCAGCGTTCTCCCTGTTCAAACTCACTGCACTAGGGGGTGCCTCAGCCGTTTCGCACCAGAACTGAGGGCATCAGCCCATGCGATGGTTTGTAAGCACCTTAAAACAAATCTGTCAACAGGATTTTGCTAAGTAAACTACAGACAGTGTCAGGTTGGCACTGTTATTCTGATTAAAATGATATCTTAGCTGATGAAATCCATCTTGTGGTTGTTGTTTAATCTTTATTTTCAGATGATGACATTCTCATGCTTCGGGGCGACCTGCATGTGGGGCTTTATTTGGTGCTCTGCTAAAACATTCATCTTATGGGCATATGACAGGTCACTGAACCTTCAGTGACCTGTGTCCTATTTTACATACTGCATATAAAATTGTTGGCTTTGAAAAAATAAAAGTAACTTCAGAAAAATTGCGCCAGAGGTGCATGTGCAGTAGCATCTTACTGATAGATGCGATTGCTCAAGAACGGCAGTCGTCATTTTGCTTCAGCCAGTCCTTTTTTTCTCCAACAAAATGGCACCACCGGCATTGCTTGTACAGTAGCATCTATTGCTTGGTCATTCACAGCCCAGAGGCAGGCAGATGAGCTGGAGAATCACAGACAGTAAGGAGAAGACCCAGTGCACAGTCCGGCCCCTGTACACCGGAATATAATTAGCAGAAAATTTCAAATGCTGATACAAGAAAAAAAATTTCTTCGCTAAATATAACAATGTAATCAGCATTATAGCACCTTTAGTGTCAGGCCTTTACTTTACATTATAAAATTGTGCTGTCAGGTTCTCTTTAAATGCTGCTGTCAGAAATAGCAAGCTCTGATTGTTACTGTTAACACAGAGCGCATCAGCCCTGTATGGAGTTGGTTTATTTCTATCACATGTCTAGAAGGGTTGAATTTCCTTTCCCATTAACAAACTTCATTTTAATCAATGAATCATGTAATAAAAATAAGTTTCACAATTGGATGTGTTTAAAAATAATGTTCCTGTGCTGAGATAATCTTATAACTGTGCCCCTGCTGTGTACTGTGCAGGGCCGGCGTCAGCACCCAGCGCACTCGGGCAAGTGCCGGGGCCCTGAGCAGGCAGGGGGCCCACTCGCCGTTGGGGACACTGGCGCGCTATAGTGTCAGCCCCCGCGAGAGGAGCCCCGCCTGCTCCGGGCCCCGGCACTTGCGATACTTACCTCTCCCGGTTCCAGCACTGCAGCGTCTTCCATCCTCTGACTGTGACGTTCAGGTCAGAGGGCGCGATGACGTCACCAGTGCGCGCCCTCTGCCTGAGCAGTCGCAGCACAGAGAGTAGAAAGACGCCGACGCTGAGGAGTCCAAAGCAGAGCAGCGACAAGCAGTGAGAGGTGAGTATTTCATTTTGGTTTTTTTTAATATTTGGAGCAATATATGGGGACCATCAGAAGGGACCCATATATGGAACATTATATGGGGCTAATTCTATATGGAGTATCTTATGGGACCAATAATATAGGGAGAATCTTATGAAGCCAATTCTATAGGGAGCATTATATGGGGCCAATTTAATATGGAGCATCTTATGGGGCCAATTCAATATGGAGCAGTATATGGGGCCAATTACATATGAAGCAGTATATGGGGCCAATAATATATGAAGCATCTTATGGGACTAATTATAAATGGATCATTTTATATGGCCAATTATATATGGAACATTATGTGGGGCCAATTATTTTTGGAGCATTATATGGGACCCATTCTGTAAGGAGTATTATATGGGCCCATTCTGTATGGAGCAATATATGGGACTCAGTATACTGTATGGGGCCGATCATATACTGTATGGAGCATTATATGAGGCCCATTATATATGGAGCAATAGATGGGGCCCATCATATACTGTATGGAGAATTACATGGGGTCAATTCCGCATGGAGCAATATATGCGGCTCATTCTGTATGGAGCACTCTGTGGTGCCCATTATACTGTATGGAGCATTATATGGGGCTTATTATTCTGTATAGAGGACTATGTGATGCCAATTATACTGTACCATATGGGGCCATTATATTGTATGGGGCAATATATGGGGCTCATTATTCTGTATAGAGGACTATACTGTCCGGTTTCTGAGTTAATGTAGAATGTACAATAGATATCACTCATGTAATGTAAGAAGTAAGTGAAATCTTTGGCATTGTACTATACCTTTATTTCTCTGCCATATCGGTGCATTATGAATTGTGGTATGTGTGAAAGGAGCCCACTGGGTCTCTTTCGCCCAGGGCCCATGAAAACCTGGAGCCGGCCCTGGTACTGTGTAATGACTGAGTCTGGCCATACAGGGAAATGGTCTGATCATACCACAGCTCCTGGCAGGGGAGGAAGCAAAAGAGAGGATAAAGACAAGACAGCATGGGGATCACAGCTGATTCTTTTTGGGAAGTAAAACATTTTACTGAATGTTTTTAAGCAATATTTTACCTTTAGTGATGAGTGAGTATACTCGTTGCTCGGGTTTTCCCAAGCATGCTGGAGTGACCTCCGAGTATTTGTTAGTGTTCGGAGATTAAGTATTCATCTCGGCAGCTGAATGATTTACAGCTACTAGACAGCTTGATCACATGTGAGGATTCCCTAGCAACCAGGCAACCCCCACATGTACTCAGCCTGGCTAATAGCTGTAAATCATTCAGCTGAGGTGATGAAAACTTAATCTCTGAACACTAACAAATACTTGGAGGTCACCCGAGCGTGCTCGCGAAAACCCAAGCAACGAGTACGCTCGCTCTTCACTATTTACCTTAAATAAAGAATCTCAAAATAGGCAATAGTTAAAGGGTCCGTGAAAAAAATAAGTCTGCGCTCAATTATATCCGAGTGCGGTCTGATTTTCATGGACTATCAGAATGGAGAAAGTGGAGAATTTTTTTAAATTTTTCTCCATATACAAGAAAATCAGATAACACGTGTCACACCCCGATGAAGCTCTAATTAGATATAAACCATCAAAACATTTATTCAAAAATTAGGCAAAAATAAAATTGTACAAATATCTTTCTTTATTAATTGATATGTTAAAAACATAGAACAGAAAAAGGCAAAAAATGGGGGAAATCAAAAAAGGGTGGGTCGGAAGGAAGGAAAAATTGGAGAGGGGGATGGATGTGCAAAGTGTATACAATATATCAATAGTACATAGAGATGTATATATATATCTATATCTATATGTACATACAGTATAGATACTTATACACTTTTACACTGTATAAACATAAAAATAAATAATTAAAAAAAATCCAAATAAAGATAACAATCAAATGGCTAAAACATTAGTAACACAATATTGCACCACACAAAAAGTCACATTTCATGGAAATACATAATATAATAAAAAAGTGCACTTTGCAGCAATACTTAGTCAATGAAAAATAAAACAGTAATAAATTAATTTATTGTTTTTAGAAGAAATAGATATTGTACTGTGGAAAAATATATTTATATATGTCCATTTTGCACATTTCTGGCCTATTGGAATATTCCAGATTAAAATCTACTTATAAATGACTTATGAAAGTGCAATACTTTCAGATTAATTGTACACTAATGATTTATATTTGCAATTTTCTTTTTATGATGCTTAATCATGAAATTATTGAAATCTCAAATTTTTCCTTTATTTACATTTAACCTTCGATGATAATCAATTGCAGACATAATTTTTTCTGCCTACCATATGTTATAACGATGTGTGACTTGCTATTTAAGAAATAGCATTAAAATATAAAAAAACTGTTAAAAAACAAAAGTGATTTACAATGTACATCAATATTACAAAGAGAAAACAATATACTGTATACACATTATTACTACATTAGAAAGGTGTTTTTTTAAAATAAATTACTGAGTAGCAAGTTTAGCACAATGTGTCGCATCTGCTCTGCTAACACCTTTTTTTAAATAGAAGGAGTGAAATGAGTGGCTGATGAACTAAATGGAAATTCAATGTGTAAGCTAGTAATACCCTAGAGCAACAGTAATGTTCTGGGTGTATTTCCATATGAATAAGGATCAGCACCGAACAAGAACAACATGGAGTTAATTGCCAACCTGTATTGCCTGCTTTCCTACATCATTTAATCACATTGTTTGTTGGTAATTGCTTGCAGATCGAAGCGCTGGATACAGTATTCAGCTGCAGAATTAAATGCTTCTGTAGACACAGTCAAGGTGAGAAAACAAGAACAATACCTACTGCAGACAGAAGGCTTGTAATATCTGTTCTTGGATTAGAGAATTTTTTTCCCAGCATCATATATGTTAAAGTTAACGCTGACCTTGTGTTATTGTTCTTATTTAATGTGCAATATTTGGAGCTGCTTAATTTTCTAAAAATGTCCCAAGAGCAGTCAGAGCTCTGTTTTTTTGATGCAGAGCTACAACTCAAAGCTACGTTTTCATGTACTCATCCAGATTGGCTAAGTGCCATTATTGTTTTTTTTCTTTAAAACGGATGAGATTAGTGTATGCTGCATTTTTTTCTGCCTGACCTAAGGTCCACGTAAGAAATTGTTCATGTTAACTGGCCAATTCACTTAAATTGGTCAGTGTTACGTGAAGTCTGTTGTTCATATGGATGACACAGGAACATAAATTATGTTTGCCCGATTTAGCTCTTAGTAAGAACTTACATGCTTGCATATTTATGCCGGTTGGTTAATTAGGTCCTCCATAGAGATGTGCACCCCCGGTCCATGGTCCAGGTCAGTGGTCAGCTCCACCATATAGAATCCATCTTGAATAAATATGAGATCATTGATTAGATGCAGATTGAATCCAAGCTGATTTTATGAAATTCTAGGGTCCCGATAAATTCAAACAATTTGTGATTTGATTTGTGTGAATTGCCCCCTAAATGATTTCAACTGACTTTCTGTACATTGTAGAAATTTGTATGAGCCACAGAAGTCTCCATTGATCTTATGCACAACCACACGGGCTTTTCCCATAATGCCTTGCAACTATCACATGGTATAGCACAGCTAATCAGGAGGGGCTATCATATAGCCTATATAAAAGTAAAGGCAGGGAGTGCAGAAGCCAGATTAGTGTGATTTACAATAGTGAGTCAAACAGTCTACTCTCTTCACTGCAATGTGATGACATGTGCTAGAACACAGCAGACCTCAATGTGATTAATTGACAGCTTTCAGCTAACAGTTTCTTTGCAAACATGTCTAGTAGCTTTCCTCTGATAGTGCTGCCAGCTCAGCCAGTCATTTACAGGAATCCACACTCTAGGAGAAAATGAACACGCCCTCACTAAAGTTTAGAACAAGCTAAATTACACTGTCTGTTCTCCTCACTGCAGAGTAATTACTGAGTGTGTTTAAGAGCTTTCAGCTTTGATCTCCAGCATTTAGTGTGGAGGGAGGGGCTCTACAACAGATTTGGCAGCACTATACTTTCTTTGGCAATGCAAATTTATATATGGCCCTCCAATAAAGCTCATTTGTATTTGAATTTGAGCGCAAAACTACTAGAAGTGTTTGTAATGAGACTCAACTTCTGAAGTAATGTCTCCGACACTGGACGCCAAAGATAAGAGCTGAAAGCTGGCAGTTAATCACACTCAGGTCTGCTGTACACAAGCACATGTTATCACTCTGCAGTGGGGAGAGTAGACCATTTGTCAATGCTACTGTGGGGACTTGTTCTTCTTTCCCCAATGTGTTGCTGCCTGCTTATGATTGGTCACCATTAGAAAGAGGAAGACATTCATGTCCCCAGTGAAATCTCTCTGTTATTCCCACTAAGACTTAAAGAAAATAACTGTTTAGGGGCCAAATAATTTGATTGCTAATATTTCCACAATAGAGAGGTAAGATGAAAAAAAAACACACAAAAATTTGCTTATTTTACTCTGAAATGTCGATTATATCAAGTGTCCAGTTCAACATGAAAAAATTGGTAAAAGGTTATTTTTAAGGATGGGATATGGAGTGGACTGATTTATTGATTCCCCATTTACCAAATGTGGACTGAAAATTCAGCTAGGTGATCAAAAAATAGTTTTCCATCATCAGGCTGCTGTTCTCAAAGTAATTAAACTAAATTATACCTTAAGATTTAGAAAAACTATGGTGGCCTAAGGTTGATGTTAATACAGTTGGTTCAATCAACGTCAAAACAAATGAGTTTAACATTCTTCCCTACAGATGAACAAAAAGATTTGCAGGGCTAAAGTCCAATGTCAATTGTTCCTGGGTCATACATTTTGGAATTTAGAATGTGGTTCACAAGCCTGAGGACCAGCTGCCATTGTCTACCAATGTGGTAGATTGGTAGACATTGGCTGTTGGTCCTCAGTACTGCAAATAACCTCCTACCTTCCAGAATCCCAATGCCTTTTCTGATTAGTTGGCCCGATGTAACGTCTTGCCCTTATGTCACATCAGGGTAGGTAAAAGGAGTATTGCAGGGCTTTGTCTACTCCCTTGACTGCTGGACCAGGGTTCTGCAAATATTTGTGATAATCTCTACCAGGGTAGACTCCAGGGTAAAAGAGTCTCAGTGGGCCCCTTTAAAACATACTATGATTCTTAATGCACAGATACGGAAGAGAAATATAGGTATAGTAGAATGTCAAAGATTTTACTTACTTCTTACATTACATGAGTGATATCTATTGTAAATTTTACAATACCTCAGAAACTGGTGAATCCTTGCAACGCACAATGCGTGCCCTGGGGGAATTCAAAAGTTTCATTTTAGACCGTACAGTATAGTCCTCAATACAGTATTATGGGCACCACATAGTCTTCCATACAGTATTTTGGGCACCATGCAGTCCTCCATACAGTATTATAGGCACCTAATAGTGCTTCATACAGTATTATGTGCACCATATAGTCTTCCATACAGTATAATGAGTCCCATATATTGCTTCATACAGTACAATTAGCCCCATACAGTATATTGCTCCATACAGTACAATGAGGTCCATATATTGCTACATACAGTATGAGATACACATAGTGCTCCATACAGTATGAGTCCCATATATTGCTCTATACAGTATAATGAGCCCCCTATATTGCTCCATACAGTATAATGAGTCCCATATATTGCTCTCTACAGTATAATGAGCCCCATTTAGTGCTCCATACAGAAAAATGGACCCCGTATAACGCTCCATACAGAATAATGTACCCGATATAATGCTCCATACAGTATAATGGGCCCCATATATTGCTCCATTCAGAATGGGCCACATTTAATGCACCACACGGAATAATGGGCCCCATACAAAGCTCCATACAGTATGGGCCCCATATAATGCTCCATACACTATACATTAACAATTAAAAGTTTATGTTCTGGTTTTATCTCACTAAGAAATATTTTTAAACGTCAAAAGATGGATTACTTTTATGGTGTTAAGTATGCAAAAGTTACAGAAAGTAACAAAATCAACTAATCTGAAAAGTGAAAAGTAGCCATGATATATGTTTCTCTTCAAGGATAATTTCTCTTAATCATGGTGTTGTCTTAATCTATAGTATGAGACCATGTTCTTTAAATTAAATAGGCTTCTCCATAAAACTTAATTGATAGGAATTTGAATAGAGCAATCGAGCTTCTGAGAAATAATATCTGATTGACTACCCCTTTGGGCTGTGCGAGAAGCCGACAACTTGCTGTGTAAACCTGTCTATCATTACATTTTATGAAATGCATCTGTTTGTTTCACAGATGTCCAGTGTTTATATAAACTTTATTAAATTCTCCACAACTCATATGATGTTGATCTATTTTAGCAATAAAAAAGGATAAAATCCATGTTCAACTGAAGTGCAGGCCATATCTGTTTGGGTGAAGACTGATCATGAGTTATTTGAAATAAAATTAGCTGCAGTCAATATTAAAATAAATGTGTGTGCCATATGAAATCCTTTCTGAACGATTGTAGAAGAGTTTCTACATGTGGCTGTAAACAGTATTGTCTTTATTTAATAATACTGGAACAAAGTTGTAACTAGTTGTAACTAAAGATGAGCAAATTCATTTGTAAAAAAATTCTTCATTTTTGAGAATTTAAATATTTGTAAATTCACTTTGTGGCAAAGTTTAAAAAAACAAAAAAAACATACTCACCTCACCGCTAATCTGTGCAGCCCCTCTGCTGCTTTGCTCACTGTTGGATACTCTCAGTTACCTGTTCTCCCCCCCCTGTTGTGCACTGCATCTCCTGTCTGTTCACTCTAAACTGATACATCTGGCCGTGGGTCACTGAGCATTACACTTTGTGACATAATTGACTTACGACACACAGTGACCTCTGTGGTCTGGTCACGGCTTAAAGACCCGGCCTAAAGTGAGCATTTCAAAAATGCAACAGTGAAAGATGATGACCAGATGGTGAGAAGTGTTGCTTGGTACCCACCGATGAAGGCAGATGCCAAAAAGCGCGTCGGGGTGGATGCATTCTTTCACAGACTTGGACTCTTCTCCTCTCCATCTTTCAATCAGGTACTATACCATGCAATAGTGTGGCCTTATATGTATACTTATACTTGACTCCATGGGCTGGCATAATTAGTTGACACAGATTATGTGGTCACCAGTGTATTAACATGGTGACAGTATATGCACTTGCACTTTATTATTATCTATGAACCTTCATACTGCCTTCTTTACCACATCTAGTACCTGTTTTTTCATTTGGGTCCATTTTACACATTTTTTACAATTTTTACTTATTTTTATAACATTCTTCGTATGTATCATTGATTGTGACACAACAGCAGCACTGCATTTAATATATTTTTTTGTATGCACTTCCTTTCTAATTACCATATTTTTGCTGCTATTAGTTCTTTGTCATAATTCCTATCTGTCCCCAGTGTATTGCTTCCCTTTTTGTTCCCCTGTGTAATTGTTTCCACCTTTACTTCATTTTTTATCATTGTATTTGATTAATAAAGTAAATGTTTATTCATTCATTCATTTGGGTTTAAAATTCAGTTTTTTCCTCTTTCTTGTAATTTATAGTATACATAGTGTGCTGTTCTAATTTTTTACTCTTTCTAAAAATAGAAAATGGAGCAGATGCAACATGGGTGCAAATGCTTTCCAAACAAAATATCCAGATTTTATCAGAGTATATAAAAAATATAAAAACGTAGGCAGCACTCCAATAGTTATCAAAGCATAGGGACTTTATTTAGCCTATGTGGTATGGTGACGTTCAAATTAACTTTTCTCAAGCATTGACATGATTGTGAATACAAAGTACCGTATATACTCGAGTATAAGCCGAGATTTTCAGCCCACTTTTTTGGGCTGAAATTGCCCCTCTCGGCTTATACTCGAGTCATACCGGGGGTCGGCAGGGGAGGGGGAGCGGGGGCTGTCTAAAAATACTCACCTAGTCCAGGCGCGGTCCCTGCTTCCCCGGCGCCGGCAGCAGCAGCTTCAGCTTCTTCCTGTACTCAGCGGTCACATGGTCCCGCTCATTACAGTAAATGAATATTCGGCTCCACCTCACATAGGGGTGGAGCCGCCTATTCATTACTGTAATCAGCGGTACCATGTGACCGCTGAGTACAGGATGAAGCGCTGCGGCGTCGGGGAAGCAGGATCTACACAGCGGCAGGACCAGGTGAGTATACGGGGAGGGGAGCTCAGCGCTGCACGATAGTCACCTGCTCCTCGTTCCGGGTGCCGATCTGTCTGACGCTGAGGTCAGAGGGCGCGGTGACGTGGTCAGTGCGCGCCCTCTGCTGAACGTCAGTGCTGGAGACAGATCGGCGCCGGAACGAGGAGAGGTGACTATTGAAAGTGCCGGGGGCCTGAGCGACGGAGAGGTAAGTATGTGATTTATTTTTTTTATTGCAGCAAATGGGGCAAGTGTCTGTATGGAGCATCTATGGGGCCATAACGTTCCTGCAGCACTATATGGGGCCATAACATTCCTGCAGCACTATATGGGGCCATAACGTTCCTGCAGCACTATATGGGGCCATAACATTCCTGCAGCACTATATGGGGCCATAGCATTCCTGCAGCACTATATGGGGCCATAACATTCCTGCAGCACTATATGGGGCCATAACATTCCTGCAGCACTATATGGGGCCATAACATTCCTGCAGCACTATATGGGGCCATAACGTTTCTGCAGCACTATATGGGGCCATAACGTTTCTGCAGCACTATATGGGGCCATAACGTTTCTCCAGCACTATATAGGGGCATAATGTTTGTGCAGCACTATATGGGGCAAGTGTCTGTATGGGGCCATAATTAACATTTGTAGGGCACTACGGCATATGGGGCAAGTGTCTGTATAGAGCATCTTATAGGGCCATAACGTTTGTGCAGCACTATAAGGGGCAAATATCTTTATAGAGCATCTTATGGGGCCATAATCAGCATTTGTGCAGCATTATATTGGGCAAATGTGTCTATGGAGCATCTTATGGGGCCTTTATTAACCTTTATGCAGGATTATATGGGGCATATTTTAATATGGAACATCTTATGGGGCCATAATGAACAGTATGGAGCATTATATGGGGCTCCTGATTCAATATGGATATTCAAAGACACTTAACCTACTGATGTCTCAATTAATTTTACTTTTATTGGTATCTATTATTACTTTTGACATTTACCGGTAGCTGCTGCATTTTCCCCCCTAGGCTTATACTCGAGTCAATAAGTTTTCCCAGTTTTTTGTGGCAAAATTAGGGGGGTCGGCTTATACTCGGGTCGGCTTATACTCGAGTATATACGGTATATATAAAAAGATTTTATCAATGTGCAATTACCACATAATTTGCAAAAAATATATGTATATGTATATATATTAAAAAATCAATATTACAATTTGTGCAGAGTCTATTAGTGGAGAGTAAAAGTGATATAAAGTGCTTTAATAGAGTGCCATTCTTTTTCCCTAGCAATCAGATTGCAGCCAGGTCAAAGCGCAATTGTGCACATGTGGTAGGGCTAAAACAGCGTGATTGCCATCTTTAGAAAGGGAAAGATTTACTAGCATGCTTAAAGCAGCATATCTAACATTTTTTTTATGCGAAAATGCCATTTTCACCATGGAGTAGGTGGCTTTACACGCCATATGCGATTTATAATAAATCAATTATGATTATATTAGTTTTTTTTATTAAACAAAGCTTAATGCACTTAGTAGTCTATAACAGCAACCATTTATATACTATAGCTTTTTTTTAAATAAAAGTAAAGTTCAGGGAAGAGCCTGCATATTACCATATACATATCCCTGGTATCAAAAACATGTGAGTCTTCTGTAATTATAAATAACACAAATTAATTATGGCACTAATTATGTATAAGAACACTTTATTAATATGATGATACATTTTCAGCATGCACTTTATAATTAAAGCACCTTATATCACTTTCACTGTCCACTAATAGACTGTGCACAAACTGTAATGTGATTTTTTTATGTATTTTTCTAAATAATAAATTAATTGCACATTGATGAAATCTCTTTACATATACTTTGTATTCATAATCATGTCAATGCTTGAGAAAGGTTAATTTGAACCAAAACGTCGCCACGCCACATAAGCTAAATAAAGTCACTTTGCTTTGGTAACTATGCGAGTGGTGCCTGCTTTTTTTAATCTATCTATCTACCGTATTTTTCGGACTATAAGACGCACCGGACTATAAGACGCACCCTGGTTTTAGAGGTGGAAAATAGGGAAAAAAATATTTGAAGCAAAAAAAAAAAATGTGGTAAAATTTAATAACATACTATTATATGTGGTTTTATTATATATAATAGTATGTTGTTATGGCGGAAGCTGCGGGTAGAAGATGGAGCTGCATCAGTGTAGTGTCTGTAAAGTACTATGTAAAGACGCTGGAGGGTGAATATAAGAATGGGGGCACAGGGCTTATATTTAAAGCACCACTCCAGAACTGAAAAATAACACTGGAGTGCTGCTTTAAGATCCCATTGGGAGAACTAGAACTCCCAGCATGTCCTGCAGATCCTATTGCATGCTGGGAGTTATAGTTCACCACAGGAGTGGCAGAGTGCTTTATTGTGTGTTGTAAAGACTAATCTTTTAATTGTGGCAGCCAGCCAGCCACTGTGGTGAGGTGAAAATCTGGAGCATCCCATGACTGCATACACAGAGTCCTCCCTGCCTCTCCACAGCACAGGTCATAAGAGGAAGCCAGCAGATTCTAGCGCGGTGTCTGAAGGACCTGTGATGACATCAGAAGAAGGAGGGCTCTGTGCTGCCATGTGATGCTCCAGCCCACCCTCTTCATGACATCACACAGGTCCTTATGCCTCAGCATCCAGCACAGCCAGGCAGGTATGCAGCGATCTTGTCCCCTCTGGCCCCTGCTGCTGCCTCCTCCACCGGACACACAGATCTCCCCAGCTGCTGAAGGAATCTGGTGCTGGGGAAACCGTGTGTGTTTCAGTGAAGGAGTATTCATTTGCTGCTCCCCGCTCACTGTTCCGCTGACAGGTGGGTGGGGAAGCGGCTAATGAATATTCACTGCACTTTAATGATGGGGACCAGTGGTTTCCCCAGCGCTGGATTCCGGGCCGCTGGGACATTTTTCTGCCTCCTGCAAGTGGGATAACAATGCAATCCCACTCCACTGCTGACCCCTTCCCATATGATACATTCTGACCATTAGGATTGAGCGACCTTTACTTTTATAAGATTGGGTCGGGTTTCACGAAACCCGACTTTTTCAAAAGTCGGGTCGAGTGAAATCAGCCGATCCTATAAAAAAGTCGGGGTCGGCCGAAACTCGAAACCCAATGCAGTGCATTGGGTTTCCAATGGTTCCCAGGGTCTGAAGGAGCGGAAACTCTCCTTCAGGCCCTGGGATCCATATTTAGGTGTAAAATAAAGAATTAAAATAAAAAATATCGCTATACTTACCCTCTGACGGGCCCTGGTACTAACCGGGAACCTTCCTTCCTTAGAATCAGCCTTCCAGGACCTTGCGGTGACGTCGCGGTGACGTCGCGGCTTGTGATTGGTCGCGCGGCCGCCCATGTGACCGCTGCGCGACCAATCACAAGCCGCGACGTCACCGTGACGTCACCGAAGGTCCTGGAAGGGCTGATTCTTAGGAAGGAAGGCTGCCGGAAAGAAGCAGGGCGTGTCCGAGGGTGAGTATATACCTAATAGGAATATACTCACCTTCGGCTTCGTTCCGGCAGCCTTCCTTCCTAAGAATCAGCCCTTCTAGGACCTACGGTGACGACACGGTGACGTCGTGGCTTGTGATTGGTCGCGCGAGCGGTCACATGGGCGGCCGCGCGACCAATCACTAGCCGCGACGTCACCGCGACGTCACCGAAGGTCCTGGAAGGGCTGATTCTTAGGAAGGAAGGCTGCCGGAAAGAAGCAGGGCGTGTCCGAGGGTGAGTATATACCTAATAGGAATATACTCACCCTCGGCTTCGTTCCGGCAGCCTTCCTTCCTAAGAATCAGCCCTTCCAGGACCTACGGTGACGTCACGGTGACGTCGCAGCTTGTGATTGGTCGCGCAGCGGTCACATGGGCGGCCGCGCGACCAATCACAAGCCGCGACGTCACCGCAAGGTCCTGGAAGGCTGATTCTAAGGAAGGAAGGTTCCCGGTTAGTACCAGGGCCCGTCAGAGGGTAAGTATAGCGATATTTTTTATTTTAATTCTTTATTTTACACTTAAAGCTGAATTCCGATACCAATTCCCGATATCTTAAACATATCGGGAATCGGTATCGGAATTCCGATTCCAGATTCAGAAGATCGCCGACTTCATGGCCGACCCCACGCAGGGGTCGGGTCGGGTTTCATGAAACCCGACTTTGCCAAAAGTCGGCGACTTCTGAAAATTGCCGACCCGTTTTGCTCAACCCTACTGACCATAAGACGCTCCCACACTTCCCTCCCAAATTTGGAGGGAAAAAGTGTGTCTTATGGTCGGAAAAATACTGTATCTATCTATCTATCTATCTATCTATCTATCTATCTATCTATCTATCTATCTATCATCTCTCTTCCATTCTTGCGTTCTTGCATTCTATTCCACTATTCACTCTGATGCTGCAAACCTGCGTCACACGGATGCCACACGTATGATACATATGTAAGGAGGTGCAAGGAACCTCACGTGCCTTCCTGCATACCAGGCACATGTATCCCGTGCGGCACATGAATGGTTCCCTTATGTTTAATTGTGTTAATGTGCCATGTCTCATATGTACTGTGTAATGTGAAATGTTTTATATCTGTCATGTCAACCTATATTGCCATTGCACTGTATTAGACATGATTAGTGCAGGGATAGAGAGAGTTAATGAAAGGGGCTAGGTTAGCAGTCTCAGAGAAGCAGGAAGTTCCTGCTTCTGCAGCAGAGCCTGGCCATGCTTGGCCGTGTGTTATGGTTTCCAATGGCAAGGAAACATCAGAAGCATAGAATAAACGGACAAGCTCTCGGGTGATGGAAACTAGAGCTGACCGCGATGCTAAACCTACACACCACACTAGAAGTAGCCAGGGGGCATTCCTGCGTTGTCTCTAGATGCCGCGCGCCAGCCGGAGAACTAACTACCCCTGGTAGAAGAAAACACAGTCCTGGCTTGCCTCCAGAGAATATCCCCACAGGAGATAGCAGCCCCCCACATATAATAACGGTGAGAGCAGATGAAAAGACACACGTAGTATGAAAGCAGATTTAGCACAGAGAGGCCCGCTAACTAAATAGCAGAAAGATACAACAGAGGACTTCGCGGTCAGCTGCAAAACCCTTCAAAACACCATCCTGAAATTACCTTAACTCATGTGACAACTCATGACACCGGAGTGGTAATTTCAGCCCAACAAGAGCTTCCAGCTGCAGAGATTCACATAAGTGCAAACTGGACAAAACATACAAAAATAGACTTAAGGACTAAAGTGTCCAACTTAGCTGAGCAGAAAACTGGGAGCAGGAACATGCAACAGAATCACTCTGGATACATTGATGGCCAGCATTAGAATGACTGAGGAGCAAGGTTAAATAGGATACTCCCACATCCTGATAGGAACAGGTGAACTGAGAAGGCAAAGCTTGCAGGACACCAGTACCACAAGAGACCACCGGGGGAGCCCACGAACCGAATCACAACAGCCGTGGCAAGTTGTGCTCTAGCATCTGGAGCCAAGAACTCCCCTGGAGGGGAGAGAAAGTGCTGCCCCGGACCCACGGGCAGTGAAGTGGGCACAGGACTACATAGGGACTTTAAGAGTCCAGATTCCGGCATATGTGTGTCCCCGTATGAGACAGAAGAAGTCCCCGTCTGGGGTATGAGTGTGTCTCCGTCTGGGACAGAATGGACCCCCAGCTGTGGGAGAATATTTGCTGCCAGGACTGTCAGGCACCGAGACTGGGTGAGTGCTCAGCCGAAGGGACTATAGGCATCCAGATACTGGCCACTGAAGCACCTCCACTACTACTGCTGCTGACACTGCAGTGACTAGCAATAGGAACAAAGTAGGGACTTTTATTGGATTTACTGCAACTACTTTTCCTACCATTTTCTACCTCGTTTGTTCACAAATAAGTTAAAGTTACCCCTGTTGGATCATTCATAACTGTGCTTCTGGATCCTGATTGCCTGAACTGCAGTGACCAAGGAGAAGAGGTAAATCCCCTGAGGTTGCATCCGTCCTGTTTATTTAATGTACAAGGTCCCTGGGTATATACTGACTGTGGCTTAGTTGACTCGGCTGGGACTACCACCCCGGGCCACCTTGTTACACATACAGACACACGGATAGCACACAGATTGTACACACAGACATGGATTGCACCAGTACTTGTTTTTCCAGTGCCGGAATCACCAGAATGTTTGAAGGGGGCCCTAGACCCATAGAAGTGCTTGATGTAGGGCACAACGGCTATCGTCTGCTTGCACCCTGAATATCCCATAGCTTTGTATTCTTAACAATGTTTTGAAATAACAATTTTGATGGATGGTGAGTGACAGTTGCCTGGATTTTTTGGATTTATGCATTTTTTAAGGGGCACTGTGTGTGCATCTACTCCCCCTTCAGCCTCCAACTGGCTGACATTTGCCGCCCCCCAGGCCTAGCCACCACCTTCTTTGATCACTTCACTTCCTGGCTACTTCATTTCCTTTCAGCTGACATCCCCACTATCATAATGCATGACTTAAACATCCTGATTGACACATCTCACTCAACTGTCTCTAAGTTTCTATCTCTCACTTCCTCTTTCGTCCTTGCTCAATGGTCTTTCACAGTCACTCACAAAGATGAAACACAAAAGAAGCATGATAGGTCATATAAACAGGGATCACCACACATTTAGATATAAGGCTACAACCTGCACATGACTCATAGGTAGTGTTGAGCATTCCGATACCGCAAGTATCGGGTATCGGCCGATACTTGCGGTATCGGAATTCCGATACCGGGATTCCGATACTTGCCGCGTATCGGATACCGGAATCGGAAGTTCTAAGATTCAAAAAGCAGAAATTCAGCCAATGAGATTGATTCCAAGTGTGGGCACATCCTGTTTAGCATGGAGGGCATGAAACTACTGGCAAGGCTGTGATTGGCTGGTGTAATGATGTCATGATGCAGTTTAAAAGTCGCTGGCGCCATTTTGCGATCACTCTGCTGTGAATTCAGTTAGTGACAGGACGCTGTTTGCTGACTGAGGGACAGTTTAGAGATAGCGATTTGCTTCTTTGTGCTTTCCAAAGGCTAATTTAGCAACCGCTGTGTTCACCTACTATTCACCTTGCTTTTGCCTTGTAGCGCTGTTTTCACAGCGATCTGCAGGGTCTGTGTGTGTGTGTGTGTGAGTGCAGCCCAGTCTCCAGTCTGAGTGCAGCCACATAGGCCATCCATAGTTGGTTGTATTCAGTTCAGGGAGGGTGGTTCATTGCCTCATACTGTTCCTTTTTTTTTTTTTTTTCCCAAGTAGTGTAGTCTGCTGCTAATTTATTCAAAAAAATCCTATTAGTGATTTCCACCCGTCTCCAGCTAATTTGTGGAAAAACACTACATAGGATAAAGTAGAGGAGGGTTTTTGGGCCTTGCAGCGCCGTTTACGGCTGTCTGCACGGTCTCCGTGTGACTGCAGCTCGCCCTGTAATCTGTGAGCAGCTGTAGCCTGGTTGTCTCCAGCTCAGGGTTTTTCACTGCGTCATACCGCCAAATCAATTTTCTTTTTTTTCAAAGTAGTGTAGTCTGCTGCTAATTAATTTAAAAAAATCCTATTAGTGTCTTTCCACCCGTCTCCAGCTAATTTGTGGAAAAACACTACATAGGATAAAGTAGAGGAGGGTTTTTGGGCCTTGCAGCGCCGTTTACGGCTGTCTGCACGGTCTCCGTGTGACTGCAGCTCGCCCTGTAATCTGT